>NC_080635.1:21125096-21425096 GCF_027579445.1 Ammospiza nelsoni
GTGAGAAGAGCTCCCTGTGCCTGTCAGACTCCTAATGCAGGTCAGTAGCCACTTCAGGGAGCCACCTTCTCCAGGCTTTAACTCTTGAAAAGCTGATTTCTTGCTGTGTTGTTCCTCTCTGCTGAGAGAGCCAAGGAAGAATAGTTTCTCTATTTGAGTTTGGTATCAGAAGTTGGATGGTCAGACTGCTGTATGTGTGTGAATACATATATGTATGTGTATTTTTTATGCCTATGGGATTGCTTTGCCCTGTTCTTTAGGTTTCATATCCGCTATGAATGTCTCAAGAATTTCAAATCCATACCAGTCTGTGATGCCCAGTCTGAGTTTGCATTTTCAATTTCTATTTCTCCTGAAGGTTTTCTCTCATTTTGGTTTGGTGTGTACCAGGTTTGCCCTCAGCGGGCACCTTGCAGGTGCATGGCAGATAATGTAGGTTAGAATGTCAATTATGGGGTGTTTTGCAACCAGGGCTGCTTGCTGCAGGGCTGTGCCTATGAAACGTGGTCTCGTTGCACAACCAGCTAGTGATGTGTGGGGCAGGGTGCAAGCTCTTCAGGCCAGCTGCAAGTCACGTGAAACTGAGCGTGTTTGAATGTCCAGGAGAGGGATTTATTCCAGCTTTTTGTGTGTTAGTGACAGCTTTTGAAATTCAGAGCTAGAATTTGCCCACGGGGAGGGAGGAAAAATCACTTGGTGAAGTATTTCCTGGTGCAATGGTCTTCAGGTCAGTGCAGGTGGGAGAGGTGAGTGCTGGGTCACACCAGAGTGACTTCCTCATATGGATTTTGTGATTTATGTTGCTTCAAGAACATAAGAATGAATCACAAGGCTTTGGTACAGTAGCAAGGGAAACTGTGGGCATGTTTGCTCTGGTGTGTGTCAGAGATGCAGATGGACTGCAGCTGCAGCTCTGGGAAAGCAGGGCTGGAGCAGGAGCCCTGAGGGCTGGCTGGGAAGCTGGGAACCTGGTGGGGAAGGTGCAGCTCTTTTCCTCTCGCTGCTCTGCCAGGGATGTCACAACCGCCCCGAGGAGGGTCTGGGCTGCATGGACAGAGAGCAGGTGATGGTGTGGGGAAAAAGCTTCACTCACAGGAGTTTTTGGGGAAAAAGCTTCACTGACAGGAGCAGCTTTATGCACTCAAGGTATTGTCATATGCTTTGTAAGACTTTCTAAGTGACTCTAAGTCTGTGCACTGCAGTAATTTCTCTATAAATATCTGTATAAACTCTCAATAGACTCGTACACATATGCTATGTATTCCAAACAATTTACTTCAAAAATATTTGGCCTGACTGAGAAAAATATTGTTGGAAGAGCTATTTCTTTTCCCTGCTGTGTTTAAAGGGGCTTAGACTTGAGTCCTTAAATTCAGCATCCTTTATTAGCATGATTCCAGGATTCTCAAGGATTTATATAAGAGCTTGAAACATTTAAAATGTTTGTCACATTTGAAACCAAATGCTACAACTTTTAAATGTGATCTATTGGGCTGTACCAGAGCTAGAAGTGAAGGTTGTATTGCTTTTCTGTGCTTTGAGTACCTTCTCCTTCACCCAGGAGACTGCAACGTATTTTTTCGTGTCTGGCTGTCTCAGATACTTACGTGGCTGCAGCTACTGCAGTTTCTGAATGTTTCACAACACTTTGGAGAGAATATTATTGCCTTACACATATCACTGGCTCATGAATACTGAGTGCCACAGATGAACTTTGACAAGGTGTTTGGTACCTTTTTTTGGAAAGAAGGGCATGGTTTTAGAGCAAGTTTACTAGCATATAATGAGCAACTGCAGATTTTGCACATCAGCAGGGGATGCTGGGCTGAAGCCCGTCAGGTCTGGGCCCTGGAGAAGCTGAGCTGGTCACAAGTCCCCCATTTACTTATGTGCCATGTGAATATAAGTGTTGTACAGCCTATTGGCTATACAAGCAACTTGTGATCTTACACAGTGATATTTAACACTTTTCTTGTCAGAAGCAGTGAGAAAGAGGGAGAAATACTTCTGCTTGTATGTAAGCTGATGGCTTCGAGTCAACTACAGCTGCTAGCCTGGCAATAATTTGAATTGTTGCAAACAGATGGAAAGAGTAAAATAGAAGATACAGGGAAAAGAAAATAATCATCACCAGGGACGTTTCTTTAGAATAATTTTATTAAAAGTTCATGTTTGAAGTGATGTAATCCTTTTCATTCTCTGTATTTAATTGTCCTTCTGAAGCTTGGCATAGCTATTCTGATGTGCAGCAAAAAATATTACATCAAAGGTGAGCGTTTGAATCCTGGCTGAAAAATAAAACAGAGCAGGGGGGAGAACCCCCAAATGACTAAGAGTTCTTGAAAGTAAAATATAAAAGAAAATAATAATTTCTCTCCCCTGACAAATAGTTCAAAAAGTAGCCAGCAGTTTGGATCTGGTATGTCACATTGCATACAAATGAAGAAACTGTCACCATCAGTTTCCTTTGAAACCTTTTGATCTTATCTTCTGTAGTAAAGGGCATGTGACTTGATCAGGGCTTCTCTTCTCTGATACATAGTCAGAGCCCTGATCTACTGAAATATCTGTGACAGGTTTCTCCACTCAGCTGATATTTCTTTTTTTCCCTTTCCCTTCAGTCTTTGTCTGGAGTGGATATGATTTACCCTTCCCTCTCCATCCAGGAAAGCATGTTTCCTAATTTGGCAATTTCCAGTTAATCCTGTATATTATGTCTTAGTCAGAAGTAGTCTTACACCTTTCTTTCCACTTGCCAGGCTGGCTTGTTTTTCTAGTAAGAGCAGGAAAGTGGAATTATGATCTTTTGTAAAGACACATTAGACACTCAGTTCTTCTGAAAAGTCGTGGGATATGTGTTCTGGCAATTAATAAAGGATTGATTCATTGCAGAATACCTTTGAATGGAGGATTTGAATATGCATAGTCAGTAGTGTCAGGGGACAGCAGTGAAAGGAAAAGCTTTCTAAAGACCTTTAAAACTTAACAAGCACAGTTTTTGTGTGGTATTTGTATTTTTAATGCAAGCTATAATAGCTAATGTGCTTTTCTTGATAAATGTTTTGGTCCAGAACTAGTGAAGTCAAGGAAAATTTTCCCAAAGGACTAAACTTTGCTACTGTGGTAATTGATGGCAAAGCTATTTTTGACTTCTCTGTGGTGACACTGCTCTATGAGGGAGAGTTGAAATAAGAACTAAGCCCCAGGAGGTCTTGCTGGGCTCTTCTTTGCAGGGTAAAGGCCAGAACAAAACATCCTTGGGTCCATGTGTTGTCACTGATGGGCCTTGCTGCCCAGTTCCTGGTGTAGGACACCCTTCTTGGTGGTGGTCACAGGGTGGTTTCTGCCCATACTGGGACCCCAGGAACAAGTTTGCAAAATTTGTGAGGTTTGCAGCAGAGACAGAAAGTTTGGGTGGCTTACTTTTCTTTTTTTTCTTTTTTTTTTTCCCCCTCCTGTGAAAAGTAAGCAGTGATTGAGTTGTCCAGGAATTCTTTCTACCCAAACTTGCTAATTAGAAAAAATGCTAGAGTTGCTGAGTTGAAAGCAGCGTTTAAATGGGTGAAGGTTACTGGGCAGTGTTTGCACAGGAGGTCAGGCTGGGTGATCTGGCTAAGCCTGCAGCCAACTCCACCCTGGAGCGTGAGGTGCAGCCTTGCAAATGGGGAGTTCTCAGAGAGAAACCAAGAGATTTCCAAGCTCATAGCAGCAACTGTGGGCTGCCTGCTGGCCGGAGCAGGCTCTGCTCCATTTGGTTTTCTGCTCGGTTTCTTCCGTCGGCATGTCCCTGTCAGGAGTGAGGAGCTGAGAGAGACTGGGAGCAAGGCTGCAGCGTGCCAGCTTGTCTGGGAGTGCAGCTGGGTAAAGTGCAGCAGAAAATCCTTTGCAGGGCTGGTACTGAGAGCTGTTTCAGAGAGCAATTTTGCTCCCCAGTGGTTTTAACGCCTCACACAGATGTGTTTGCATGGTGAGTGTTCCCCTGCCTGCTGAGGTGGCTTGTGTCACTGTCCCTCAGAGCTGGGAAAAGGTGGCTGTTGGGCTGCTTCTACAGAAAGGTCCCTTTTGGAGTGTTTGTGTAAAAATCTGGGAGAACCAAAATATGTGGGACTAGTCCAGCAGCATGTTCTCTTGCTGCTGAAGTCCTCAGTCAGATCTTAGTTCCTGGTTTAGCAGAGTGGAAGAGCATGTCAGGACATCTTGCTGGGCCCCAAATATGTGCTTAGAAGGGTTTGCTTCTGAGCTAGCAGGGAAAGCTAGCAAAGTTAACTTGACTTTTTCATCTGAAGAATTTGGCTCTTTCATGTCTGGGCTTTTTCCTCTTCTGTTCTGTTGTCTGTCGTGTGATGAGTTAGAGCTGGTATTCAGGAGTGGTGCCTGAAGAGCGATGGTTTTGGTTGCTGAGTGGAACTGAAGGTCCTAACAGTTGGGATCTTGGAATGCAAATAGCATCCAAAAATGGTTTTGCCTTTTATCCATTAACACAAACACAGGTCAGATGTTTTAACTATCATCATGGCTGAAAAATCAGTCTTCCTGATGCTCCACAGGACTGCCAGTTCAGTATATTCTGGATGCTTCAGCTCTGAATTGTGAAAGGCCAGGGACAGAAGTACCAGGAGGCTCCTTCCCTCTGTAGATTTTTGCAGCCTCTCCAGCATCCTTTTTCTGGGATAGGCAGCACCTCACTGGCCAGCTGCCAAGCTGGGAGACCTGCTGGTGGGGCTGAGGGCTGGAAGGAAACCTCAGATGTGGCTGGAGGTAAACAGGCTGCCACTGAGACCCTCGCTGGTAAGAGGAGGATGGTGGGGACCTGACAGACTCCCTGTTTCCCCATCAAGGACTGAGGATGTGGGGGAATGTGATGCTTAGCACTCAGCACCTGGGCTTAAGGGATCCAGAAAACCACCCATTTGCTTTCACAGCTTATTCTGCAATCAGCATTATTTCTCAGGAGAAGAGGATTTTACTGTGGAACAGAAGGCTGGGGAATGGAGGGTTTGTAAAGGGAAAAGTCATTCTGTTTATGGGCTGGGAGTCAAAGACCTTTTTGGATGTGATCACCTCTATCTGTCTGCTTTGCATACAGGAGGCAAGTTGTTGGACAGTTTAAAACGTTGGCTATTTCATAATAATACTAATAACCATTTAAATATTTTCCCAGCTGTTGGAAGATGCAATTTTTCTTTGATAGGCCATTATGTATGCAAGACCAATTGGTAAACTGCAAAGTACTGTTCTGTAATTATTCTCCCCTGTAGCTTTAATGAGGAGATCTGTGTGCAGTTTGATGGGAGAATATACTCTGCCGACAGCTACATCGAAAATCAAGACAGGTGTAATCTGCTTACTGTAGTATGTGAATCCTCACCATGTGGCTATCTTATCTCTAGTGCATGTTTATAGAAAGATGCTTGTAAAAGGATTTAATTTAATGGAATAATGGTAACTGACACTATGAAAATGAAGGGGCTCGAATAATATGGTGAGCGGAGTGGTATAAACACTGAAGTAGATGATTAAAGAATTGGTGTACTGTGTCATTTAGTTATGCGAAAGGAAATGCAAATCAAGCCATGGTATGGACTAAAAGAAAGCATTCTCTGCTACTAACCCAGTCTTAGAACAGACTTTGGGGTGCATGTGGCAGTATCTGGTCAGTTGTGCAGATGTGCATGGCTGTCACTAAAGCTCTGCACAGGCCCATTTCCAGGACCTGAGTCTGAAGAGCCCGATATCTTTTAGAAGGCAGATACTCTGCTGAGCTGTAGCCAAGAGCTGAGGCTTTCTCTCAGGTGGAAGAGTAGTTGTGTGATGAAAGGACAAGTTCAAGCTTTGTTTAGGAATCTACTCTGTGGTGGAGAAGCTTTGAGACTCTCACATGAGCTGGGTCTCTGTTTCCTTACCTGCATAGTAATGATAACAATAAACTATTGCTAGAAAAGCAGCCCAAATAATAACTTACTGTTTTGAAGCCCATTGCAAACAAACAAAAAAAAAAGGAACACCTCCTTGCTAGCAGCAGTTACACAGGGTGGTTCATTTGGAAAGATGAAATTACTTAGGCAGAACTGTGAATCCAGCTCTTCTTTTAAGAGGTTGAAAGCAATGATACCCGGTCACTCTCTGTGGGTGTGATTTATTAGTTATCAGTCATTCTTAATCACTGGATACTGACACATATCTAACACACTGGAGAGTTTAATATTGGAAAGAATACTTACCATGATTTTTCTCAGCAGTCCATTTTTAAGTGCTGGGGGAGATAATGTGGTGCCAGCACTTTGGTGTTGTATTTCAGATCCTGTGTGACTGTCCTTGAACATGGAGGGTGAGTGCACAGAGGATGACAAAAAGTTGTTAGCAAGAGCTGTGCTAAGCGTGGCCATCCTCCTCACAGAATTGTCTGAAAGCCTTTGCCTTGTAGAATTCACATGTGTCATGACACATAGGATGTTTTTTGTATTGTTTAATCTTTTTTGTGGTAAGACAAATGAATCTGATGTGTAATTCATGCCAAGGATAGTTGAAGTGCATGATTGGATGTACTATGCACATTCTACATCAAGCAATGTGTTTAAAAAATACTGAAAATCTCTTCTGCTGGAGAATGATGGGAATTGGATGGGAATTGGCATTGCTGTTAATTATTCTTATTATGCTGATCTTGCTCAGATTTTTGAGTCTGGTGATTGCACTGATAAAGGAGCAGCCTTGATTTCTGCACATATGTTATAGTTACTTGTAAAACTGGGCTCACAGATTGCTCTGAAGCTTTTACTGTTCCTGCAGAACATTTTGGTAGTTCCAGCAGTTTGATCACAAATGCAGCATCTCTCTCCTAATGCTGTGCAGGTTGATAAAACAGTTGCCGAGCTGGAGTCCCTAAAGAAATTATTAATTATCTGGTTAATGTGCATCAGGCTGTGGGAGTGTGAGATTAATCACCAGTGCTGGGATGAGTTGCTGAAGTGGATTTTGGTTTTTCGTCTCCTGTCACTCGGTAATGGCTTTTCCTTCCTTCACCATCAGGTGAACAGGTGCAGAGGTGCTGTATTTTCATTTTCCTGTAGTCGGGAACAGCCGGTGACCAGGAAATGCCTCTCCCTCAGTCCTGCTGCATGAGCAGTTTACAACATGGAGAGCTACCTGCTTCGGGTGTTCCAGCTGCAGGAGATGCTCCTACAGCACAGACTGACCTGAGCCTTTGCAGATAAACACATTCAAACACATGTGCCTGGGGAGGAATGCCAGGGAGGAGTGTTGGGCTGAGCTGGGTCTGGCTCTCCCAGGTCTCAAAGGGGTTGACTTTTGTATTTGGAAGTGGAATTGCAACTTGACTCCTATTTTGAGTGTATTTATATTACCTGGAATTTTTCAGTAAATGAACATTCAGCATGTCTCCTTTGTTTAATGTAAGTAAAGAAAAATGTGCTCATTTATTGCAAAGATACAAAAGAAGGTGGTTGTAACTCAGTCTTTAGTTGTACTGTCCTTAAAGCCAATGGGTTGCATTAATATTCAGATACAGGAGAAGGAGTTGGAGTCCTTTCCAGTGGTGGTGGAGCAGGGCATTGAGGTGCAACACTGCAAGCACTTGTCCTGCCCTGTTAACCACCAGCAGCTGCCTCAGAAATGGTTCAGTGGGACCCTAGTGTTCTTCCAAAGCTCCCTACTGCTTTGCACACACTTGCACCACACACTGTACTGGTGGGTAAAAAAAAGAAAGAAATAATTTGTCTTTTAAATCTGACAGTTGTGTTGCTGTGTTAGCCTTGTACACAAAGACATTAACAGCTCTGTCCCAAGGCCTTTAGTTTTAGTGACCACTCATGGGGAGAGAATGGAAGGCGAGATGGAAGGAGCTATACACCTAAAGCAGAGTTTGTCTAGACTATGAAGTGTCTCCAGTTAAGAAGAGAAGAAGCTGTAGACAACACTACAACGATCATTCTGCTAATATGTGCTGAGGAACAGAAGTGGAGTTTGAACCTCTCTCTATTTATAATATCTAGGCATTTGGGTTGCTTCCACTTCTAGCCACGAGTACTGCTTCTCCCTGAGGAAGTCCTGTGAATAACCACAGCCAATGAAACTGAGTTGCACAGCACTTGAGATTGAAGACCTGTTTTTAACCTTCTGCTTAACTATGTTGTAACAAGTATTTGGGTTTCTTTTCTTGTTGGTTGTTTGTAATTTTTTTTGTGTGTGTATGTGAATATGTAGGTATTGGCCCTAATCAGCTGATGGGGTTTATTTCTTCTTGGCTAAACCAGTGGTGGTTTTTGTCCCTGGTGAAGTGAAAAGTTTAGATTACCTTGCCACTTCAAGCAGGCAGAGATGCACTTGTATTTGAGATTGCATTGCACTCATCCATTCTTGAGTTTTGCTCTCCTTATTGTACTCTCCCAAATCCCTCTTCAGCTAAAGATGTTGTTACCTTGGGAGGGGAAGAGATAGGTGTGCAGTTTTCAGAGAATTTGCTTTTTATAATAGCTGTGTGCTCCACTCTGGAGTCCCTGAACAGCCCATGATGGCATAAACATCCATTTATTTGATAAGCTATAGTATGACTTCACATTAAATGTAGATGACCCATTTGTGTTTGAAACCCCCTAACCAGCAAGTCAGCATGGCAGCAGTGGGGCTTTAAATGTTAAGCAGTCTTCAGGGCTTCAGGCTGAGTATTTGCTCTGGAGTTGTTTGGGTTTCTGCTCCTTGCAGAGCTTCCTGAGCTTGTTGTGATAACTAAAATCAAGTTTACTTTGTTAAGCTCAGCAGTTCCCAGAACTGAAGAGATAACAGGGGGAAAATAAGACCTTTAGGAGACAAGAAGTAAATTTCTGTCTGTATGGGGATGCAGGTCCCTATCTTTGTATGACTTTTTGATTATGATGTGCCCATGCATGCAGGGGCACTTGCCCACAATGATGTACAAATGCAATGCAAAAGGAATGTAAAACTTGGGAAATGTATCAAGCATAAGGGCAGTAACTTGCCAGCCTCTTCTGTAGCTCTGGATCTCTGGTGCTTAGAAGTAAGTGAAATAGCAGATTTTCAGATGAGTAAATTGTGCAAATTCATGCCTAATTTACACGTATGATCACCTTGACTGCTTGTACAAATCAGGTAATTGTGCATGCAAATAGCTAATTAACAAAATTAGCTGATCTGCTGATGCAGTCTCAGGATCTGTAAGTGTATACTAGCCATGCAGTTGTCATATATCTACAAACCAGTTGTATGAAGAAAGTCTAAGCCCTCATAATTTAGCAGCTGTGAGGAGTTGCTTATTTTTTAGTATCAATGGTTTTGGGGTGGAAGTGTCTGATGGGGATCACAACAGTTATTGAATTTGGGATCTAAAATCACTGAGGTTTAGTAGAAAAAATTTGTAGAAAAATTTCACTTCAAAGTACTTGAGTCAGTGTTGCTGCTGATGCACATTCCCAGTGCTGCAGCCCATGGCAGACCAGCTGGTCTGATGGCATGAAGTGCCCTTCCCATATAAGTTGTTCCATAGTTTGGCCCTATGGCTTCATAAAAATACCTGTGAACAAAGCTTGCTAAATGCCTACTAATTATTATTTTTAAATACATAAAGTATTATGCATTTTAAAGCTGCCTGCCTCCTTCCACCTTGGTAGAAAAGAATTTACTCAAAAAAGGTTAAAAAAGGTTTAAAGGGCAAGTCTCCTGGTTTTATTTGTCTTAGTCTCTTCCTTAGCATATTTGTCTGCTGGGCAAAAATACCCAGGCAAGTTTAAACATGCAAATTGCCCAAGTTTTGCAACTGCATCTGTGGACACCAAATATGAGTGCAGGGAATTCAGAAGTGTTTCTCCCATCTCTGTTTCTGTTACTTTTATAGCTGTTATGGGGTGGACAGACAGCCTTTGTCATAGTAATTATTTATAATTTCAAACCAAACATAATGTGAACTTCCAGTCAGTTCCTACAAATAATTTAACATCAAGATTTGAGGCTTCACATTGAGTGTGCACAAAAGTAACAGCAAAATCTTCTGAAGGCAAGTATTTCTTGAACTCTCTCTTTAAAAATGTCTCCTAGTTATAAAATAGAAAAATAAAAATCTGTGTATTATATTTGTGACCTATGTAGGATCTCATTTGCTCTCTGAATTTCCTTTCTTAGAAGTGTGGTTTTATTTTAAAACAAAGATGAAATATGCCATTAGCACATAATGGACCAGGATTCAAACCCTAACAAAAGTTTTGTCCAAGACCACAGCGCTGTATATATTTCATAGCTCTCTCATGGATGTTTGTGGTCTGTAGCATTTTCCTTAGAGGGGGACTTCAAAAGGAGCACCTTGTTATGTTCTCAAGAGTAACACTCATTTCCTTAAAACCTGCTCTGTGAAGGGAATTAATGTGGCTGGAATATATCTTTAGAAAAACTGCTATGAAAGATTTTACTGTCATCTAGGTGGGCTCCAGACAAAGAACCAAGGGACTTCAGAGTGAAACACAGTGTGCAAAAAACCAGCCTGTTTCTGGTAGAGCCACATCCATCTAGTGGTAGTTGGGTGCAGTCAGGAGAGAAGAGTGCCAGCCCTGGTGTGGTCACCAAATCTCTCCTCTGAGGGTCAGTCTGCTTCTAAGCATGTACAGAGCAAACTCTCAAACACAGACAGAAAGTCTACTTCAAAGATAATTTTTTTTGAAAAGCAAAGTAGTGGAGACTTCCACGTTTTTTGTCTGCAAACAACGCTGAAGAAGTTTAAAACCCATAGATGATAGCCTCCTTTATCAAGCTGTGTACTGGTGGGAATTATAACACACCCCCTTTCAAAAAAAAAGCCAAAGCAAGGCCAAAAAACACTAAATCCCAAGCAAATATCACCACCACCCCACCCCAAGAAAAATACCAAAATCCAGAGAAAAAACTTCCAAACCAACCAACCAAATGAAGTGAAGATTTGAATGCTAGTTAGCATTCTGATACCTGAGAGCACACGCAGCCCACGGCGTGCTCTTATCAGCTTGTGTGTCCCAGCCCTGGGAACAGGAGACGAGGCCTTGCTGGAGTGTGCATGGGCTCCTTCCCCCCTTCCAGTGCGTGCTTTGCAACTTAAATATGCAAAATTCCTTGAGTGACAGATGATGATTAGTGAGGAGCTGGGGAGGATGACTTTATTCCTGGTAGTGCCAAGTCTTTCACCTTGCTGCCCTTTAAAGGAACAGTGGCAACTGTTCCTTTAATTTTATTTACAAATTTGTTTCAACAAAAGCAACAGGTTTTATAACTTTTATAACTTATTAATCCTAAAATGTAAAAATATAGCTGGCTCTAAAAATCTTTTCCGTCATTTATGAGCCAAGTTTTCCTATTGACTGTACTGGTGACCTGGAATTGAAAACTAATGTGAAATGAGAAGAAAGCAACAATAAAAATAAGCAGTGTGGTTTTAAATGCCAAGCATAATGAGACTAAGGGAGAAACAGAACTGAAATAATCTGGAAATAAGATAAGAAAAGCTATGTAGGCCTTGATGCTTGGGACATTGTAAATCCTTCTTTCTCCAGGAAACAGAGCTGCTTGCAGAACTGGGGCTGAGGGCTGTAACATCTCAAGTGTCCCATAGATCTGTGGTGTTTTTCCTTCTTGGATCTGGCTTTGGGCTGGCTGTACAGTGCCAGACAGAAAATAAGAAGCCATTTACTGAACTGTTCAGAATTGGGAAGGGCAGAGGAGATACTTGACTATGGTGATGATGTTTATGCTTTTGGTTGGTTGAAATCCTGTTAACATCCATTAATACAGGCTTAAAGCCTTCTCTGAAACTTTTGGAATTACTGGTCTTTCTGTTATTTTAAGAGACAGTTCTTTTTCTTTGGATCATTGATGCCCTATTGAATTCAGTGGGAGAACTTGTACATGTGATGGGATAAAGTTTCCAATCCCTGTTTTACTTCTTTAAGGACTAAAGGAAAAGGCAGGCTTTAGGTGATCTTTTTTAAGATCCTTTTAAAGCAAGGATGCATGTGCCAAGTGGTGAGGTGGCATTGTACAAGTTCATATTATTTTTTCCCCAGTTACTCATAGGCACTAAAAAATGGCCCTGAAAATGCAGTGCTGATGCAAGTGCCAAATGGCTGCCATATGCAGATGAATTATCTCCTTGCCCTTTCCTGTCAGAGGCCTTAGTGCCAGCCAGTGACATGGCTGATTGCCTTTGCCCGATGAAGGGACATTTGAGGGAACAGCTGATGGCTGAACTTCTCTAAAATGGAATTGATGAGTGTAGTGGAGGAACCTGTACTAAGAGTTGGTACCCACATTTTATCCAAAAATACATGTCCACAGTCCTCATTCCCTCTAGCCTTCATTTCACAAGCCTGCTTGGAATCTCTCACATTACAAGGTCTGCAAAGCATTGTCACCATTATCTCCAGGTCATCAGAAAAATTATATTCCCTTCAGGCAAAAGATGGCCTCTCTCTGGATAGCTGCACCTTTGTTTTGCAGCCCAGAACCATTTGGTGTTCCTGGATCTGCAGACAGTAGCACCCAGGCTAATCTCTCTTGTACTCTTGTACTGTGTGCAGGAGTGTTGGCTCCAGCAGAGCAAGTCTCTGTGAGCATCCTCATGCTGACTTCCAGGCACTTTGTAATCCTGGGTGTTTATCTTTCAATTTCTTTGTGGCTGGGCCTTGCTTGGGTATTTTTATTGAAGTCCTGTGACAAAAAGAATGACAAGTGGCTTTGTGCCTCTAGCACAATGGAGCTCTGCAATAACAGTGCCAATGTTTTACCCCCAAAAGAATCTTCAAGTGGAGTCACAGACAGCTATTCAATGAGTTTAAGTGACTGCTCCTCTCGGTCATTTCAGGGGTTTTTGGTTCTATCAATTGAAATCTGTCAAAATGCAGTGCTCTACAGCCAGTGTGGAGCAAGTCTGTGTTCCAGGCAGGATTTTCTTGTGGGATAGTCTGAAATGGTCAGGTGGACTTTTCCCCAACTTCCCAGTCACATGTCTGGTCCCATGCAGTAAGCACGTGTTTTCCTTCATTCTTGTCTCTCTATCACAACCACAGGGTCTCTGTTTACAGCACAAACAAAATGCTGCTGGGGCTGGTGCCTTTGTGGAGAGGACGAGAGAAGAAGCAACATGGATAATGTTTGCTTGTTGTGGTGGCACTGGTGACTCTGTGGTGATACCCCCTAGCACATCTTGATCCCTGTTTCCATGAAATGTAGGCTACTACACCCTTCTGAAAGCAAAGGAATCATGCCTTGGAAGAGACAAAGAAAAAAGAATGGTGCTTTGTCCTGCAGTGCCTTTATTTATAGAGTTTATCCAGGACCTCAAAGCATCACTAAACAGAAACTCAGTCCACAGTGACTTACCTTTCCCAAGGAATCAACAAGAATATTGCATTGACATTTAAGTTTTGAGGTCTTTCTATATCCCTGGTGCAGGAATGAAGCTCCCAGATCAGCTGCTGCTGGTGATGAGATGTAGATGCTTTATTAGGGATAACTTGGTTTATCTCCTTTGACACTTTTCTGATATCTCTTGATCATTAAGGTCTGGATTAAGTGGAAAAAACATTGCTTGCACAGATGTTATGTAGCTTATGCCTCAGATCTTTTATGAGAGAGTTTGGGTGCTTAATGTCTCCTAATTCTAAAAGAAAAATCAAAGTCTTGTGTACATCTTACTTCTATCAGGTGCCAAGATGAGGGTTAGGTGAACACATTACAAAGACCTGGATATTTGAAAGTCACATTTCCAGCTGCATTTAAGGAATTGTAGATAAAACACACTAAAAAGAAAAGGGCAGTTTGGGGCTGGGTTTGCATTTCCCAAGTGGGCTGAATGGAATTTAAGGTATACTCCTCTGCAGCACTCTTAGGAAAGTAGTCATCTGTATTTTCTTTCTCATGAACTGGCATTGTGACATTTTTTGTGAAGTACTGCTGTGTATCAGGATCTTGCTGCATGTTCATTGCTGGCTTTGGGAAGAAAGTGTTCTCCAGCAGCAGCACCAGCAGCTTTGTACAGGTGCTTGGCAGCAGGTATTGGAAGAGTATAGGAAAGTAAGTCTTTAGTTATTTGTCTTCCCCCTCAAAAATACTGTTTTTCATACAATTTTTATGGGTTTCCAATATTTGGTTCCCAATCCCTACTCTGGTGAAATTGTAGCTATTATTTATAATCAGTAAATGAATGGCTTTGACTCTGAGCCTGTAGCAATGCACAAATCAAACATTCCTGTCTTTCAGCCTGATGATGCTTCACGAGAACACAACAGGCATTTCTGGGGCTCCTCAAGCTCAGGGAGGCTGCTGAGTCACTTCATGGGATAGTGGAAATATTGGAAATACTGTGGCAATTTTGAAAGACCTGTCCTAAGGACTGATGAGTTTACCAGCCCGATGCACCCTAACCAGGGCAGCCCTTTATTTGTCCTCGTTTGCTCTTCTTCAGCACTTTTCATCTGAGGATTATGAAAAGTGGACTTCACCCTGTGAAGCTGTTACTGTAACCATTTATGGAGGGAGAATGAGACTGGGATAAATGTGACTTTCCAAAGGTTAGCTCTCATGCCAGTGGCACAAACAAGGACTTGTGCATCTGTTTCCTGACCCCGTACTCTTTTGTCCCACATCTTCTGTAATGAGGTGGGAGGAAACCCATTTCTACACAGGGCCTAGCACAACTTAGGTAAGCAAGGATCATGTGAATTGTTAAGTGAGGGCTTCTGCTGGTGCTGCACAGAGGGATAAATTGGTTGAAAACTTTGTGGGCTGCTTCACTAAAGACAACCGTGTGAAATTTGATTTGCAGAGAAATTTTCTTCCTAGGAGAATGCAGAACCTCAGCATAAGTAGATCTGCAAGCTAATGATGTAAAAATAGCTTGGATAATAAAAATCTGGTAAATAGAGGTAAGGTAGCAATTGGGATGTATGGGAGACACAGGCTAAACTGATCTGACTTTATTATGTGGAATTTATTCTCTCACAGAGCTCCCCTGGTTTAACTCAGTCAGTGTTGTGTCACCTTTAGCTGAAGCAGAATACTTTTTGTACAATTCTAAAGTCATCTTCCTGTAAAACAACACAAAAAACTGTTCAGCTGCAAACTTGAGCTCACTCAGAACAATCCAAATTTGTTTTGAAGGACTTCAGGGATGTATTTCCTTCTGAAGATTCCCATTCCTCTGTATTTTCTTTGCCAAGTGAGTAATTAGTTGCTCCTTGATTATTGCTTATCACTTTATACTTTCTCATGGAGACAGCCAGGGACTGTGAGGCTGTTAATAGCTGTGCTCAGATCACCTTTCCTCCTCAAGCATGGTTTTATTAGCTTAAAAATAACAGTGAAAGTGAAATGCTTTTAAGTTCTTGTATTTATTGGGTTTTTTTACTGGAATCCTGAGTGCTTTCCAGTGACCACCAGAAGTGCACAGTCTCATTTTTCTTCCCTTGAATCGCTACACCCCAACAGTGTTGATCAGCAGCATCGGGCACAAGAGCCTGACCTAGGCAGCCTGGGTGTGGGATGAAGAAGAGACTTGAAAATTTTCTTTCATCCTTTCACATGTTCCTAAACATGGCAACAAGCGTGGCTCTGCAACAGATGCAATTCTTCCTGGGTCTCTAGGTAACATTTGAACCTGTGTAATGTTCGCAGCACAGCACCGTAAGTAATATTCCAGGAAATGCGCTGCTGCTTGTTAAAAAGGATAGGACCCCAGAGATGCCTTTAAATATGCCTGTAAAGTGAGAGGTGCCAGGAGAAAGATAATATGGCTGATTATAGTTATTTACCTTACATTTTCATTCGCCCTTAACTGGGTGTAATTTAGGGGCATGAAATCTCTTATTGGAAGTGTATTTGCATTAAACAGCTCTAAGCAACCATGAAAGTGCAGAAGCTGAAAAATTGACAGACTGGGTTTCTAGAATCCCAAAGTAGCATTTTTTTAATAGGCATACAAACAAATCAAATAAACATGTTTTGCTTCAACGATTTAAAGAATATGGTCTTTGGAGTAATTTGTCTCCCTTTTTTTTTTTACCCTATCATTTCTAACCTCTTCACTGCCTATCTCTAGTTTGCAGCTCCTCCTAACAATCTGCAGCAATTTCCAACCCAGCTGTTGTGGTTGCAGTGCATTGTGCCTTTGTTTAGCTTTCCCTGAGCTATCAAATCATGCTATAAAGGGGATTACCTGGCTAGTGATGTTGGTTTTGAGGTCTGCACTTTTTAACAAATAATTGCTTCACAGTGGCTCTTCCTCACCTCCTGCTGCCAAAAAAAAAAAAAAAAAAAAAAAACCCAAAAAAAAACGAAGAAAAAAAAAAGAGCCCTCTGGAAATCAAACTTTACAGTTGGATGGAATCAAGTCTTGCTAGTAAGCACCTTTGGTTGGCTTTGTAAAAACCCCTTTGCTTCCTTTGCAAGTAATCATAACCAAGTTGAAATCAATCAAAGAGTAATTGATCTTTTCAATCAGCTGATGTATTTGTAGCAAGACTTGGATGTTCGTGTGTGCTTTTAGAAAAAGACAAACATGTTTTTGCTCTACTGTGTTGGCATGTGCTAAGCTTGGGAAATTTATAATCCAGCTGTGTGCTGTTAAACAGGTATGATCTTCCACCTCTACCCCCAGCAGCAGGTCAGTTCTTTTATGGCCACTGCCTCTCCCACAAGGCAGTTTATTTAACTGATGTTTGTGAAATGTTGTGATCTTCACATGAATGGAGTTATTGAAGTGAAAAGCATTAGCAATATTTATTTCAGCAGGTTGCAGAATTAATGACTAAGGAAGGAAAACTGGTAAAACTTGCTTTTTATATGCACAATAGAGTCTTTAACAAATGTAATTAGTGTGTAAGAATGCAGACGTGTCTGAATTTATGTTACAGTACATATGCTCTGTCAGAAGTTTTCTAACAAATATATATGCTATTGAAATATATCTATAGCATTCATTTTTTAGTATCTTTTGAGTGTTAAGTAAAAGCTAGTGTCTGTCTTGCTGTGCTCAATGCAAAAGATATATTTACTGTACTTGAGTGTCTTCAATTTTGGTTCTCATTTTGCAAACACAGTACATTTTAATTAAGGCTTGTCACTCGAGATCTAATAAACACATTTACTGTAATGTCTCCATCTTCAGGAGGTGAATTTGACTTAGAAATTGTCTCTGTCACAGAGGGCCTGATAATATCAGTTTAAAGATTTCTTTCTTTCCTGGGGAAGAGCAGTTTGTGTCGTTCACCCAGCTCTCACTTAGGTTGTGCTTGCCTAAAAGGTTGCAGAATGATGTTTATTGCAACATACAGACAAGGAAAGTCTCTAAGACAAGTATGGACATTTAGCCCAGACAAATTTATGTACCTACACAAGACTGTCCTATTTTTTTCCACTTCCCCCCCCCTTTTTTTTCTTTGACACAGTTTCAGAGGTGGTTTATTGATTATATTTGGAAAGTTAAGAAACTCCTCTCTGCAGTCATGCTTCTGTTGGCATATGAGAGGACTTTGATCAAACAAACAATGAATTGTCCAATACACACAGTAAAAAAAAAAGGAAAAAAAACTCCTACAAGAGCTGGTTTCAATTGACCTTTTACCTGTGCCTATTTCTACTCTGGTGGGTGAGGACCATGCAGGAGGGTTGTTGTCCTCATGTGTCTCCAACTCATGTTTGGTTGATGTTAAAATTTCTGCTCTTAATGTCAAGTCTAAACCATAAGTACTTTTACTGTCATGCAAATGACATTTTATGTTCTGCTGTTATACATGAATGTATCAAAATGTGAATTTGGAGTCTTCAGGAGAAAGAGAAATGAGGTAAAGCCCCATCATTTTTTGTTTTCACTGTTGCTGTATTTAAAACAGATTTTTTTTTTTCAGCTAGGTAAGTCAAGATTGTGTTATGGTGCTGTCTCCTGGTGTAGTGTTCTGGGGGAAAGGCTTTAGCTCCTAACCTTCTTCTTCAGCCTCTTCTATGGCACCATGTCCAAAGTGTGCTACACCAGCTTTGTTAGAAAAGGCTGAGGTTTGCATGAAGGAAGAGCCCAGTGCAGTGCTGAGTTAAAAGGGAGATGCTTGGGGGACCCCACAAGACACAGGGGTGCCCAAAAGAGCAGCCAGTGGGGGAGCAGCTGCATCATCATCCTTGGATGTCCTGGTTAGTGACTTAATTGGCAGATAATGTGTGATTCACCTGTGGTGATCCGAGGCAAACATTTGGGAAGTGCTGTTGCATCTCCTCGGCGTGTGAGGAATTGCGTCAGGGTGAGGGCAGAGCCCAGATTTTCAAACAGACCCAGGCACTGTGTGCTGGTGTCCTCATCCAGGGTCCTGCTGGAGCTCTGGGACAGCAAGAGGAATGAGGCTGCCTCACCCAAATCATGCCCCAGGACTCACACATCCTTCCCTCGGCAGCCCATCCCTGCCTCAGGGATGGCACGAGCAGGCTGGTGACGAGGCTGCTCTGCCCTCTGTCTGCAGAGGGGCAGGGAGCTCAGTGCTGCAAAGGGCCCTGAATGGGCCACCTGTGAGGTGGCAGGTTATGCTGGTGACAAATGCGTGCCACTGATGGGTATGTGCTTTTCTGACCTGCTTTAATTTTTCTAGCTGGGCCTTTAATTGCCAGGGAGAGGTATAGACAAATGCAATAAAAAAACCAAACAAATCAGAGCTATAGCAAGGCTCTACAAGGAAATACGTTTTAGAAAGACTTTTTTTCCCTAATTAATCGGGATTTTGTTGTCAGGCTAAAACAGACTAAAAATAAACAGCTGTATAGTACTTCATTAAGCTGCCTGCTTGGAGTGATTTTCCCATTGATTAGTCTCAGGGCTAATGCTGGTTCATTCCTCATTTCATTGCTAATTAACATCAGCTCTGCTCCTGACCACTTGACCGCACTCTCTCTATGAACATGTGCTGGTTTGGCAAGTAATAACTGCTCCCTCCCTCTTAAAAGGGAGAGTTAAGGTACAAAATAGCTATCAAGAGTAGATCTGTGCCTCTACTGTAAGGAGAGCAAACTGTAAAACCGTGTCGGTCCGTACGAAGGGTAATAAACGGAGTTTACAGAGCGCAGGAGTTTGATTGAGGAACTATGTAAATACAGATGACGAGCTCAGGCTGCTGTATGAATTGACAGGCTTGGCTCATCTCCTGTCAGTCGAGTTGATTCAGGCTCTTCTGGGATGCTCGTGGTGCAGATTACCTGACCCAGGGCTTAGGGCTGCTGGGTGTGAGCAGGAGGGCAGCTCTGGATGGGCAGCACTTACTTTTCCCAGTTTCCTCAATGTTCTCAGAGGTTGAATAATGAAGTACATTGGCAGTGGGTACAGAAGGAGCAGGAAACAACAGCATGGTTATAGCTTTGTCAGGCCGCTTCCATGCAAGAGGAATATAGATGGAAACAGGGGAATTGAAATACTAGAATTGGCATGGATGCCCTCTGAGGAAATATCTAACAACTTTAATGAAATTAGCAGCCTCTGTTCTGGGTGAAAAGGTCAATTTTTCCATAAAATCCAAGTAAACTGGCATTTTGGAAAACATCTACTAAATTTGGCACGGAATAAATAACGTTATCCCAAAGTCTTGGTTCAATTCCAGATAATAGCTTTTTCTTTTAATTGAATTGGATATTGCATTTCATTTTCAGAAAGTCTTTTTTTTTTTTATTCCTACATTTTGAAGCTTTCATATCTCAGAACTAATCAGAAACTCAGCCTTATACAAATCTATCAATCAGAAACAGTCAGTGAAGAGAGAGCTTGCCTGAGTGATAATCCTTTTCTACCTACTTTTGAGCAGAATCCTAATTCACTTGTTCATCAATTATATATTTTATGTATTTCCACCATTAATTTAATGGATTTAGGGGCTCAGTCTTGCAAACACTTGTGCACGTGAGTAACTTTATTCATATAAGCAGGTGCTCATGTGAGTAAAATTAACCATGTGAGATATTTGTAGGATCAAGCTTTGCAGTAGATATATATCCAGACATATAGTAGGTATATATCCATTGGATACCTAACTTCCCTTCATTGATCTGTAGTAACAAGAAGCATTTCTTGTTGAAATGAATCACAGCCCCTCAAAATATTAGTAACTTTGCTAGATATGGTGAAAAAGAAGTCATTCCTATGTTTAAGAACATAACTACTTTGAGCCAGGAAGCACTGCCTCCTAATTAAGTGTTGCATGGTTGTTTACATCCCATAACCTTCATGGATAGTTCTGGAGTTGGCCAGAGCAGAGGCAGAAGTGTAGGAAGTCCCATGTTATTGTCAACTGACTAAATAGAGATAAAACCATACTGTGCTGCAGATCTTGTTGGGTCGGAAAATGGAAATGGAATTTTGATTCCTGTTCCTGATAACATGCAGCACCTCTTCTTTCTAAAATGATGCCTCTGTTTTTAACTTTTCTCATGCTACTTTCATTTCCAGTCCTGGTCAGATGCAAAGAAAAATCCCAGCAAACAAATATTTCCATTAATAATAAATAAGCCCAAGAAAAATATTTCCTTGAATGTTCTTTAACTGTAAGGAGTCTGGTTTGAAGCAGTGACTTGGTCTGTAGCTTCCTTGTGGTCGATTGGGACTTAGCTTCTTCTTTTGCTGACATAAATTTTTTGCTCTCCTGTGGAGAGATATTGAGAAATGGTAAAACACTTAATTCATTGCTGGCATAAAAGTGACCCCAAAGTTGTTTTCTTTCCTCACACTTGTGTAGTGAAATAAGCATATCCATAAACTTTGGCATCCACGCATTGGGAGCAAGCAGAGTTCTTCTGCCGGCAGTGTCCAAGGCACTTGTGTTGAGGGGAGCATTCTGGGCAGCCTCACTGGCTGCATCCTGTGGGGTAGCACAGCCCCCAGGACACAGGAACAAGCTCTGGAGCCCTTTTCCAGGCTTGCAGGGGATGCCAGCAGTGATGGAGAGAAGAGCAGGCAGATGAGCCAAGCAGCATGGGCAGGACTGGCCTGGAGGCTGTGCAGGGTGCCCTGGGATATGGCAGGTTTAGCTAAACCAGTGCATCTGTGGATGGTTCCTTAGCCCTTAACAGAGAATTAAATAATGAAGGTTGGGTGTTTTCTGTTTTTGTACTTTGCCTTTTTATTCAAAGGATGCAAAAGGAGGGAACTGAGACAGCTTTAAAAACTGTATGCTTGAAATAAGATCTTAGAGAAGGCTAACTTGCATGACAGAGACTTTGTGATCCTCAACAGTGGGACTATTTAAGATGTAAACCTTTTGATAAAGTTGCCCTTTCTGGCAACTTGTTACCCTCACTATTTAAAAAGAAAATTAATCTTTGAGTTTTCAGAGTTAAAAGATACTGTGTGGGCCTCCAGTCATATGAACTGTAAGTTAGCGTATTGTATTAAATAAGATTCAGTAGCTTCTTGTGTCACTACAGGCTAGAATTTGGTGAATAAAGTACGATTAATAGCTCTTACAAACCTCTGGATGGACACCCAAAGGAGAGGAATAATACAGTTGCAGTATTACAAGTCAGCAACATATTAAACATTTTTTTTTCCTTAGGAAAGGATTTCCTGTAGAGGTCCTGAAGAAAAATAAGTTTCATTAGTTGAGCGTCGAGCAGAGATAGAGCAACAGGATTGATTGTAATAAGCCTCTCCTTTTTACTGAAATCCATTACTTTCTGAGCTATTAAGTGATGAAAGGGATTAAAAGAATAAAAAAATATAAGCGGGACTGTATTCGTAAATCTAATAAAGTTGATAACAGTAGAGCATTTTGTGAAATTTGCATGTGAATTTATAACATCCTAATCCATCGGCAGGCAGCGTCGCGCTGCAGAGGGAAGGGGGTGCACTGTGCATACAGGATAAAAATGCAAGCACAGAATTTCTGGCCGAGAAGCTTTTTTTTTTTTTCCCTTGCTTTTTTTTTTCCCCCCCATATGGATATCCATATGTTTTTATCACAGATTCCATACTTTCAGTGCCAGGATCCATATGTTTAGCTTTTTCTCAAATAAAAGACTATAAAGTCATTCTTCATTATCTCTTTCTTCCTAGCTGGTGTTTTTGTAGACATAACCAAATGTGATGCTAGATGGCTGAGGCATACCCAGATAGGCTGCAGTTGGATCTCATCAGAGGTATTTAAAACCAGTACCTAGGGAGTTCAAGGGCTGGATTATCTTCTGAGTGTAATGCCCCTTGACAGTGCTTGAACAATGCAGGGGGTGCTATCATCTGATTGCAAAGTCCTGGCAGGGCTCTTCCCCTATAAAAGAGAAGCTCCTTTGGGACCAGCAATGAGAATTTTCCTCCTTTTTATTTTATTTAATTCTCAACCTGCACCTCTGCCTCTGTGCTTCTGCTGAGGGGTGTGTGGTACAGGGAGATGACATGACAGGGCTTTATTTCACTTCTGCCTTTTCTGCTTGCCCACGGCCTGCAGCTGTAGAATTGCCGCAGAATTTAGAAGTGCTGATATAGGGAATTTGGGGTTGGCGTAAGGATGGTGTGTATCACCATCTCCTTGACACGACCCAGTCTGCTCTGTGCCAAGCAGATATCACTCACTGAGAATTGTGCCTAATAAGGTTTTATTTCTCCTTTTCTTTTTTTTTTTTTTTTCCCGTTTTGATGGAAATGTTAATAGAATGCTTTGTAAATATGTAAAACACAATTCAGTGTCCATGGTTAGACCTTGGAATAGGTATCAAGTAACCTTCAGGGGTAAAATCTGCATGTTGGCTTTGCAGTCAGATCCCATCTTCATTTGGACTTTCAGTCCCTCTTTGCTGGGACAGCATGTGGCAGAAAAGCAGCTGTGGTGTGTGCATTTCCATCTCTTGGGAGTTTGATTGCCTGCCAGCAGGTTCTGACTGTCCTATGGCTGTGGTATTTAATGTGCAGAAGGGGTAAGGAATACCCTGTAATTTTGAATAGAAGAAAATTAGGGTAGCCATAATTACAAGCATTACAGTACAGTTTCAAAATAAAGCCATCAGTGTGAGTATTTTATTAGTTCCTGCCTCTAGCCCCTGAAACATAACCCTGAGGTAGGCTTGGAGTTATGCTTTAACCTCTGCATTCCTGACAATAATAGAAATTATTGCGAAAGGTTAATAACCATTGTGCCTTGGAGCTGTGGAAGAAGGTGATAGAAAGTAGAGGCAACTTCCTCCTTCATGTAAACCAAGCAGTAGCATCCTGGCTTTAGAGAGGAGACAATCAGTGCCCTAAGAACCCTACTGCAGCAGCTGCATTTTGGCTGGAGTCGTTATATTAATTTTCAGGCTAACCTGACTCTCATCAGAGACAAAAGTGAAACTTACTGCTGGTATCATTCAAAGGAGACATTCCTCCTTACAGGATCTTTAGAGAAACTGTAGAGGAATTTAACCTTTCTTGTGAGATTTTCTTGTGAAAATATGATCCATGTGAGGTTGACTTTGGCTTGCATTTCTGTAGAACTAACCCATCATTTTTCAATGCTGCCTTTCCTTCCCAGGATTGTGGTGGCTCTGGTGAGACTGGTGGCAGATTTGTAGGGAGTTGCCTCGTGGGTCTTGATTGGCAGTGCAGAGAGCCACTGTTCTCCTTTCAGAAAAGATTCTCTTGTAAAATTGCTGTGCTTTTTTTTTTTTCCTTTTCACTTCACCCAGCGTTTGAATGCCAGATTGAGCTAATTTTAAGATTCCTCAGGGCAGTGGCACTGCATTCCTTCCACTCCGCTATTCCTTACCACATTACCTCACTGCATCAGCACTCGTATCTCCTGCTGATGGCATCCAGTTTCCATTCCATTCACAGCAGCCAAGGATCATATCTCTGATCCACTTAGAAACACAATGATCTCTACCCCTGAGAATGCAAACGCTTTCTCAGTCAAATCTATTGATCTTCAGGACTCTATTTCTGGCTTTCCATTCACTCACTCCACGATTGGGATGCTGCATATTCATTCTGGGCAAAGAGTTAACTTGGCTACTAGGAACTCAGTGAAAAACACTTCTGCAGAATCCAAAGATAGACATGATCTCTTAGATATTATTATGTCTGTACAAATACTGCGCTTCTTAACTGGGCAAAACAAAAACCCTCCTAGCTGGCACAGTGACAATGACAGACCTGCTCATGCCATCATATTCTTATCCCAAGCCAGCTCACTGAACGTGCTAATGTTGAGATGGGCAAGCACGTGCTGAGTTCTGCAAGGGAGGAGGTAAACACAAAGGGTCTCCAGGCTAGAGAAGGATTTGCAGTCTAAAAGGAAAGGATGAGACCAACAGGCAAGGACATTGAGTATGAAGAAGGACCTAGTTTGACAAACAGGCAAAATGAGTGAAAGCACTTTAAAGAAAAACATTTTTCTGAAGAGCATTGCTGTCAGGGAACTTGGCCCTTCAGGGCTTGACTCTGGGCTCTCTCAGAAGTATGGTTATAAAGAAAAGCACAGATATGTGGGGTGAGTATTTCAGCATCTCCTTTTAGATTATGTACGGAAACAGGCCTCTCCTGGAGGTGAGCCCAGTGTGTGCTTCAGACAGTCCTCAGGAAGCCACTTCTTCCATCACCAACAGCACAGGCTAGAGAACAAATATACCTGCAAATAGACCTAACTTTGACTTTGTTGGTGTTCAGGTGTTCACTATCACCTCTGAATAGGATTTTGCTTCTTAAAATATGGTATTTTTAAGGATTTTCAGGTATTGCTCACCATTGACCTTGAACCCATATTTAAAAGAAATCTAGGCACCGTGATGTTGAGTGAGCTATGCCTGAGTTAATTTAATTATCAAGACCTTAGACAATCTTGAAAATATTACTTGTAATTCATATCTTCTGGGTTCCAGCTGAGTGCCCTGTTTTCTCTACTTGTACATGACAAATGAATCCACTTTTTCTGTGTGGGTTTTTGGTTTTTTTTTTGTTTTTTTTTTTTGTGATTTGGTTTTTTGGTTCGGGGGTTTTTTTTCAGTTTTTTTGGGGGGTTTTTTTGGGTTTTTTTTTTTTTGTTTTTTTTTTGTTTTGTTTTGTTTTTTGTTTTTTTGTTTTTGGGTTTTTTGGGGTTTTTGGTGTTTTTTTTTTTTTTGTTTTTTTAAATACAGATATTAGGTTACTGCTTGGTCTAAGAGAAGACTTTCATTATTCAACACTTACACTGCCGGGGGCGCAGCAGCTAACCTGGTTTGGTCTTGATTGTGTCGCTCTAGCTAAAGCAGTTTCTCGCAACTCATGGTGCTCAGTCTAAAAACTGACACCATATAGCTAAGTCAGGCAGGAATGGAAAGGGTCCCAGGTGAAATAATTATGGGGTTGATTATTGTGATTATGTATAATTATAACCTTTCTTAGTATATCACTAAGAGTACTGAAGTATGAGAAAATTTGACTTGTGAAGGAGTATTAAAATTTAACACAGAAACTTATTCTGAAACTAGGTATTGGGTCCTGATGTGCAGGAACTGATTCACTGTAGTTGGTAGTGAACTGCCTTACTTCATTTTCTCCTCTACCCACCAAAGTTTTCTCCTCTTCTCTTGTGAGCTTTGCTTTTACAAAGCTGGGGAATAACTAGTGCACTTCCTTGTAACTTGCCCATGTAGCCATTTCCTCTCACTGTTCAGCATGTTTGTCAGTATACCTGAATTTCAGCTGAGGGAAGGACAGGACATTTTTATTTCTCCTCAAAAACCACAGGAATAATAGTATAAAAATATGAACACTGAAATTAATATGTAATGTGATATAATATCCTTGTCTGGACATTTCATTGCCTTTACAGGAAGATTTTTATTTGATATTCTAAAACTCCAGTGACATAACAGTATATGGATGATCTGTCCCTCTTACAGACATGAAATAGGTCTGCATGCATGCATACATGCAAGGGAAAACTTCCTCTCTCTTCATCTTTCCAGCAGGTACAAACCATTGATTGTCTTTGATTCCTCCAGAAACTGGGGGAGTGAGCAGGCATTTAGTAGGAAAAGCCGAGAGCTGCTTGCCCAAGGCTTTGATGAATCCAGTCCTCTTGACTCTAAATCCTGTACCTGAGCTGCCTTCTCCTAGAAAATGATACAGATTGTAATTCTTTGGCATGAAATAAGAAAGACCAATTGCTTTGAAGATTTTATTACTTTGTTTTTCAGTTCTTTCTCCTAGTACACTGTTTGCTAAATACTTTTCCCTCTGGAAGAAAAGAATGTTGAACTCGTTTCCATCTCCATCCCTTATCTCCACCTACACGTCTGTGCACGAGGCATCCCTAGGTCTTGCTAGAAAAGTGTCTTCACTAGAAGGTTATCATGATGTGCTCACCAACAAAAACACTTCTGTACCAGTTTGGGCAGTAGATTTAGAAGATTTCAAGTCTCCCTCTTCTTGCCCTTTCCCACTTCCAAATAAGGAACTTCAGAGGGCGAGCGTGCCACTGCTGGTAGACATGCAGCTACTGTTGTATTGTGGGGTTTTGGTTTGTTTTTTTGCCAGCTACTTGACATTGTTTTACAGCTGGACTGTGCAGCTATTTCCAAAAGGCTCAGCTAATTCTGTTGTCCTTTTTTATCAAGGAAATTCTTGAGAAACCACAATAAAGCAGCTGTAACCCTGGCGATGCTTACAACTGTGGCCAAAAATAGAAATCAGTGCTTCATGCGTTTTCTTAATGAGGGTATAGGGGTTTTTTTCAGTGTGGTCCTTGACACCTTGCCAAGTTAGGGCTTGGCTTTAAATGTTTAGAGCAAGCTTTATAAATAGCCCTGGGTAGAGGGGGCATTTCTTTTCCCAGTATCTTGCTCCCTCTCAGGGCTGGGGCTGCTGGAGGCAGCTGTGCTCCTGGGGCACGGCTGAGTGTCTGCAGTGAGCCCTTTAGGCCACAGTTGCCAAATACTTTGCAGGAGGTGCCGATCACCTTGGGTTCCTCTGTGCTCAGAGGGGGAAGCTCAGCATCTTGCAGAATTAGGTCTGTAAGCTGTTGTTATTAATAACTGCCTTCATGGTCGTTTTGCTTACAGACGGGATTTATTTGGCTTTTGACTGTCAGTGAAAGTGTCCCTATAACTGGATTTTTATGCTCTCTCTGTGCAAATAGAAAACCATGGTTTGTTTGCCAACCCAAATAAGAATTTACAAATGTTGGGGGTTTTTTTCCTGTGGTGCATAACATGGCTAGTTAGTGGGTATGAAATGGCTGGATGCAGGGATTTTGTAATGTTCTCACAGGCAGAAGAGAGAAAGATGAGGAAAGATGAATTAAAACTTGGGGAAAGTTCAGTCAACAAACTAAGAAGTGCAGACATACTGATTTATAAAGAGACTATAACTTTTAAACATGTACTTTCAATCTGAAGGACTGCAGTAGGGATTTAAAATATGACCATTTAATTTTTAAAAATTACATAAATTAAGTGAACAGCCCATTAATGGGATGCCATCAGGATCACATGGCCAATTCAGTTCAAGTTATATTATCTTGCTGGCCGGATTTGAATAAGAATTAAGAAATTACTATTCAAAGTAGTATGGGACATTGATCCTCATTCACAATGAAATTCGTCACCATAACTACCTGGAATTCCACTGCTTTCACAGAGGTATTCCACTGAATCTTCTTTATGGAGCAGCTAGAAGGGACTTGTATTAGTCGGTGGAAAAAAGCTGCTAATTAGTTGTTCGGCCTTCAGTAAGTCCTGTCCTGCTGGGGGTTTGGGGATAAGCAGGGAATGAACGGGAAGCCAGATCCCACAGACACCGAGCTCCTCCAGCTGGTCCATCCCTTGGCCAAAGGTCCATCTTGTGGATTATTTACCTGCTGGTCCAGCTGGCCCATCCCTTGGCTAAAGGTCCATCTCGTGGATTATTTACCTGCCCCACCAAGAGCACCTTGCCCCTTACTCACAACTGGTGCTTCATATTTGAGCTTGGCAAATTGAAGAGTGAGGTTGAATTAACCAAGCTGAGGGATGTCCTCTGTGGATGAATTGTTCCAAGTGCGGTATCTTCCAGAGTCTCTGTTAACAACAAAATTCACCATTTCATGCAACTGTCTAGTTCCTTTTCACAATTTTTCACCATTTGAAAACACCTAAAACACTACCTTAGTTCAGTGCTACACTGTGTCAAGAACAGGTAAAGAGTAAAACAAAAAGCTGCTACAAATGGTCAAGCAACTTGTGCTACACTTTAAACAAACAAAGTCAGCATTATTAATGTCAACTGCATTGTTTAGTTTATAAATATTAATTTTGCTTTTTTTCTTGACTTCACTGCAGTGCATTTCAAGTCTAATTTCTGTGATAATTAAAATGGGAATATGAGAATTTTTGCACCACTTTTTTTTCTTGCTCCAGTTTAATTCCATTGACTTGTTGCTAATTTACACTGGCATAAATGTAAGACTACTGGGCTCAGCAGTTCAGCACGTTGAGATCAAAACCTTTTAAAACCTTTCACTGACAGAGAACTCTTGAAATGGCAGATGCTGAGTATTTGCATTGTTAATGGCTTTAAAAATGTGATAGTTGTATATAAATACTAAAAGAGAAGTTATACATCCACACATCAACTGAAATTAGCATTCTGAAATTTGCAATCCACCAAAAGAAGGGCAGTAGATGGCCATGAATATTTGTGTTACTCACTGTTACCTGAAGATTCGTGGTCTGGAACCTGCATCGGATGCAACACAGATGTGTTCCCTTGCAAATACTTCAAGTCTTTTCTGCACCTGGGATCTCCTAAGGTCACAAATTACCATCATAGGCACTATCCCCCTGTTTTGCTTATAATGAGTTTGTACCAGCAGTCCATTTTAAATAATCACAAACAAAACATGAAGAGTATCTGTGTAATGAAGTTAAGCAATCTACCACTAATGGTTGCCTACATATTTAGGCAAGAAATAAAACCACACTTTTTTCTGGTTTTTTTTTTACCATTCTGTAGCATTCTTGCATATCTCTTCATTGCCAGCATCTTACTGGAAACATAATGGGAAAGGGACTTCTCACAGGTTTTACAGCTGTGGCTAAAAGCAGAAGAGCCTAATAGGAAAGACTAGGCTAGTAAGGTTTGAAGTCACATTTGTAGTCCCAGTTGAATCAGAGGCACTTGTGGAGAAGCAGCTGGTGATGATCTGAATTTGACCAAAATTCTAAACATTTGATTTAGCTCATGTACTGATACTGGTCTTAAGTACCCTTTTTCTTCAAAACACAATATTGAACTTTATTTTAGAAAATTACTTGGTATTAGTTTTTTAATTTTGACATTACATTCCAAGCCAGCAGCAGGTAGTAGATGAAGATGCCAGTGGGGCTGTGCTCTGTTTTCTTCAGATGACAGGGAGAGAGGAAATTTGTACACTGAAAGTTCAGAGTTTCCTGGTGTAGCATAAACTACAGCCAAAGACCTTAAAAACTAACTTAGATTACTCATCTCTTTTGAAATCACTTGAGCTGTAAACATGAGGTTGAATGTTATTCAATGAGGGTCTGCAGTACAGTGAATTTCCAAATCTCATGTTTGCCATACACTGGTGGTGTTATATGACTTCAGTGATGGGATGCTGATTTGGAAAACCAGGTGAAAATTCTCAAGAAAGAAGCAAATCAAAGATGATAAAGTGGGATCTCACTGTGACCACAAGATACAAATATGTTTTGTGTGACTGTAAAGGTTAACTGAAAAACCTTAAATGCCTCATGAGCTGGTCATCTATAAGCAGCCTGAGTTTTGTTGTATTTTTTTTTAAGGTTTTACTTAAGGATGTCCAAGAAGTGTTATTGTGTGCAGTGTGATAGTAACTAGACACTTCTGTCCTTTTTGTTCTAAGCAAAAAGCTGGTATGTATCAAAATGACAGATATACCAAAGGAGTTTCTACCAAATAGTGACTTAGCTGAGACTGATTTTTCAAAGGAGGTTTTTTTTTTTTTAAATCCTTATACTTTGCTGCTCTGTTGTTTCTTTAAAGATTTCAGTTTTCACTGGAATTTGAATGGTCTCAACATGTCTATGGCTTTTTTGCTCATCTGGCCAAAGAAAAGAACCTCAGGGTTTTGTGTGGCTAAATGGCAATTAACCAGCAAAATTTGGAGCTTGTTTGTTGCAGGGTCAACAAAATCCATTTTACTTTAAAAATAGAAACACCTAAAACTAAAATTGTAAAAAAAAAAAAAAAAAAAACCGCCCAAAAAGGGGACAAATTACTTCAGGCAGGTGTGTGTTGAGAGATTATACAAACAAGTTATTTAAAAGCTGGCTGGCAAGCCATCTACCAATGGGTCAGACCATTTGCTAATGGTATTCTCCTTACCAACCTCTCATTTTAGCTTTGCCTGTCTAAGGGAAATGAGGCTATGTGACACCAGGATGGAAAACTTGCATAGTCCCCCAGTTTACAAGTTTTCTGTTGCTTATGGATCAAGGGAATATTTGCCCTTAAAATGAGTACTCTAAGCAAATTGTGTGGTTTGGGTATTTTTTGTTTTGCTTTTGTGGTTTGTGGGGTTTTTAAAATTCCTTTGGAAACACAGAGACGCAATTTGTGTGTAAGACTCATGTTCATACAATGGCCATTTGATCAGAGACCCTGTTACAGTGCTGTCCTTTGAAAAATGTGTTGTAAGTGGCTCTGGTTTTTTGTTTTCCATTTACTGCCAACCTGTGTTGGATCACATAGCTCTGGAGGAAAAAAACCATATATTTTAATTCAGACTTTGCTTGGCATTTAAACCTCTTCTGTTTGGACTTTCAGTTTGAATCAGTCCTTAGACACGTGCTGGGGCTGAGCTTGGTCAGGTGGGTGCACAAGGCTGTGCTCATCTTCAAAGTTTCTCAGCACAAGCTGAGGCAAGTGTTGCCTAAGCTCATAGGGCTCTCTTGCAATGGCTGGGAGGGAATCTGTGCCACAGGGATCCTTGACCCTCCTTCCCAACTTACATATCATTTGCTTAGGTGTAGAAGATTTGCTGCTGGGCCCCCCTTTGCCGCCCAGTGAGGCTGTGGCAGGGCTCACTGGTGGTGGGTGGGGTGTCACTGCAGGGGGAAGGAAGGGCCTGGAGTGACAGAGAGATGGTGCCTTTCCTCTGCTGGGGCCACATTAATGCAGCTGTGTGGCCCCAGCTGTTCTTTTTAAACAGCTTTATTTGTATTTTTTTTCCTCCCGTGGAGTAAGCTGTCCAGATTTGCAGTTTATAAAACGGGGACAGCGTAGCAGGGGATAGGGCTGTCCACACACCATCTTCAGGGGATAATAATATCTGTCAGGGAATGGCTGTGATGACAACTGCAGAGAAAGGTGAATTGCTGTGTGCATGTGCCCACGCACTAAACAGTTCCCTTAGAGACAGAAGGAAGGGGAAGCCTCCCAAACTGGGTGCTGCCTGGTGCTGAACTCTGGACAATGTGCTCCTGTAAACTCTTCACCTCAGTATTGTTTACAGAGAAGCAGAGCTGCAAGAATTGGTTTAAATAAATAAACAGCACTCACAAGGATCCTTTCAAGCTCCAGGTTTGCAGCTAGAAGTAAAATATTGTGGATAACAAAAAGAAATTGCTCTCCTGCGAGCAGTGTTTTTCTTCTTGCTCAGTGGCTCTCTCTTTGTACCAGGCACCCAAGTGCGACTCCTCCCATTTCTTCATTTCTCTGTCCCTGCTGGTCTCACAGAGCTGGGGTTAGCTGGTGCTGGGGGCACGCTTCAGGGGCTGCCTGTTTGGATGTGGCTCTCCCCAAGGGAGTGGATTAGTGGGGTGAAGTGAGAGAGGGCAGAGCTGTGGTACTGTGGGTGTTTGAGGGTTTGTTAATGTAGCTGTTGGATGGGCAGTGACTGCTGTACAAAACCTTCTGCTGGTTTGTACCCTCACCAGGGGCTTTCAGAGAGAAAGGGGTTTTTTTCCCCTGTATATTTTTAAGTGATGTATAGGGAAATATTTAAAAAAAAAACCCAAACACAATTTGAAACAATCTTTGTTCCTTGTGTTCTGTTGAGGCCTTGGGGGCAAAGAAGAGCAAATAGTCCCAAGCCTACTTAGCTGTGTGAGTACAAGTGTCTTTAGAAACCCACAGGTTCAACATAACCCTATTTACTTGTTGCTCACGGGATGGCTGATGCTCTCTTCCCTTACCTGCTTTGCAGTGTTCCCATGGGCATTCAAAGTAAGAATTGCAAACTTGTGCAGATAGAAAGGAAGACTGGATTGCCTGGGGAAGACTATAATAGCATAGCTGTCAGTTTTTCACATTTCCTCAGTCTTTAAAATTGTGAGTTTGGTCCTGTGTCTTTCTTCTGCAGAAGTGGTGTATGCATGTGTGCATCATACATACGTGTATTCTTCTCTGGCAGCCACGCAGACCTGAATACTTGGCTTTCAAAGTGCTTTCCAGTCTCTGAACTGCAGCAGAGATACCTAATATTGTTATTCTATTTGGTCACTATTACTGGGTACTACCACATATCCCTGGTGCTCTTACAAACCAAGCCATTTGGATTTTTCCATCACAATTGATGTTTTAAATAGTCAATACAGAAAAATCTCAGCTGTGATATAGCTTGGAGAGTGTCGCTAGGAGTTAGATGACTTAATCAGTATGTTTTAAACAAATCTTTGAAAGAAGATAGACGAGGCACAAGAAATTAGAGAGTCCGGAATATATTTTTCTTTTAATATGGTGATAGGACCAAATTTAAATGAGGAAAAACTGGGACTGTAAGTCATGTTTTTACAGAAGACACTGAACTGATAAAAGCAGGAGGAAGATTGTATTTGTTAAAAGCCTTTGGTATCTTGAAAGTGATATACATCATTCCATTTCTCAGCTTTCACTCCTGTCTAAACAATTTAAAGACAAAAACGAGACCATCTATTTTGTGTATACATGTGGTTATCTATTTAGCCATACACATCAGAGTGTGCACATCTGTATATACCCCATAGGGCTGCTTTTAGAATGCTTCTCAGTGATTTTTTTCCCCCTGAACTCCTGGATTTCAGTGTTTTACCCCCTACTTTAAAAAAAACCAAGAGATTAAGCAGGACCCATTATTTTGACATCAAATGCAAGCCCTAAACCGTTGCTAGGATACAGGACGTGGCACTACAATATTGCTGTGGTGTAGGGTTATATTGTCTTAAGTGTGGGGAGCAGGCCATATTATAAATCTCAGTGAGTTGATAGAAGAGATAACGATTGCTGCTCTTACTCTGTAATTAAAAGGAAGGGAATGTGTACAGAACAATTTGGTCATATACTCCTTTTTTATTTGGACAGTAAGTGAAGCACTATCAATAAGCAATTTCATTACAGTCTGTATGGGTTTTGTCTACTTTCATTTTCTATCTGCATTAATTTAGAGTAACTCTTTGGGTTTGTTATTGATTGACACCAGGGTAGGCAATGCTAAAATTCATCTTTGATGTCAGACCTGTTAATTTTCTCCCTTTATTTTTCTTTTGTGAAGAAATTAATAGAAACTTCGCTTCTGATTTCAGCAGTATTAATTCAGGTCTGCTTTCTTACACTTTCTGTGGGGCTCAAATAAGCTGCAGAGTTGGAATGTTGTGGGCAAAATAAAGTGGTTTTGTTGTAGACTTGAGGGGGTCGTATAATTGTTTGGGATGTCACATCTAAATTGGCTCAGGCACAGTGTCTAAGTGAGCCAAATGTAGTGCCTGTGTGACCATGCAAAAGAGAAGCAGATGTTTTCATTACTTGTAATTTGTTTTGTCTCTTTAGGATGGGAAAAAAAAACAAAAACAAATCACAAACATACAAAATGCCCCCCATGCCTCTCCAAATGCAGCAAAACAGACATTCCTTTCTTTTATTGTTTCTTTTAAGTGCAAGTGAGTTGTGTTGGGGAATGGCCGTGGTTGACATGCAGCCCCTGCACGCAGTTGGCACTCACAGAGCAGCTGGCTGATGCAGAGTGAAAGCCTGCACTCTGCTGTAGAGCTGGAGTCTCTAGCACTGAGGAGAAATAAAGACCTCTGCCTGCACGGGTGGCACCCAGGGGCAGCTGCAGGTGGAATGTGAACACAGTCACCCCCTGGACAGGCTGTCCACTAAGTGCACAGGGTGCCAGATAAGCACAGCAGCCTCCTCACCCATGAAAATTAGGGATTTTCGTAGGTGAGGGTGCTGCCAGTGACTCTTGGCTTCCTCACTACTGGAGACAGATCATAGGCTGTGCTCCACGGGTCTCAACCCAGATACAAAAAGACTTTTCAATGCACTTAATGCAAGTGTGTTTGTCCTTATCACAAATGCCATTCTAGGGGACAGGACAGCTGATACTTCAGAAAAGTTAAGTTGGGGATGGAAGAATTGTAAATGTGTTTATTGGGGCCCAAATAACACGCGTTTGGATGGAGCACAACTGTGGGCCAAACTGGTGCTAGAAAACAGGTTGCTGCCTTCTAGAGAGGTGATGTGAGCTTTCCCACTCTTGAAATGGGTGCAGTGAGTGCAGTTCTGGGGGTGGTGAGGCTGTGCTGAGACCACTGGTCAGAGCAGAGGGCAGCACTAGCTCAGAGCAGCAGAGCTGCTTCCAGCAGGTTCTCTGCCCTTGCTCCTGCAGCCACTGAGGTGCATCCTCTTTGGGAAGCACAACAGGTGTGAGAGGCAAGGACCACGTGCTCCGTGCTTCTGTAGCCCAACCTGCCAGTTAATGGCTGATGCTATTCCATAGCCAGCAAATATCCAGCCCCCTGACTGATAGAGAACAGATTAGCAATTATTTTAGGGTAATTTTAGTAGAACAATTAAATACCTCCATACCTATTTAATCACACCTGTGTAAATATCAAATTAATTCTTGTGAAATCTCTTTTAAGATGTTAGCTTTGTCTTCCCAATTTTATGCATAAAGACATGTAGGTTCACACCTTGGCTAACAGACAGCTGAGAAATCAGATTTTGGTGTCAGGGGCCTACTAATTCTCTGTTTTCAGGACACTGATTTTGAAGTCCAACTATGAACTTAATCAAAATGAAGTTAGAGGTTCAATAATAGAAGTGGAAAACAGTCCACATGTTTTGGCTAAAAAGCCTTCCCCAAGGTCAAAAAGAGAACCAGTAGCAGAGCCAGGAATAGAACTGTTATCTCCCAGGCCTTTTTCTTTTGCTTCTCTCCCAAAAGACACTATGAAAGGTATAATATCCATTTGACAAATTGCACAGTTATGTGATGAATTGCATTTTTAATGCACATTTTATGGCCTCTTTTGGCCACTTCCTACTAATCTGTCTTTTCTGGGGTATGTTCTTAACACTCCACAGCTCTCAGTGGCTATTAGACAACAACACAAAAATGTTCTTCTCTCCCAAAAGTAGAATTTACCACAACTTCTCTGGTCTGAAGCAGAGGCCTTGAAATATCCCAGCCTGCTCAGGTGACAGGTTTAAGGCCTGATTGCCTTCAGCCTAAGGGAGTAGGAAGTAAGATGTGTATGGCAAAAGGAGATGGGAATTCCTAGTTTCTCCTCAAAAATATAAATTCCTTCTCCTTCTGCATGTTTATAAGGTCTGGTATTTATACATAGTTTTGTGATTCAGTACTAAATGTAATCTAGACTTTTTTTTCAAAAGATTTGTGTCCTTCAGCCAAAGTGTTGCCTCTCATTACTCCTGTCAAATCTGTAGCAATCAGCAGGTTACCAATTGCTTCTTAACTTCGTGTATATAATGTTCCCACATATATGCATGCACACACTGAACTACCAGGAACATGAATATTCAGAATGTTAAATGGCTATTTGCTGTGATTCTAGCTTCTTGGACTTCTTGAGGTAAATATGAATGTACTGTGTTGCAGAATAAAGTGACTGGACTGGGACCCAAGTTGCTGGGACAGGTATGGGCTTATGCAAAGGAAGAGCCTCCAATCAGGACAGCTGGTGAACAAAAACCAAGTGGTTACCTTTATTCTAAATTAACACTGTGAATGCACCTAATTTGCAGCAAACCTGATGACCCTTTTTGCTCTCCATCTTTCTCCCTAGAAGTTTGGGAGAAATAAACTTGTTACCACATCAGCTTTATCCTCCTGCCTTTGGCATTTTATATTGTGTTTCAGAAAACATGAACCATGAAAAAAATCATGTTGATTTTTAAATATGAAGCTATGTGGACAATATTATTGCATTTCTTGAAATATGTTCAGAATTCAAACCTGGAGGCAATAGACGTTTGAGAGTGAAATTGGCCCCAGCCAGTTAATAAATTCTGAGCAGAGATGCATAAATCAGCGAGAGTATTTCAAACTTTTTTTTTTTCCAAAGGGTGGGCATGGGAGAGGGAAACGTCTTTGGAGAATTGTTTTCTATCAGTTCAGAAAATAGAGAAAAGAATTCAGCAATACCCAGTGCTGGTTAGCAGATTGTCATTTTTGGGTTTGATGTTCCTGGGTTTAATTGTCTTTCATGTGAACAATGGCAGGAGCTCTCTAGTGTGCCATGCGAGCATGATAAAAGGGGGCCGTTCTTGCATAGCAATGCCTTTTTTTTATTATTAGCGTAAAAAATTAGCAAGCTGGAAGTCGTTAGAAGGAGTTCCATTGGCATTAATTGTAATGCAGCCTGAATTTGTTTGCAGACCAGTGCGGCAAGACAATAGCAGCGGGGGAAAAAAGCAATATTAATAGCCTTTTACTTATTGTATCATTTTAGTGAGCCTTAATAAGGTGTCTGCTGTCAACTGGAATTTATTAAAATAAAAAAAAGACATGGTAGTTGATGTATTGCAGTAAGTATGGATGAGAGCTCAACTTGATTAATGTATGAGTTGGCTTTTTAAGGCATTTTAAAAAGGCTTCTTAACTGGGTCTTAAGAGACTGGCACAAGCCCACTGTAAACTACCTCATTGCAGTTGGAAAACAGCCTGACAGCTGCTGATGTCTCCTGTGGCTTTGCTTTTTTTTCTGATCAGAGAAAACTGAAGTAATATAGTCCTCGTCAATAATTGCAGTGCTTAAAAATCTTATAAAGGGATTTCTATTCTTCCCTCCGGAGATAACTTTTCAAAGGTTAAATTAGTTTTACTTGTGTGTACTTCAAATATCTCGGCTCCCAATAAGGATCAAGTTTTGTTTTAAATAAACTGCTCGTTTGTGTGCTGCATTGGATTAGCACCATGCTGAATACCCTCTCTTTCAGCATGAGATGGACACTACAAAGCACTCGTTTTAAGTCTAGCTGGAGTCTCCCAAAAACCCTCAAAATATCGACTCACTTGGGCTAGTTCAGTTCAGAGAGGGGCCCTGTCTTTTGTTATTCTAAGTGTGAACACCTGAATTTATCAGCTTTGCTGTGCCATCTTACTACTCAACTTCAAGTAGTGGAGGGAAATGGGAATTAGAGACCCAGCTATCTTTTTGACTTCGGTGTGGTTTCAAGAAGGTGTCAGCCTAAAATATTCTGTGTAGGTGGTTCTCATCCTGCCAAAATGCCAAACCATGTGTGATAACAGGCAGACCCTAACATATGAAGAGGCTAGTTTATTTGGATTATGAGGAAACAGTTTTGTGGAAGTATGGCTTGTGAAACAATAGTATTTCTGTAACTACACGTTGTCTTTTTCCTTCACCTGCCTGTCTTGTCCTGGATCAAAACCCCATGTGTCTGACAGGCTGCACAGAGTGGTCACTTGTGCTTGCCTTGTGTTGCATTTGTATTTGCCAGGCAGTCTGTGGACATGCAGACAAATGCCTTGTGAAGAGCAGATGGAGGTGTCCCCTATAAAATTGTTCAGTTAGTCTGAATTAGTATGTTTCATACTTTCAGCTGGGGTCACCATGAGCATGAGGTATAAGGTGAAGTGACAGTGTCTAGTTCTGTTAAACATTTCCAGATTTGTGTCCTAAGATAAACTGGCTAGACTAATCAATGTTCTTCTTTCCATACCCTATTCTCCATAAGTGCTGCAAATGTCATCCAAGTAGATATCAAAGTCAAAGGGAGGGAAACAGACTCTTAATTTGTTACAGTGCCGTGTTGTCCTTCCTGATAGTTCTGGGCCTTTCCCAGAGGAAGTGCTCATGCTTCATTAAGGATGTAAGCTTTATTAGGATAGACGTCATCAGGTTCAAGTGTTAGGAAAAGTCGCTGCTTGCTAACAAAGGCCGTGGCCTTGGATAATGTTCTCCTTACTGAGGGTGGGTGATACTGTTCTCCTTGTATTTTTTTTTTATTTTTAAAAACATCCTGATCCTGTTTGGAGATCTTGTGTGATGCCATTCTCCTTTTCCAAAGGCTGAAAAGGAGAGCTTGAGTCCTCTGTTTTCAGTAAATTCAATCACTCACCAGAGAAAAAGTCTACCTGAAATTATTTCAAAAATCTGTGTGTAACTAACAGTCAATTAACCCACAGCCTGCCATATTATAACAAATATTATTTCCTTTAAGATTTCTTCTTTGGGTTTCAAATAGAAGAAGTGCAGCAGCACAGCATATGCACTGGCAAGGTTTTTTTGCCTTTTCCTTTCTGGCAGGATTGTTATTAAATGAAATTATTCTATGGCTCATATAAATATGAGTTTCAATTTCTTTTTACATTAGAAGTGTGAACTTCTTTCTATGCAGGCTCCCTTCTGCATGGGAGAGGGAACTGTGGTGTGATATTTCCTGATGCTTTTTCCTGTCACCTTTATTTTATCCAACAGCACTTCTTTCTCCAGTAGCTGTTAGGTAAAACTTTTCTTTCTTCTGTTCTCTGTCAGCAGCTGGGAAGAAACTTGAATGAATTGATAATGATGCAGCATTGCATTAATTGCAGTTCCCGCTCCTTCTTTAGCCCATTGGCCTCTCATTCTTTCTTGTTCACAGCAACACTCCAGTAGCTCTAATATGGCATTGAGGATAATATTTAAATATAGGCATCTCAGATATTTACTCTTCTCTTTACACCTGTGGCAGATACTGCAGTGGTCCAACATATCTGTGATTTGTGGAAAAACCCCCTGCTGTCCTAATGATTTCTTTATTTAGCCTAAATCACAGTTTACATAATAATTCACTCCAAGGTATGATTCACCTCGAGTCATTTTCTCCTCATCTCCTCCTCACCTTCATTTTTAGGCATGGACTGTTTGAAATCTGTTCCTGAATATACCCAAAGGTTGCAAGCACTTGAAAGCTAAAGTGTGGCTTCTGATCAAAATTTTACAAATGGTTTCCATTTTATTAAGGAGTCAGATTGAAGACCATTAATAAAATGGAAACTCTGCAGCTTAATCTAACCTTGATATATTTCCAGCCTAATGCATCTGCTTATAGCCCTGTCACCGCTGGATCTGAGCACTGAGAGCATTGTTGAATACATTTTCATACCTTTGCATTTTTCCCCCCCATCCCCAGATAGGCCAATTCTCCACTGTTCAGGCATCTTTCTTTCTCCCCCTGACTCTGGCTGTGATTAGAAGAGCAGTGCCAGCCTTTATTTGATACCCTGTTTTCTGCTAAGTGTGTAGTTTGTTTAGTGGAAGAGGAGTGCTGCAGAAGGGACATCGAGCTTGTGGCAGAGGTTGGAGGTGTGCAAGACCAGGTGCCACACTCCTTAGCTACCTGCACAGAAACTTGTGCTGCTGAGCAGCTCCACAGGACAGCCCCTGTCCAAACAGACAGCAGTGGTGGGGTCACCAAGCAGGATTCTGCAGGCCTGACATTCATTTCACAGAATTCACATTGCCCACCACCTTTTGTCTCTGCTGAAGCTTCTGCTCTACCACGATATTGATGTGGGGCCTTGTGTGTGCTGGTGGCTTTGCTTCCTCCCACCCAAAAATTCAGCTTTCCCTGTTGATGAACAGTGGTGACCTCAACTTCTTGGGCTGCAGGTCAGCTGCAAATCTGAATGAATGGATTTATCACTGAATTGTGAGTCATCCCTGAGTGATAACTACCACACAACTACAAGATACTGATTCAGTGTTTGGGGGTGATGGCAAACTTGCTTGCACTTGCAGTTTCTGAGGTGTGTGCCTGAAAAAGCCCCATTTCCTCCTTTGCTAAGGTACCCTTTCAAAGCCTGGTGCAAAGTCCTTTCAGTGGCACCGAAAGAGGACTCGTCTCTCACCGCATCAGAGCACAAATCTCAGATTCCCTCTCCTGAAAGTGGCCTCTAGTTATTACACGAGTAAAATAGAGATGCTCTCTGCCAGACGTACACGGAGACTAGGTGTCTGTGCTGACACATCAATACAAAGAACTGTTATCAGAGGAAAATTTCTCCTTCTGAACCTGGGCTTAAACTAATATGAACAGACATATAAAGGCCCCAGCAAGTGACCTTTCTTCACATGAGAATATGTCTGCTCAGGGATTTCTTAGTTCATGTTAATTGATTGCCTGATGGGATTGATTAACTAATTGATTCACTGTGGTTTGTGATTTAACACAAAGATTGGCCTAGGGTAATCTTCAAAAGTTTTCAATATGGAAAAGATATTTGGAAAAATCTGGCAGTGGCAATGAGTCTGAGCTCAGCTCTGGTATCCTGTGTTGGGTGAACCCCATCGCTGAGGGTGTAATACTTGGCATGAGGGATGCTGTATAGGCTGGGTTTGGAGCAAAGCAAGCAGAGGAGAGGAGCAAATTTACAGCAGTTTTGTTAACCTGTATTCATTTCATATACTCCTGCTTGTTAATAATTGCAGTGGGTGAAGTACCCATCCTCTCTCTTATGCTGCTGCAGGCAGAGGGAATACTGACAGGGTGTGTGCTTAAAACCATTGTCCTTTCCCCTTTTTCTGCAAGAATGGCCTCCTAAGCGTTACTCTCTGTGTGCTTCTGCTCCCCTCTCACCACCTTGTGTGGATACTCACAGAGTTTTTACCACGGAGGTGTAGGGAGAAGCAGGAAAGTCCCCTCAGGAGAGCAGCCTTGCAGCAGAGAGTACCCCTGGTGCTGTGGTTCACACGTGCCTCTGCCTCCTGGTGAAAAGTGCCCTTTTGTGTGAGGCTCCAGATCCAAAATTCAGGTCTGTTGGATAATTTTAAGAGCATGGTCCCAAGCACCTGGTGGCTGCAGTTGGAATGGTATTCCTTTTGCTTATATAAACTTGTTTCAAAGAAATCGTGCTGTAGGCACACAGTGAGGGCGCAATGGACTTTCTGTTTGTGCTCTGGGTATTTCTTGGTGCTTGGGAGACTTGGGAAAAAAATAAATATATATATTTCCTATTAACCTGTTTTGAAAATAGTCTTCCCATATCAAAGCGTGTTTAAAAAGCAGATTGCATTTGATAGCAGTAGCTAAAATGCAGTAAGAAGCAGCCTTTTGATCTATTGCAAATAAACTCTTCTGCAGATAAATACGTTACAAGTGTATTTTTGTTCATTTGCTATCAAATTTAATAACAACCAGTGGAATTGAGTTCAACCAAAATGGGCTCATATCAGACTTTGAATACATACTTTTAAATATTAAAAGATAATGATTTGTATGGCATTGTTATATAATGCGTTTCTTGTCTTCTCTTGTGTGCATGTGACAAATTCCAGTCGATAAGCCCAGGACTCTGGAGTCAGTTGTCTGGCTAGTTATTAAGATTAAGATAAGTGCTGAGAAGGGAAAGATACAGCACATTGTACTGCCCTGCTGGGACGGGGCCACCTCGGATTCCAAGTGTAAGCAATGCATTAATTCTCCCTGGCTTATTTCAAACCCGAGGTGTACACTGTAAATATTTGGGAAATATGATGGAAAGAGTGTGGAAAGACTTTTCTTTTTTTTATCCATTAAATGTTATTACTAAAAAGTGAACCTTACCTCCCCCTTGGGTCCTAATCATTATGCATCTGTAAAAACCCAAGACTAATTTTTGTTAATTACTTATGAAAAGGAACTTTTTTCTCCTTACCCAAGCCGTAAAAAAGCAGACAGACATTTGGACAGCGTTATCACGAGTCACTTCATGCTGGATGTGCCACAACAATAACAACATAATTAATGCTCACACAGCAGAGCTCAATTAGGGTCTGGGGAGGAGAAGGGGGGGCAATAGGGCTGGAAGGTCTGAGCTGAAGAATGCTGGAGCTAATGTAAAGTTTCCTTATGGCTTCAGTAAACTTTGAATGGGCTCCAAGATGAATGCTGGTGAGATCAGGGCTTTCTGAGCGTGTTGGAGCTGTTATTGCTGGTGTCTCTGCAGGGGAGCCCTCAGGATTCCACTGTGCTTCTGCCAAAGGGGGAGAGGGAGAAAGTTTTCTGTTATTCCAAAATAGTAATGAGATATTAAAAACAGGACAAATTTCCTCAAGTTCAGTTGTTATTTCTCACTAACTTAAACACGAGCTTTGCTACAAATTGGTCGTCAATGCCTTCAAGGCGGTAAAGTTTAACTTGTCTGTAAGATTGCTGGGAGGAGTGACAGAAAGCAGTAATTTAGAAAGTGTATTGAAGCTGTGTGCAGGGTAATGTAGACCACTGGGTGGCAATTAATTTTTGTTAATGAATTTAAAACTAGATGTATGGAAGTGGTTATATGAAATGTATATGCTGCTAAACAGCTAACTAGTCCTTGGGGTCTGCATTGTCATTATCTGTATGTAAATCATTTCAGCCAGCACCGTCTAATGAGTCAAAAGCTGCTCTGAAACTGTAGCTGAGATTTGCAAGACACATTTTGAAAAACCTTATGCCCTGCTTCAACGTGTGGCCCTTAAAATGAAACCATGTCTGCCCTCTGATTAATCGTGTCTTATGTGGAGACAGTTTATAGGTTTTATTTGTTTCAGAGAGGTTACTTCTAAACTCTAGGAATATCCCATGTTAATGGAGATGGGAAATTAATGAACATTCAAAACCATTTAAGAGAAAGAAGGAGCACAACTGAAAGGTCCCCAGTGACCGCTCCTAAATCTTATGGTTCTTATGTGGTGGGAAACAGATTTAAAAATAAAATAAAATAGTTAACTGCGAAAGACTATCTGACTAAACCATACAAACTGCTTTTTCTTGAGCATCAGAAACTTCTGTTATTGAATTAGAAGCTGTCTCTTTCCTTCATATGCTTGTTAAATCATTGTGCTTCCTTAGCTCCCCTAAGGTATATGCTACGATTTCCTCTTAACCAGCAAGGAAGATAAATAGCTCCTGTATCTTTGCTGTTTACAGTTATCTTAAGCAAAACCAAAATTAAAGCAGAATCACTGCAGCATCACAGTTTCTTTACAGAGTCTTGAGTAAAAAAGAGAAAGTTGAAATACCTCAGAAAGGATATGTAACACATGAGAATTAAAGTAAGCATGTGTATGTAGATTTACAACTAATCGCTAATAAGACCTCAAAAAAGTAATTAAACCAATATCTGAGCCTGATGTGCTGTAATCAGATAAATGAAATGTACAGAGCGGACTGGAATATTTGGGATTCCACGCTCTGTTTCTCACCTCTTTTTTCACAGCGTGGGCATTATATCATGGTTGTGTACATTCCAGTTAGCTGCGAGTGAGAAATCACCGCCGAGGTCGCTGAAATGTCAGTGCCACAGTGCTGAGGACAGAAATGGATGGAGTTCCCCGTTAAAACTCTAATTATCCAAACCCAGATGATCCAATAGGAAAATGCATGTGTCCTATATGCTCTGTACTGTGGTCTAACAGAGACACTGCCTGGCTGAAAAGACATACAAACAAACCTGTGCCATAACCTATTTCAGATTTTAAACACTGACTGAATTTAGTCTCTGGCACACAAATACAGCTTTATGCTGTATATTCTCTGAATACTCTTGAAAGCAGCTACATGGTTTTTAAGCTCTTTAGCTGAACCCTGTATGGTCTGAAATATCCAGGTAGTTAGCATTCCTGCCAGTTTGATATGATGGAGACCTTTACTTGAACTGACCTCAGAAGGAATAGAAGACTAATTGAGGCAGCCCTAGTTCTAGATCTCTAGAGGTGCAAAACTGCAAATGGTATCTGGTGCATGCATAAAAAGGTTTACATAGTGGAAGAGGGATATAGGAAGGAAAAAACACACTTTTCTTCATGTCTCAGCAACCTATTTCCCCTTACCCCTGAAGCTTCAAGAAAAAAAATTCCCATCTTAATGTCATAGCATGGTAAAATAATAAGCAAAATAAAAGATTAAAAAAAAATGAAAGTGAGCCTAAACAATCCAGAAGGTGAAATTGAGACAGTATTTGGGTGCCTCAGGTCTGTAATTAAAACTATCTAGATAAAAAAGAGGTATTCTGCCTCAGATTTATGCTCTGAGAATAAGAAGAAAAAGGCTGAAAGTAAAACACAGCAAAAGAAATCAGTAATTCCGATGTATTCAACTCGCCCATCAGAAGAAATGGCATTAATTCAGGTACCCAATTACTGTAATGTGGTTCAGAGCACCTCAATAGGTGTTTCAATCTCAAGCCAGGACTAACATTTGTAATCCTTTAAATGCACTTAAGAAATTGATGTTACAGCCCCACAATCTGTTAGGGGCCTTGCTTCCTGGCTGATTGCAAAGTATCCCACCATTAATTGGATCATCAGAATGTGATCCGCGTTCTGGTCCCCGGATTATGTAAGACTGACTTTGCTCTGACGCGCTGAACCAGAGGCTTCTTTTGCTGGATAGTTTGACCCTTAATGTAGATAAGTGGTATTTTTCATCAATCTTAGCTTGCATTAAAAAAGGGAAATGTCAGTTCAATGTGGGGCGTTTAACTTAATTCAACATCTTTTAATTTAATACCTTGGAAAAGTTAGTCCGTCTCCGACCTGCTGGAGACTCTGCTGATGGAATGGTTTGTGGAGCAGGGCTGGAGGCACGTCATTCCTGCTCCATAACACAGTCAGGTCCCAAAACTCTGTGTGTGCTTCATCCCTATGTAAAAGTGAAAAGTAGAAAAAAAACCCAAAACGCCTCAAAACAAAACAGCAACAACACCCTCCCTCAAAATGGTAACCTGGCCATGCTTTTTCAGTAATGCGTTTCCTCAGCTCCTTTGGACTGTTCCCCAATGACTGTTCTACATGCCTGAAGGAAAAGACGCAAAAAAAATTTAATTCAGTGTTTACTACCCTGTTTTTTTCCTTGAACTTCAGGTTTTCTTGATCTTTTAAAAACTTTTTTATTTTTTGAATCAGAGTGCTTTGATTAATTGGCTCAATATTCTTAACGTGCTTTAGTGCTGCAGTAAAGTGCTGCTGGTCTGAAAATCCTCTACCTAGACTAAACCTAAAATCCTGTTGAAAATAATGGGACATTTTTTCTAATAAAAGGAGGCTTTATGTAAAAAGAAAAATATTAGCAGAAAAGGAACAGGACATGTTGTTACACCTTTTTTTCCCCTTTCTTTTTCTTGTGTTCTGCATCATAAAAGCCCTCCTAGTGCTTCTTTCCCTGATATTGAGTGTGTTTATCCCAGTGGTACAGACAGAAGTTCAAAGGCGACTGCAAGGTTGCATTTTTTTTTTTTTCTCACAAAGAAAATAGTAAGTATTCCACATTTCTAAGCATTGCAACAGGCATCAGATTGATCTGAGTCTTACCATGGCTTTGGGAAAACCATTATGGGTATGGTGTGTCTTGGGCTTGTGATTGTTAGGAGTGAAGATGTTGAGGTGAAGAGAATAACATCAGGTATCATGACCAGGGCTTGATGTTTCTCATGGAACTGATGCTTAATAATCTTGGGTATGGCAATGATTTCAATAAAATTAATATTCACTATCTACGTAATTTTATGTATATATATATATGTGTGTGTGTGTGTTTGTTTGTTAAAAATCACAGGTGGAATCTCATATTTTTGGTGTCTCAGAGAAAGAGCAACCTCTTTTCCTCTGTGTCACACAGAGGCAGAAGCTCATGGAGATCATTTGCAATCAAAGCTGTCTGACTTAGGTCTCCATTCTTTTGTTTTCTGTCAAGATCTCAGTCTCATTTTCCCAGCTCTGCCCTGTCCCACTTCTTTTGCAAGGCCTTCAAATATAGTGCTGAACTGTGGGCACATAGTGCTGAGGCACAGCAATGGTGAGGAGGTGGTTGGACCTCATGTTTCATTATCATCTTCTAGTAGGCTGTGGAGACTTTTTCTGAGACATCTTTAGAACTTTACAGGTTGAGGGAAAAAAAAAGTTTTTGAGGCAACACATTTTTTTTGTGAGAAATGTTTGATCCCAAGGAGAAGCAGATGGAAGACTGTGGCTCTTGAATTTCTTCCACTGTCCTGCTGGCCAGGACCTGTACAAAGTCTGCCATGTAGGGAAAAAAAGATAAAAATTTTGAGGCAGAGTTTAAATGTGAGGTTTGGGACAGTCTTGTTAGACATCTTATCCATATGGTTTTTGGAGTTTAGGATGACACCCTGTGAGTTTCCTTAGCAGGAAACACATCTCTCCATCCACACTACTTAGGTTTTGTAAATTGGCAGAATACCTAGATTAGCCTTCTCACTGGCTTCAGAGACAGTAAATACAGGTATGTGAGAAGCCTTTTGGTGGGAGATGTTTTTGTGATTTAAAACACAGACAGGAAGAGAACTGGTCTGGCATTTGGAGTGAGATGAGTTGTAAACATTAATTGTGAATTGAGCAGGAGGAGGCAGTTTCTGGTGCTGCTTTGGGGATTTGGGTCCCTGTTGCTGTTACTCATATAAGGTATGTGGCTCAAACGTAAGTGCCTGACCTTGCTTGCTTTTTCCCCTCTCATTTTTTTTTCCTCTCTCCTTTTTTCCTGATATGAACTGAATAGGAAGGCAGATAGATGGAGTTCTGGTCAGCCTAGTTGGCGCTGGAGGTGATATGGTGCTACACCAGGACAGGGTCACCTTTTGGTTTAGGCTCCTGGCTGGAGCACAATAAATACATGTGCTCCCAGCAGCTCTCTGGCTGGTCCCTTTGAGCTGCAGTGTGTGTCGGTCATGGTGGTCTTCTCTCATTGCACTTGGTGCAGGAGGATCTCACCTGCAACAACAGATACCCCTGAACTGTAAGTAAGAGCCCTGGATAGAGATTCCTATAAGCAGGTGACCAGCTTTCAAAAATATAATATTCTTCTCTCAAGCATGTTTCATGCTACATGTGTTTGAATCTGTGTTCATCTTTAGAGCTGCCCCCATGGAAGAAGAATGGGAGTTCCTCCTGCAGTATCATTGCTACACTAACATGTGAAGAGATATCTGAAGAGATATACTTTAATATATTATCCACGAGGGAATTCCACTGTTTAAGCTTAAGTATTTTAATGGGCAGTATTGAATATTTGGCTATGTTCAGTCTTGGCATATATAGAATCACCTTTCTTGAAGTGAGTGAAGCTCTTTCTACTTCTGCCAGACCTAAGCTTAGGTCGGAGACTTCCAGTCTCATAACTCAGCTTGTTCAACACCAATACAAAGCTCTTTTATGAGGAGAGAAATATAAAGCAATATACGCAAGTCTGTAATTACTTTGGCCACAGAACAAACATATTGTTTCTTCCTGCTTGGAAGGGCCTAACCTTCTGCAGGGAGAGTAGGATCTGTGATACCTCTGGTATTGATAGCATTCCTACAGCAACTGTGTTTTCCAGCAAGCTTTGTACTAGCATAAGACACTTCTGGTTTATTCCATTGTGTGGAGGGGAAGGGAAGCTGTTTGTAGCTCGTGGCAATGCCTTCCTGGGCAAGTGATTTCAAACAGTGCATCTCAGGGTGTTTTCCTGAGTGGAGTTGCACTGGAAGTGCATCACTTCCAGTCTGTTTAATTGGAGTCTGGGGTGACACTTCTTTGCTGCCTTATCCACTTCTTTGCTGCCTTATCTTAGAAAGATCATATACATTTTAGCTTTAAGTACACTACAAGGTTGGAAAGTAAAGTTGAGTTTGCTCTGAAGCAGATATATTGGCTTCCCATGCTTTGAAGACAAATGGAGGCTCATCCATCGCTGCTACACAAGTATGCTGGTGCTGTTTCAGGCTGCTTTGGGTTAGGATTTCACTTTGCCCTTCCTTCCTAATGGGGTCCCTTGGTGGAGAATGCCATCCAAGTGCAGGATGGATGAGGTGCCCTAAAGGACCTGTATCATGCTTGCCTTTTAAGCAGTTCCTTGCTGAACTGTGAACTGAACTTGTCTTGGAGTGCTGTTTGAGGATATGAATTCAACTTTGAGATGAAAAAACTAAACAAACGCTAAACTATACACTAGCATATGTCAGCCTGAAAGCACACAGTGTTTGGTGGCAGTATTCATATGAGTCTAAAATTATTTTCTTGTAATGCTTTCAGTATTTCCCCAGAGCTCCTTTCTTTGTTCCAACTCCCTGTGGAAGAGGCTGAGAAAAATGGCTGGTGTGTTCACTCTGGCCACTGTCAGCGCCAGGCTCGCAGCAGAATTAATTCTGTCCTCCCTAATGACCATCAGATTGCCAGGGAAGGGGCCCCTCTGTCTGCAGGATCACAATAAGGAAGTTTGGTTACACAGGAAAACACACTGCAAATGCTGGAGGGTTCTGCATACCTGGGTGACACAGGTTTCTCTCTTGGGTTACACTTACCTGTCCCCATGGTGGGCTGCTAGGAGCAGCTGGCATGCCTGATGCTTAGCGTGTTACTGGTTTTGGTTTTTCTTTGAAAACTTAGCCACATGTTTCCTTCATGTTATGAGGGAAATGATTTAAAAGAAGGGGACAGGATGAAACAAACCCATGCGCTGTGTCCTTTGTGATCGTGTCCTCCCCCAGGGTTCTCAGTTCCCTGAATATGTTTGTGAGACCAAGTGGGTTTCTATACATACAGAATGTTTCTTTGCATTAGGGTGAATGCTTTTTTGAGGTTGGACTGCTCTTTAAATTCAGAGTCCACCTTTCACACAGGTCCACCTGCATGCAATGCAAATATTTTTCAAGGCAGTGTTGCTTGATTTCAGCAAATTCAGACCATCTTACACAGAGGTGCAAAATTCATTCCCTGTTTCCTGGACTGGCACATGCTCTGAACTTTACCCATGCAGTTAGTTGGATGCTGTGGCAAAAATGTAGGAGAAGAGCATCCTAGAAGGGAGCACTAATCAGCAGATTCTGCTGTGTTGTGAGCAATAGCTCACATGTACTAGGGTGTGAAGCTGAGCACATCCCTTTTAAATGGTTGGTTTTGGTTTTAGTGTTGAGCCCAGCTGTTCCTTGAAACACTCTGTACAGTGCAGTAATTTAGAGTGTAACGATCTCGTATGAGGAGGCAGATGTGAATCACAGGTGAACTACTGAATGATGGCATGGGTGTGAGCACTCCCCCTGCCCTTCTCTTTCCCCTCCCAGTCTCTCAGTCTCCTAGATTTATTTTCTCATCTCCCAGATTTATTTTCTCATCTCCCACTGCTTTTTTGCAACACAGGTGGACACATTCCAGTATGAGTCTGATGAGCCTGCTGTGTGCTGGTTGATCTGGTTCTCAGGGTTGATTTTGTCTTTTTTCACTTTGTGTTCGCTAAGAAACAGATACTGCCTCAAGTAGCTTTGAATGCACCAATAATTGTATGTCATAGTGAGAAGCAAAACAGAGAACATGTCTTCACCCAAGATTTGGAAGTGGTAGGAAATGACCTCTTACCCCTCTTTTGCTTTTTAGATCTTTAAGCCCCAAGCCACCCTAAATCTACTGTCCCTATAAAAAGCTGCATTTTAAAAGGCTTTAGGAGGCTTGCTGACCTTGCAACCTACTTTGTAAGGAGTCTGCACCCACAGCTATTAAACAAAATTAATTTCAGCACTTTTAAATTGTTAATCTTGCAAAAGACAACTTGCTTGCTCTCCAGTGATCCCACAGGTCATCATTCTGTGAGCTGCAAGCCATCACCAGGGTTCGTGGCTCTCAACATCGTGAGAATGCTTGTGGTCTCCCAATTGCCTTACAAAATTAATTCCTCTGCCCTCCACATTTCCTCCCCAGCAGCTCTTTGAGATCTGGGCTTTTTGTGAGCTGGTTGTGTGTAGCAGCTATGCATGAGTAGCCACGCCACAGATTTCTCCCATTTTGAAGTTATTCTCTCCTATCTCAGTTGCTTCTCAAGTCATGGGAATGAACTTGGGGCAGCAGGACATGAATTCAGGTAGGAAATGACAGGTCTTGTCTTCAGGGTGTTAGCGTTCCTATTGAAAGGGAACTGTTTAATTTCCCTTTCAATAGGAACGCTAACATCCTGAAGTCTCTTAAGTTACATTTCCCCATATCCATGGGACAGATGCTTGACCAGGTGTTAATTTATTTTGAATCTTCTTAAGTGTGTTCTTCCTGGCCATGAAACTTGGAAATGCTGCCTTTTTTCTCCAGATGGGATGCGTGTGGATGCACTGGGGGTGGGGGAGAAAGTGCACGCTGTATCTGCTATTATCATGCCTGGTTGTCCCTGCTCCTTCCACCTCTTTTGTCTCTGCCACTCAAGCCAATTTCAGCCATCCGCCGACTCTCATTTGGGATAATAGCCTCTCTTTTTACTGTTGTCTTGTCATGTTTGATTCGGCAGCACAAGGGTTTTAAATTAGCCAAAACGTTTGCATGCTGGGCTTACTCCGCTGCCACTACCAGTTGTAGAGCCACTAAACCACTTGATGCTGAAATTGATGATTGCTCGGAAGGAATAAGAAATTGTTGGTGGCTACCGGGAAGATTCATTCACGCCGAGCCCCTTTTAAGAAAGCTGGGGGGGAGGGAGAGAGAGATTTCCTTCAGTTCCCTGCTGCCTGGCTGTGGCTGCATTGTGCTTGTGCCAGGTTCCCGCTGAGTGATTACAGCCTTGCTAGGCTGCGTAGTTCCTGTGATTTCAACATAAAAACAGAAGAAGAAAAATATAGAGGCAAGGGAAAGGGGGAGGGATGAAGTTCCAAAGACTTGTAGTTCAATTCGGTAACACAGAATTGTGGTGTTTTAACTCACTGCCCGCCTTGTTGTTGTTGTTGTTGTCTAATTTATTTCCCCTGGCTGAAAGTTTACTTGTTAGAAGTTTTACTCTGTAGTAAAACTACTGCATTGGCCTGCCTTTGTTGGTGATACTAAACCACAGCTGGGCTGTAAGCAGTTTTTAATATTCTCTGGATTAAAAATGATCCATCAACAATGGGATCAGGGATCACCAAGAAACTATACAAACTGCCTAATAATACCTCCACATGCCCCCCTAAATGCCTTTTACTGGTTTACATTCGTGTTTAAAGACATGAGGGGACAGAAGGTAGAAGGGAAAAGAAGATGAGAGTGCTTGAGAAGCCATAAAAAGAGAAAATAAATGTTGTATTAAATGTGAACAACTAGGATTGTGTGATGGATATAATTTTATTTCAGAACTACACACAATTGCATATGCAATGTGAAAGAATCTTTTATTTCTTTTGAGTGGATTTCTGTTTGAAGAGAGATTATTTTGTTATTTTAGTTTATTTTTCATATTCCACCACTAACTCCAGTGATGACAGGTAGTTAAATGGTCAGAAAGGTCAGTAAGAGACCCATGTACAATGGCTCAGAGTTTCCAAGTCCAAAGACAAACACTATCTATCAGAAAATAGTAGCAATTGTTAATTTAAAACAAAACAACCATCCAGACCCTTCTATTAGCCATAGATGCAAGTTCCCAGACAGTTAGAAACATGGCTTCAGATATATAATTCATTATACAGTGCCACAAGTAAGACCCTAAATAAACACGTGGGAATATGATTGCATAGCATTCAAGCCAAGAAAGATGTTCTCATTGTATCTAATGTTGCCAGCATTATTGTTACTAATATTCTAGCACTTTTTTCCTGATTACTAAGCCACATGTTCTCTTGCAAAATAAAACCTTTTTCTGCCAAAAGGAAGAAAAAAAAATCTTGTAAATCTGAAGGTGTTGGCATCCAACTTTATTTCTCTTGCATATAATCAATTGTGAAGAAATAATATAAATGACTCAAGCTCTAAAAATACAAATCTAACTAAGAGGCCAAATCTCTGGGGCCCAGCAGTGGTGTGCTGTTGTGCAAGCCCAGCTCTAAGGGCTTCTGTCCATGCCAATTAGCAGTAGATTGGAAAGCCAGGCGACCATGATGGGTTTAGTCCTGTTATCTAACTGCTGCACTGTTCAGAATTGCTGATTTCCCTGCAAAATCATGACAGATGTATTACAGGAAAATATATTGGCTGAGTAGCTAGTGAGAGAGTTAATGCAAGGGATAATAAGTAGCTAAGGCTACGTCCTCCAGCAGACTTTGATGTGGTTTGATAATATATGGGACGGGTCAATCTGCCCTATTAGCAAATGTAGCCAGTTTATGCTCTACATACAAACTAGAGATTTGATAAAGCACTAAATTAGTTTTCACAAGGTATTAGATGTTAGATACTTAATGGGATCATCATGCTTTTGCTACACTTGGTTAGGATGTGTTCTGTAGCAGAAGCAGGCGGCAGCATGACATTTCACCGGGAAAGGAAGCCTGTCTTGTGACTGAATCACGAGTCTGGGAATTAGAACGTCCAGGCATTGCTTGGCTTCGGAATTACTGTCTCCCTGACTTGCAGGAAGGTTTCTGTTTTCACATCTGCAGAATGGGTCTGTGTTCTTCCCTTTCCTCTTTGCCTCTTTGCAAAGCCACCACTGCTTTTTAAATGGGCTTTTTTTTCATCCTTGGGGGCAAGTAATCATAAATCTGTGACACCTCAGTCATATGAGATGAATCCTGTCCCACTCAGTAAGTGCTGGGAAAGTCCCTAGACTTGATATCAGAGAATTTACAGGTTCAAGCAAATCTGGATAAGAAACTTTAGTAGATTGTGAAAGGAGAAGCTGAGGGTTTAGGTGTACTTCTGCATTTCCTCTCTGCCAGTGCTCAACCAGTAATTTAAAATGTAACTAATACCAATAGTTTAGTGAAACCAATAGCATTTTTATAGCCTAAAATCCATTGGCAAGATAGGTCATGTGGGTACGAATCTGCATACCTGTACCCATTCTAGCAGTGGGAAATGTGGGTGAAGAAATCAGCCTTCCTGGGGCCACACAGAACCTTCAGAAAACGATGCTTTAAAACCTATTAAGTGCTTTGTCTTTCTCACATGGATCTAATTTTTTGCCAACATTATTTTACCCTCTGTTTACAGGCAATGTTCTTAAATACATTTGGAATCCATCATTTTACTTTCTCTAACATCTCACTGCATATGCCAGTAACTGATCCTGGATGACCGCTGCCAGGCTTTGCACTTTGAGCGCTAGGGAGACATCCCTGCCTTTTTGTGAAATGCAGCAAGAGTGTCATGTATAAAATGATCCTGTTTGAAAGGATAGAAGCCGTATCCCAATATAGATCACAGTGGAAAATGACTCAAAATTACATGACAGCTTCTCCCCATTTACCTTCCTCCCCTCCCTTTCCCTTTCTCAGCCTGTTTCCCAGTTGGGCTGTGGTAAGAAACACATTGTGTATTGTGACATTTTAGTTTACTGTTACTAATAATGCCTTTGCATCTTTCATTAGTGGGCTATTCATAGGATTGCAAAAGGGCATTGGTACCACTTGGCTTCTGAGGTGGTACTGCCGCTGTCCCAAGGACTGAGATGATTTTAAAGGGGGCTGGGCTGCACCCTGGCCTTGGCAGTGGGCTTGCCTAGCTCCAGCAGAAGCCTTGGGTTAAAATCCTGGGGTTTAAACCTGCTGAGGCCAGTCTGGACTTTAGATGCTTTCATAAACAAGAAGACTTTGCCTCATAACTCCTGCTAAGCCTGCACCTGATGAGCTGCTCAGGGCTGGAGGGCTGTGTTTTCCCTAATAAATTCCTTTTTTTGAACCCACTTGTTAGTCAAGCATTGTGCACACTAACTACAGCGAGGGCCCTGGGCATAAATTACTCTCACGTGGCACTGTCTCCGAGCAGCCCCCCAGTTATGGATTACTTTGTTCTCGACTTGACAGGAACATAATTAGAACTGTTGATGAAATCTACCAAATTGTTCCTCCGTGGCCTCAATGGTCAGGAAATTTGGCTGAGTCGTATTTGTCACCGACGTAAAGGCTCTAAACACTTCATATTAACTATGTTATTAATGTGCCCTCTAATCTGTCCGTGAATTGGTAACACTTGAAGGGAGCTTGTGCTCTAATAGCACCTTGTGATGAATTCATTGCAATGCTGTTCAAAAGTTTCTGGAGGGTGGGGGGGGGGAAAAAAAAAAGAAACCTTAATACAAAGTGCATATTTCTAGGTTGTTTCTTTTTTCTGTATGTGCATTTTTATGTTATACAGTTTTGTTTTGTTTTGCTTAACTGGAGATTCATTTAGGCTTTACATTGACAGACCCTTTTCTGTTCTATAGGATTTGCTGACATTTGGGCTGTTTCATTGCCAGAGGAGGCTTTGTGTGTCCCAAAGGAAGTGAGTGATCTGGCCATAACAAATCCTGCCAAAATATTTTAACACCGTTACGATTTTCTAATGCAATGCGTAGTGAATGTGACTAGAAAAGGATGGTGAGTCCACGCAGGGGGTTCGCTCCCTCTCCTCCCATTTGTCTGGTGGGACGAGCACGTCGCAGCTGCCGGGGGGTGGGAGGCCACAGCCAGCTGTGGGAGGGGTGTTTGCCTCCTGAAGTGTGTCCCTTCACGTGCACCGAGGGCTCAGGCTGAATCTCTAAACCAAGCTTTCAAATTTTGCTCCTGCTCTTGAACTTTGTGCGGTCCCAGGGTCGTCAGAGACGGTGTTTTAGTGATGTTTAAAAATGTGTCTTGGCTGCTGTAAGTGTTCAGTGAGTTTAAGAGGGGAATGTGTTAGACACTTATGGATGAGAGAAGGGTTAGTGGCTGAAGGCCCTAGAAGCTGACAGACTCTTACCTTCAAAATGAAGGGCTGTCTTCTACTTCAGAATAGTTCTGAGGAGCTTTAAGGTGGCTCCTAACTATATAAGCAACTCTACTTAAAATGCTAGAACACAAAATTAAGTTCTCACATGTAGTGTTCAGAGAATGAAGACAATTCGGACAACCTAATGTTTAGCTTAGAGCTGTAGGTATGGGAAAGCTAAAATTTATATTCCCAAAGCTATTCTCTAGAGCAGCAGGTAAATTAACTGTTGTTTTTGTAATACCTTGGTGATTTGTTTCTATTAAATTTAATACCATCCACTCCCCTCTCTCCCACCATCCCCCCAAAAACCCAACCCAAATATAAGTAAAGTTAGTCTTTGGTGAGCAACTTAAAACCCAAAACCAGTAAGCAATTTGAAATGTGCTGACTGCAGAATATCAGCCATCATCATGTGTCCAACATGCACCATATTGGATTACTGTGGCAATTGGCTTCTGCAGCAGGGTAAACTCATGTGTCTTTAGTCAATTTTACATTTATATACTTAAAAATAAAGTAGCTGTGTGCACCTGCAAGTTTTACTGAAGGAATAAAAGCTACAGTGAAGTAGAAGAGTTGAGCATGTCCATGGCTTTTGCTCGAGTGGCATAAGTAAAGTCTGGCCTTTTGCTGTTGATGGTGTTTCCCACTTGGATGTTTCTCTGTTTGTTTGTCTTTGAATACCAGATAGGATTGCAAGTTGTCACACTCATCTCCTGAGCCCTTGTTCAGGTTTTCATGGCTCACACACACATTCTGTTCCCTGTGGCCACCATATATGGCATTTCCCAGGTCCCAGGGGCAATGATGCTGTCACCAACAGGAGGGAAGTGTTAGCCTGGGAGTTAGGACTTTCTTTCAGACTTTATTTTAGGATCTTAATATAAATAAGTAAATGAAATGGGAATCTTAACTCGGCATTTTTCTCATGCAAATCAATCTATTTCTAGTAATGAGCAATTTAAGTATTTTTTTTAATATTGTAGTTGCCATCTCGGGAAATCAGGACCAGAATTCAGGATGCTCAAATTAGGTGTTAGTGCATATAGATATTCTGTTGATGAATCTATTATTAGAGTGAAATAGTACTTTCCCTGGGTCTGTTTCTTTTCACGGCTTTTGTCTCTTTTTCTCTCTCAGGTCATCTTGCCTAAGTTTATTCTTCCATTCTTTAATTTCACCTCAGCATTTGATTAATTTCTGCCAAAGCCATGGGCTCTTTAAGGACTTTCTAAATTATTAGATCTTGTTACTTATTTGCAGTGAGTTCAAAACTGAATTCTATTTTCTTTTGTCATAGTCTTGTTTTATCACTGTTCTAAAATGGAACATTATTTGGGGCATTCTTCCCCAAAAGCATTCTTTATGCTGTCCTGGCTGTACTTCATCTGTTTTTCTAATATGCATTTGCTACTAAAAATTTCCTATGAGTGAATGAGTATTGTATTATCCTTGAATGTCATTCATTTTCTGGGTTTGGGGTTATTTTTGGGGTTTTTTTTTTAAGTTTCTAGTGGAAATGTCATGATACATTTGTATCTATGTATGTCCATCCTGAACATACAACTCTAATTTGTCACTCAGTAGAACCAAATGCATGAGGAGCAGATCTTAATCCTGATTTCACTTGTTTGAGAATAGGAAGTAAAACAACTTCTGTAGAAACCAAGGCACTTACTCAAGGCAGGGAGGTGAGGAATGGGATTCTAATATCAGAATTGGAATATTAATTTGGTAAAACTGCATGCTCTCATGGTGTCAGCTGTGGGGAGCATATGCTAGGACATGCTTGTGTTCAAAATCAGGTTGCATAGTTAATCATTCCAAGAAATAGACTTATCACTTCATAAACTCTAGCAAAGACTGTTTTCTTTTCCAAACATTTAAATTACTGAGCCGTTTTATGCATTAAAACCCAATTATGACTTGCATGGTATTTCAAAGAGTTTTCAAAGCTGTTTCTTTTAGGAACTATGCATAGTCTGAGCTTTTAGCACTGAGTATTTCATATTTTCAGCTGTATCAACTGTAGGGTTTTTTCCTACCAAAACACTGTTTCAAGAATTTTTATAACCAGACTAATCAGCGCAAATCCCAAGCAGCCAGTTCCAGAACATGCTGCGTGTCCCCTAAAACTAGCAACCTAAAATTCCAATGTGGCCATTGAGCTACAGAATATAGCATAAAAACACTTTATTTCCTTTTTCTAAGATGGTGAAGACTGGGTTAAAATAAAGGGATTTTTCTGCCCCCTCTTTTTTGCCACATTATGAGAGGAATCAAGATATGTTGCAGGAATTTAGGGAATGAGATTTACCTGCTATGGATCAGAAATACTTATTTTAAACACCACCTTCTTGTTTATAGGGGCAAATTTAGTACTTGAGCTAGACATCAGTTTAAAAAAAACTCCAAACCATCCAAAACTCCAGAATAATCTTTTGTCTTACTCACTTGGGTGCTGGTTTGTCAGCAGGGAAGTGTGTGTGAATCAGATCACACTGATTTGGTCAGGAAATGACCTCTGTGGCTGTGTATAATGCAGTGGCTAGGAAGAGCTGTGTTATTAATATGAATATATAAAAAATGCATGTGACAGTAGCACCATGATGAGACCACTTACCAAAGGCACCCTAGTCCTGAGTATAGAAAGTTATCCCCAGACCTTTTGGGAATTAGTAGGATGGTGTTTGGTAAATGTTATATTCCCAAAATAAGGCTTAGGTACTATGGATATCAGGGAAAACAAAGTTTATAAGATGAAGTAATCCTACTTTAAGTGTCAAACAAGAGAGATAATAAGTTTTCAAAATCAGGAAGTTGCTTTATAAAGACCATTATGGACACAGGATCCCTGTGTAGGAAGAAGCAAAGCTGTTGGCTTTAACAAAAAGAACTAAAAGGGGACTAGGCTGTTCCTCACCCCACTCATTCTGTATCTTAGAGCAGAGCTGGAGCTGAGATGGGAGCCTGGCGCTTCTCTTCATGAAGAGATTGTATGAATGAAAGGTTGCAAAGATATTAGAATTTACTAAGTCAAGTCATACTTGTCAATGACTTCTCCTGCTAGATATTTAAAGTTCAAGTGCTTGTTTGCTTTAGTTAAGTGCTCTGAAGTGCTTTTAAAAGTGTTGGCCCATTTATATAAACAAATTGAGAAACTCTATTGATAGTCTTCCCAGTCAGAGTATGTTACCCAATATTTGAATATCCTTCCTTGAGTCCCAAAAAGATTTGCATTAGCAACTTCTAAAACATGTGAGGCTTTGTTAATGGAGCATTGTGTTATTTTATCATAGACATTGCCAGAAATGCTGTTTCTTGGTTGCACACAACGATGAGGAGGAAATAGAGGGCAGTCAGTACCTCAGAAACTTATTTATCCAGAACTTAAGTGTGACTTGAGAGGAAGAATGAGCTGGAGGCCTGATTTCCTCTTGGAACATTTGCAGTAGGGAATTAATACTTACATCTCTCCCGCAGCTTTTCCCCCTCCTGCTCAGCTGTGCTAACTCAGGAATCTCTTTTAGTGCTCAGAGTCAGGCAACCAAATTTAAACACATTCTCAAACCATGGGAAAATCCTGTTTGCACACATATGGCCACTCACAGAAAGAAAGGAAACTACCAACACTCTGGTGAACATGAAGGCTGGGATGGTGTTGATGTGCTTCCCCACCGTGATCCCTACCTGCAGTGCTGTAGTGCTTCCTTACTGTTGTTCCCCTCAAAACATTGCTTTTCTGGAGTGATGTCCTTTAACCTAATGATACTATTTGATACTGAAAGCCAAAGCATGTCATAAGATTGTATATTAAAATTTAGCCTCTTTCTGTGGATGAAGAAATGAGCATTATTTGGAGGGATCACTGGGGAGACCTTGTGCAGTAAGATCAGGGCAGGTATCTCCAGAAAAAGCAAACTGAATGCCGTCAGCAGCTATCCCCCAAAATGCAATGTAGTGTGAGCAATAGAGAGTGCAATCTTAAAACTAAAACTGCATCCTTCTTTAAAAAAAAAAGCAACAACCAGCTTGTCCTAATAATTTTAATCTGCATGTGCAGTCTTTTTGCCTACCTTACATCCTCTTGGCGAGATTAAGGTGGTGTCATAAGCAGGTGAATTTAGAGCTGTTGCTAATTTAAACTGCATTTAATAAAACACAAGTTTGAGATATCTTACAAATCAGTGAATGTGGCATAGTTTGAAGATTGCTTTTGTCAAGTTTGATTAGCTCAAAGAGAAACCTTTTCTAAATATTGATTGAGAGATTAATCAGACAGTGTAAGACCTTGAATTATTCCTCATCACAGGAAAACAACATAATGTATTATCTCATTTGAAGACTGGAAAAATGTAACTTCTGAGGATTTAAAATTTGTGTTTTAAAGATTCTACTCAAGGCAAAACTTTCAGGCTGTTCTTTTTTAAACTGACTTGTAATTTTTCCGTATCATGTTTCACTTTCTACAGCATATTCCCATATTACAAGCTGATAGTACCAACATCATTACATTGAAGGATGTTCTCATTATTGACTTCATTCTCAATTAATTATAAGTTTGGCATGTTTTAATGAGTAGGATTAAACTTTCATATTCCAAATATATGTCCTGCATTGCTTGCTTAGAAGCTTTCTAAGGAATGTGGCTGATCGACTTCTCTGAATCTGTACAAGGAAGCAAAATATTCTTTGTGCACATTAAAAAGTGTTTACTGTATTTACAAACTCTTGCAGAAAAGGTTTAATAGCTCTCTGCTTTGGAACAAAGTATAGAATTTGGGCAAAAGCTGTACTGCTCTTTTCTAGCCTTCCCTGTCACACAAACTGTTGTTGTCTTCACTAAAATAGAAACTCATATAGAGCTCAGTTATGTCCTGTAAAATAACGGGAGAGTAGCACTCATGTATTTCAGGCATACCATAATTTTCACTGGATGATCTGTATTCCTCTTCAATAAATGCCAGCTCCCTTGTGTGGCCTTTTTTTACTCTCCCCCCAAAAGGAGAAGGTACTTTGTACTTAATTGCCCTGTTTTACAAAAATGTGGCGCATTTGCATCGGAGCTGCTGCCACCTGTGCTTTCCAGATTCGGTCCAGTGCAGCTCTGCAGGGCGTCCATCAGGCTTTCTCTCCTAACTTCACTGTGCACTCTTAGATCCTGTTTGCTAACATAGATCTTGGTTATATTTTCTAGCAGAAGTTTTATGTTCATTTGTCTTTTATTTTGTTGTAAAACTTCACACTTTTCTTATGAGTACAGATCAAATAATTTCTAAGAGTGGTTCTTTTGCTTACTTGCCTGCAAAACGTGCACATAGGATGGGTGTATTCTAGCCCTGTTGTAGGTTCACCTTCTGCTGATTGCAGTATGCTTAGGGTTTTTTCCCCCCCCCAGTATATCAGTAATAATTAGATACCTGTAAACAATAAGCACCAGCAAGTTTGGAGTCTGTGTCAATGTAGATAGGTGTCATAGTAAGGGCAGGTAAGCAGATTCCTCAGCAAAAAGAAAATCTTTCATTGAATATGTTTTTACATTGCTTGTTTAGCCTGTGTTGAATTAAAAGTAACCTTGCAATGTGAATAGCAATGTCAACTGATATCACAGTTTGGCTAATAACACACGAGCATGATTTCAAGAGGGTTGGACCAGCATGGCCCACACCAGGTAGGAACCCAAAGTCCTGGAAAATGCTGGGCAGCAATCTCCACCCCAGGCCATTTCTCATGAGACTTGTTACTACAAATAGCCTGTGGCTACATTTGGGTATTCAGGTTTCGACAGGATGTGGCTGCTCTTTCTCACTTAGCAGATGGCTTTTCATGTACCATCACCTGTCCTCCTTCGCCTCACTAACAGAGCTGTGACAAGAGCTGTCCTGGTGGTTGTGAAAGCTGCTTTCTGCATGTGGCCATCATAATTATCACATGTGAGCACCTTTATTTAGCAAGTCCACACATACATTACTGGTGCAAATGTCTTCTGTTTGGGTACATTCATTGTATATCTTTATATCATTCATTTATATCTTCATTTTATGTCACTTGTACTGTGAGTGTGGGGTGGGGATATTTCACAGCCTAATCAGGGACTTAAACCTATGCAAAACCTGCTTGGTCTAAGGATCAGACTGTGCATTTCTGTATGACAGGGGATGAATTTCTTCATACTCTCCTGTTTGGAGGAACATCTATGGCTCAGTTGTGCCTTTGCACTGGTTGAAAGTAATTTGGTAATCCCAAGCATGGCAATGGAAGTTTTATACTCCACTTCCACCTCTCCTGTCCTCAAGCACGTTTTGTGCATGGACCATCCTTATCATCAGGATCTGTCCTTAGAGTGATGATTTACTTGTCTCTAGATCTCTGTCCCTTTATACAATACCAGATTTAAAATTGCATCTGTCTGGAGGGGAAGGCATGACCTCAAAGAATTAATACTGATTTCAAATTTTTATTGCCAGGAACTACATGTAATATTGCTTTAAATTAACCAGTAATTATTCAGAGTCATGTAGGAAGGAGTTAAAAATACTAAACAAAAAAAATCCCTTTTCCAGGCAACTGGACTCCTTCCTTTCAACACAGCTGTTGCAGGAGGTTTCAATGGTATGAATAAATGTATTTCTTTTAACACTTTTGTTGTTTAAAATGCTATTGTTTCATCTGAGGTGTGAGGAGATGTGCTAACCTTGTCAATGTGGGTGCAGTAGAGCAGAAATGATAACTGTATATACTTTTTTTTTTATAAATATACAGAGAGTGTGTGTGTGTGTGAGAGAGAGAGACAACTTATTTAAATCCTGAATACAGTCAGACCTCATATGCATTGTTAAAAAAAAGCCCTAAAGAATTGCATATGGATTAGGGGGATGAATATTCTATTATTTCAGTCTGTTCTGCTGATCTTCTTATTGTGACTTTGTGCTTCAGAAATCTGCCAGGAATTTGGCTTTGCTGTACTAGACAGTAATTTTAAATGTGTATCAAGCACTTGATAGTGTATGATTTGCGTGCTGTTGCATTCCCATTCCCTAAATTTTCCACCAATTTATTACTTTTTTCATACTGTTTTAATATTTCAGGATGATGAATATATACAGCATCATTAAAAGTAAATAAAAAATGCATGAAATTAAAAAATGGAATATTAGATGTTTCTTTGCTGTAATCCCTAGGTCCAATAGGAATGAAATGTCTCTGTTCTGTCAAGTAATCCCTAAACATGATTAGGGACCTTGTAGTTTCCACATAGCCCACATAATATTTGTATCATATAAGCCTATTTATGTAAGGTTTGAGTAAAAGTTGTTATTAGAAGACCTATAAACCTATTCTACAATTCAAAAAGATATGCTTGCCTCTTAATCTCTGTACTTTTATTATTTTGCTGGAGATGGCAATATGTCCTTAATTCATATTTCAGAATTCTCTTGCATCTTTTGGGTACTTATATCATGCATTAACAATCCCAATGAAATGTATTTTTAAGACAGAGGACTGAGTTCAACAGTTCATCTACTCATGCAGCTTCTCCTTAAATCCTCATTGGAAGGGATGTGCACCTCTTTCTAGGTCTCTCCTTTGACATCAGGGTTTAATCTGACCTGGGGGTCTGGAGATGGAGAGATGGTTTTTCTCATTTTGGGAAAGGGAAAGTGGAAACAGGGAGGGGATTAATTTTCTCTGCTTAAATCCTGTGATAATATATTTTCAGTGATGGAGGTGCTTCTGGCAGCTCTATGGAAAGTTTTAGACATCAGCTTTTAATTTGATGAGCCTATAGCAGAGTTTTCAGGAGAAGTAGCTAGGAAGAAGGAAAATGGGGAAAAGCCTCGAATGACAAAACAATAAGACACGAGAGACAATGGGCATTCCCAGCTGTTTCTTGTGACACAGTTGTGTTGCAGGTACAACAACCCAGCACTTCCTGTTCCCTGACTCAGCTTCTTGCCTGGGCAGCAGAACTGCTCAAAGTCCCATCTTATGTGTTGTTAGGCTGAATTCATTAATGTGCAGAAGTATTCCAGTTCCATGGTAGCACAAGGAAGATCAATCAATAAATAAGAATAGCAACTTATATACTTCTATGGTTTGAGTAGGCTTTCACAAAGAAAATATTTTTAAATGATGCCAGGGGTCAGCTGTGGCAATTCTGTATTTCCCATAAGAAAATTTGAGATTATATTAACCTTGGGCTACCTACTCCGAAAAACCCTGTGGAAATACACCTGTATTGCTTTCCACACTGCACTGAAATTTACTTTTATTTCATTTTCAGCAGTTAGGGTGGCATTTGAGCAATAGCCCTATTCTTGTATTTATGAACTAAGAGAAGCAAAACTGTTCATGGCTGAGCCCAGGGATCCTCTTCCAGGAAAACTGAGATCAATAATGGTTATCAAGTCTTCATTTATAGGGAGTGTTAAATGACCACAAAGTCCTGACATTCTTCAGTTAATAGGTTATGCTTAAAACCAGGCTACCTACCCTCTGCTCCCCACCCCAAGCTACCACAGTCAGAAATTTTGATTTTTGATATAATTTTAAAATGTCACTTTGACTTGTTACAATTCCTTTTTAACTGGAGAGACTGTATTACAGCAGTATCAATAAGTTAGAGGTGAATGATGGTTTCCCTCACCAACCTCCTTCTTCCTGCAAGTAGTAGAATGTGGGAATGAGATGATGATGCTTGAGGTTCTTTTTATCATCCAAAGCAGGTATTTACAATTGTTATTGCAGTTACTTTTGGGTTTTGGTAATCAGCAAAAAGGGAAGTGCACACCCCAACCAGAACAGCCCCTGAAAACTGAAAAGCCTTGCATGCTGATGTGTTTTCAGTTGCCTTTATTCCCTCAGTTTAAGTGGAAAAGAGGGATTTGGAAAGCAAGAGCTTAATTTAACAAAATAATATTATGCTTTCGATCCTTAAAATGAATGAATTATTTGGATACTTAGCAGTATAATGTCTTTGAATAATGCTGGTACTTAAGTTGGAAAAAATTATATTGTCAGTGTGCTGTGTTTTCCTCTTATGATGTTTTTACCAATTTAGCATTTATGGGAAGCAATATCATTGTTGAGAAGTTTCCAAATTGCTTTTTATAGAAATCCACAGAAATTAAATCTCCTCCTTGTTATGAAAATGAAGTGATGTCTTGAGACACTGGTATATTAGCACAAATCTGCGGAGACAATAAGCCAAATTCTGCTTGCAGTTATTGTGTGTCCACTTTTAATAGCTTCAGGAAGCTGTGTTAGGTATAGGCTGTTGCACTGTAAATAAGCCTCTGCTTAGCTGCAGCGTTTGAGCAGCACTGAGAGGCAGAGTAACATCCCTGCCCTTCTCCCTGTCCCCTCAGGCCGTGTGGCTCAGGACATATTGGAAAGAAACACAAAAAATGGGTTGGAAGTGAGACCAGTTCATGGGCAGCCCAAGCAAGCCCCTCCTTAGAGGGGTGCAGTGCAGAATTATTTTAACTCAGCACCATAATGGGTGTTCATAGCTGAATTTAAACCACATAATTGTGCTGTATGTGGTGTGTTTAAATTCATTGGCAGAATTAAGGCAGGACTAAGGCAAGTGCATGATTGATTTTCACAAATACAATCAAGTCTAAGAGATGGAGATGCAAGATGGATCAAATTTTGAGACCTGATTTACCTACATCACATATTTAATGGGATGCTTAATTTGATTGCTTCACCAAAAACTACTCACAGTAGTAAAGCCACTGACTAAATGTCTGTGTAATCAAGGGATCTGTGTGCATCTACATCTTGATTTCCATGTACAAACAATCAGCAATTAATGGTTCAGAATGACTGCAGGGAAAGGTTTAAGGTTCAAAATGGCAACCCTAGGGTTTTGGGGGGTCCTTTAGCATTATTTCATGATGTTTTTTAGGGGTATAGACAGGCTTGTGCAAGTCCATGTAAACAGAAGATTTTTAACTTGGGTTGCAGAAGGCTCTTCATGGCTACAGCTAGAAGCCATCTCTCTTCAGCAAGGTTGGATGCTTTTAATAATGAGATTTAGGCTCTTAATATTAACCCCAGCATATTAGCCTACTCCTGTGTTGCCCAAGTGTCCCATTACCAGGGTTTGTTAATGAAAAATCAAGAAAAATCTTTGAACAGAGGGATGGTGGCTGTTATATGTGTTTTGTAGCGATCACAAGGCACTGTATACTTTCTTCTTGGGACTTAACACATTTCTGAGTGAAAAGTCAGCAGTCACTATTGGCACCCTTTTTATTTTTTCTTTTTTAATTTGTCTCATTATAATGTGTATGAAGTACATAAGACTATCAGACCAAGAGTCTTGAAAATACTGATACATCCTCATTATTTTTTATTGTAGTATTTCTATAGTAGTGACTCATCAATTACATTTAGTGTTTTTATTTCCCATGGCACAAGTACAACAATTGAAATTAAGGGTGTTATGCTCACAGTCCTTTTCAGCACTCATTTGAGTTCAGGCAAACTTTGACTGTTTTCTTACAGTAACCTTTACAATGCAACCGATAAACATTATTTTTGTTTTAATGACTCCCAAATAATGTCATATTTAAATGAAATGCAGTTTGCCTCAGCAGGGTTCTTTGAATTTATGAGCATTTTTGTCCCATATCCTACAATAATGTGACAAATATTTGCATTTTTACTGTTTCCTTGAACACTTTTAAACACCCATTTTTAGGAGACTTCAGATTACTTTTGAACATATTTGAATGCATTTTTAGCTATCACCAAGCTTAAAATAGGAACCCCTTTTTCAGCTTATCTTTATTAAACACCTGTAAAAATCAGTGATATTTCTTTTTTCTTATAAAGCTTTCTTCCTTTAACAAATGCCAGAAATGCTGCACTGTTCCAGTATGGGCTTCTTTTCTTGGTGTTAATGGGCAATAAATGGCCTGGTAATGTCTCTTCCATACACACAGGCATTTACCTGCCTGAAAATCATAAACAGGAACTTTAAATTGTAGTGAAATGCATCTGATCTTTAACAACAATCAATTAATATTAGAAATGCTAGGCAGCTTTTAGAAGATAGTCAGAATTAAGTCTTAATTAAGTCTTAGAAATTGATCATTCTGCACAAATGATCATGCTTACAATAAACCTCTGATTTAAAGAGTAGGTGGCCAGGCCTGGCGGTGGCCAATTATTTATATTTTCCTATTGAATATTCACTTTCATTTTTTTAAAACCATGGGTTTATTTGTCAGGGGAGGGATTTTTGTGGCGTTTGGTGTGTGTCTGTTGTTTGGGGTTTGCTCAGACAGATACTTAAGAATAATTTCAGCATCTTTATAATGTAAGTGTGGAGTTAGCAGGTTAATCTTGCTGTTCTTGGAGGCAGTTTCACAGAATTTTTCATGTCTTGGCTGGGTTAAGTTTTCTGGTTTTATATGCTTTTATTTTAAGAATATATATTGGCTGCTTATTTTTAAAGTAATGTTTTCATGTGTTGGATCAAATGAAAAAGAAATCAATCACATTAATTCATGTATCTTCATACAATCATGCCAAGAACTATCTAATGGGAAGGTTTCTTTATTGTTGTTCGCCTGCAAAAAAACCTACTGTGTATGGTTTTTAGTCAAAAACCCCAGCCAAATACCCTGTAGAGAATTTTGTAAGTGAAAGCAAATAATTTAAAATAAGACTGTGGTTACTCACCAGTCTGCGTTTGAGCACTGTGTTAGATGTTGGTTAAAATTAGACTTCCTTAATGGACTAGTGAGGGAAGGTGGGAGTGAAAACAAGAAAAAGATGACAGAAGTAAATATGCCCATAAATACAGAAAGGCCGTGTTTGCTTTTGTGGCCTTTGATCAAGCCCAGGAGTTCACTTTCAAAGGACGTCGCGGGATGCTTGGGAAGGGAGCAGCCACCCGGCGTAATTGGAAAGGGGAAGGTCTGCAGCTCGGCGGCTGCTGCTGCTCCTGCCTCTCTGATAAGAGTGTAAGAGTTGCCAATATCAGTATTCAGCCTTGTAGCGTGTCAGGGCGCTTTCATGTGAACTGAAGTGAACTGTCTGTACGCGCTCCCTCCCGCGCTCCTTCCCAGCGCTCGGCGCCGCATTGAAGTCAGGGGAGAGGAAAAAAAGATTTGAGGATTGCCCAATTTGTTCTGACATAAAGAGATGTTTAGCTCTGTGAAAGGTGGTGGAGGCAGAGTGCCTGACTGACATTTCAACAGGCTGTCTGCTGGGATTGCTCACTTCATGTCCCTTCATATTCCTGCTGTGTCCTGCGCGAGTGCTCTTGTCTAATCTTCACAGCGAGAGTGCCAGGAGTCCCCTGGGCTTCGGTGCTCAATACCTTGTTAGACGGGGCGTACGATGCCACAGCTCCTTCTTCGTGCTTGCTTCTGCTCTAATGTTTCAGGCTTCTTTCAAGGCCAATGATTTTATTTTTTTTAAAAGTGATTTGCTAACATAACTGTGTGTATCTCCTAATCGCCTTGGTCTTCTCTCAGCAATTCTAGATTTTGGTGATAAAAATACATGGAGGGGAAGAGAATAAAAAAATCCCAGTAAGTTAAAGCTTTAAGCATTGTTCTGTGCTTTTCTTTTTAAATTTGGCTGCATTGACCTCCTTTGGCCTGTTTAGAAAACAGATGAGAGAAAATACTCGTTGAACAAGCAGTGGGAGGTATAAGATGTTGATAAAGCTGAGACAGTGCCTGGTCAGGAGTGCTGAACTCCATACCAGGGGCTGGAGGGCAGTTTAGTTGTTGAGGGTCTGTGTGCTTTTACAATTCCAGACGTGTTGTGATGCATTCTGGCATGCCACATCCTGTTAGATCACATCGGGGCAGCCCATGGTGCCAAATAACACTAAGAACATGACTTAATGAGAGCTAATGCTCACCTCTTATTCCAGGAGCATTATCAGGTACCTTGTTAGCCACAGTTCGTATCTGGATTCAATCCTCCTAAAGCAGAGATGACATTAGAGATATATGTATTATGTTTTAGACAGATAGATACGCTATTTTTCATTAACTGTCTCAAAATACATTAATGAATGGGTGTAGTTTAATCCTTGTTAAGCCATTAAAATTATTCACATACTGCACTCATGGTCTTCCTTACATCTTTTCAAAGGCACTTCTTTTTCCTCAAGTGTAATATTGCTGGTGACAAAAAGCAGAATGGAAACATACTCTTTGCTTCCTGCAGATCTGAGGTCCCCATCCTGTGAACCCAAAAACACATTACATGGATTCCATGGTGCACGTGATTGCCATTGCTCAAGTTTCCCCTCAGTTTCAAGCTCTGATAAACATCTTTTCATCCTCTATTATCTGGAGATGCAGTTGTGTGTCTCACCAGGCTAGAGATTTCTAATGCAAACCCCTATTCCCAGACATACCTGCCAAACCTTTGTGTGTAAAGCTGCACCATTGTTCCTTCCACAGTGCAAGGACAGACACCAGTGACCATGAGTATCTGCATGGTTTCCCTCAGCCAGTGGCATATCTAGTCTCACATTCTCTTTGCTAGGAGCCAGCAACAACAACTTTTCCTGCAACAGACTGAACAGGTGGATATTAAAACTAACTCCTTATCCTTTCTGTAGCACCTGCAGCCCAGAAGACCTGAACTTCTATCAGCCCACTGTCACAAACTGAGGTGTTGTATATGTGCTATGGAGGTCTCGGCAGGCTATTCAGAAGACAAAATTCCAGACCTTTGAAATTAAAATTGCCAGGGAATTACCCAGTGAGGTTTCTGCTGTAGGTATGGTCTGGGTGATACCAGGAGGTTTTAAAAAGGGGTTTGATGGATCTCAGACATACCAGAAAAGGCTCTCACAAACATAAGGATCATTTAGGAAAGGGGATTCCAAGAAGACAGTGCCAATTGTGCTCATTTTAGTTGGTGGGGTATCCCGAACTCCTGTGGATGTTTCAGGGTGGAGAAGCATACTGGCAAAATGTCTTCATCCTTCAGGTTGTGGTCCAATGTGGTATGAATCTAATCTAAACATGTGAGCAATTCAGGAGATGTGTGGGGCCAGGCTGTGTGTAGTGTTACATACATTTGGTGGTTTACTGTGCTGAATGCTGAGCAGGAGCTGTGTGCTCCCAGTAGGAAGGAAGCCAGGGCACGTGAGATGTTCGCAGGTACAGACAGACAAATGCCTGCTGGTGTGTGTGTGTGCTTGCAGGCCTGCTTCCTTCCTATTTGCTTTTGTGTGCATGTATCATTATGTAATATTTCACCTATGTCATTAATTTAATAGTTTTATGAAATTTGTACTTGCCTGTGCAAGCATCGCAGGGAAGCCCATGCTGTTAACTGAGGCTGATTGTTTTCAAACAGCTGATTATAGAACTTCCCATCAATTTAACAGAAGTTGTGTTTATTTAAAAATTGACTTAAAAGACAGTAAATGACTTGATGACTCATTAAATCAATTTTAAAATTGACTTAAAATGCTGTAAGTGACTCATTATGTTAAGCTATAGAAAGACACCCAATAAAAATAAGAAAAAAAAAGAAACCTGGCAGGAAGTTGTAGCTTCATATCCTGATTTATTTTTGTTCAGAATAAAATGGTCTGATTACCAAAAGTGGTTGCAAGGACATCTACCTAACTATGAAATACTCAGGTAGTAAAAGCACTGACATTAAGCAAGGGCCAAGTGTCACTGAAATACTTCCCTGATTTTTGTATCAATAAATGAAGTTTAGAATAATGCTTTGGCCGGGAAATAGTGAGTTGCATATCAGGATACTATTAAGTTCCTAATATTGAGTAACTGTTCTATATGTCTCAGATTTGTTGAACATAATGTCTATATGTTAAACAGTTTTCTATGGTATTTAAAAATTGACATTTCAAAGAGTGTAATAGCATAATGAAATGTAAACTGAAAACAGGAATGAGTTAATTAGACTAATGATCCCTTGACTCCTTTATTAGCCAGCTCTTTAGAAATTGGGATTAGCTTTGTTTTCTCTGCTGAATAAAGACAGGAAGGATGATGTTGATTCTAGTAAATGACAGCACCAGAAGAAATTAGTGTTTTCCTGTTCGTTATAGGTTTCATCATCTGAGATAAAATTTTAGCCTTCCTGCATGCATACCTTATTTCAATGCACTTTGAGTTTCACTTCCATTGAAAGAGAAATCAGGAAAATAATTTAGGAATGCCTACTGATTTCATATCATGGTTTTAAGGGTGATCCACTCTATGTGATTTCTGGACTTGAAACTTTCCAACTCGTTGTGCAAACCTGATGTAGACTGGGTTTGAATTTAAATGAAGTCTTCAGAAGAGGCCAGCTTGACAACTTTTTGATCTAGGTTTTGAACATTTAAATTCTTCTCTCTATATGAGAGTGATTTGCACGTCTCTATTGCTTTTAAGGGCTATCAAGAAGCATGAGAATTATCTCTATAGTGGTTCAAACCAAGCATGCACAGAGAAACAAAATCGCTTTTACGACAAATAGGAGGATTCGTAAGTCAGCAGCTGCTAGTGAAACAACATCATTAAAACTTGCAGCAATTCCAGACCTTGCTCTCGGGACTTGCTCAGGCCAAGCAAAACCTTAAATAAAGTGCTGAATTATAGGCAGGAAAAAGAAAACCAGAATTTAAATTGGTAGGAATTAGCGATGATTCACTAAGCTAATTTCTGCCCTCCGTTTCCCTTGTGTGACGGCGTGTGGAGCGCCGCTGGGATGAGGGAGGGCAGAGTGGGAGCTGCTGACAGCCAGCTTTTAAGTTTGGATTCTTTCTGGTAGATCTTTATCCTGCAAAGTAATGAGCTCCTCAGCTCCCCACTGAAACCTATAGGTATAGAGGGCACCCAGCGCCTTGCAGGATCAGATCTTTAACGAATGCCTGAGGAATACAAAATTTATCACACAAATGAGGCGACAGAGAGGAGGTGGCAACAGCTGAGTTATGAAGCTTTTTACTTAGAGGCAGGGCTCGTTTGCTATCCTGCACACCCTTGTTAAGCGTTCTGGGAGCACCACACTGAAGCAGAAGTAATAATGCCACTTGTTTATAGCTCAGTGTTTCCAGCTTTCTGCAGGGCGCTTTTGGAGAGGTGTGGTGGGATGGCAGTCAGCACACTCGGGTGTCACTGCTCCTCTTCTCCATTATGGAAAGGAGCATCTGGAACCCATCTCATGCCTGTTAGTTGTCCCCTAGGTGTGCTGCTCTTTGGTGTGAGGCTCCCTGGGTGCTCATTTTGGCCTGTCCTGTGCAGGGTTTGCAGAGCTGAGCGCTGCTCGCAGTCCATCGCTGTGCCTGACCTTGCGGCTCGCTATTAATTTGAAGTAGCGGAATTAAAATTTTCCATTCTTTTGCATTGTCATGCCTCACGTTGATAAGCACAAAGAAATGTAAATAAAAAAGACCTATTTCACAACCCTAGCTACAACCTTTTTGTTTTATGACAAAAGACAGTTAATTAGCATACTAGCAGTAAGCAGCCTTCCCAAACTCGTGCTAATTATGTATTCTGTTGACCATGACTCCAGTCATAAGGTAATTGGCTTGCAGCAACATGACATTTCAAATCATCTCTTGAAATTACATCAAAAAGCCAGCCTGTTTTGTTTTGATAGGGGAACAATCAATTTGATAAGTGGTAACACAGCTCATTGTTTCACATTAATTAGACTAATTGCAGCATGTTAGCCTCTGAAATAGACAGAACTTGGAGAAGACAAAGGCTGTGGCCTTTAGCATGCAGTGCATGTGGTGGTTCCACTTGCTTGCACATACTGTAGGCAGAAAACAGAGTTGTTAGGATTCAGCCTTGCGGGAGACTGGGTGTTAACAGTGGTTTGATGTGTTATGCTTAATCCACTGGCTTTCAATTATAAGATCCACATTTTAAAAATCCCAGAGAGGGGAAGGGGGGGAAGAAAAAAAAGCCATTTCAATACTAATAATGACAAAAAGTTTTTGGTGATCTTCTGTTTTGTGTCTCCTGAAAGACAGAGCAGAGATCTGGCCACAAGATCTCTATATTGTGGCACTGAGGAACATGACTTAGTAGTGGATTTGGTACTGCTGAGTTTATGGTTGGACTTGATCTTCCAGTCTAAACGATGCTATGATTCTATGTTTATGGATTAAAAGACCTTTCTTTGAGGAGCCCTTACTTTTATTCTTGCTTTTGCTGCCTGTTCCCACTAATGTTTTATTTCCTGGGATACCTCAGTTGGGCTATTTTTATTTTCGCTTTTATATTTACTTAAGAATAATATATGGGAGAAAAAAATAATGCATAGTGGATGGATTACTGAAAACAGAGAGTAGAGATGCATAACCCACCCACGCGTTCTAATTTAGCGCATCTTTGCCCGCTGTTGAGATTACCAATTGTACTTAGCTCTGTGATGATTTTTGTGATCAAGCTATGTCCTCTGTAGATTGACATGACCAAATGAATTTCGCTTGTGACCTAGTTGAAATGTAAATCAAAGTTTTAAGAGATGAAAAGTTTAAGGGGTTATCTCGGTCCACAGGCTAAGCTAACTTCATTGCTGCCCACAGCTTGGTACAGTGGTTCTTGCTTGTCAAACCCAACATCAGGTCACTGGATATGTAAAAATGTTTTCTTTGACCAGTACATTGCTGGTATGTTTAGTAAACAGGGTAATAGTTAGCAACTTTTCAAGGACTGAAAAGCATCAGAGACTGGATTCCAAAACTGTGTGCGTACTGATGAAATCATGTGCATGAGACCAACTCTGCCTTTTTCTTCTGCAGTTCTGCAGTCCACCTGTACCATCAGAACCTTTTGCAATTGCCTCCTTTACACAAAATCTTTCATAACTTGAAAAAAAAGGTAGATTAAAAACAAACAAAAAGAGAGAGATTGGGGGACAATTCTTAATCATTGAATTGCTTGCATGAAAGTTGTAGTTGCTCTCCATGGAAGACATTATTTTATTTTTTTTAAGTGAGGTGAGGAAATTTAGGTAAGTCTGGATATACAGACTTCATTTACACATCTTTGCTTCTGTTACTCCCCCTCACACACACGCCCCAGTAATTGACTGGTTAGACAGTAAAACCTCTGGGGCAGAGACTTTGATAAAGTTGCCTGTAATCTGTGTTCAGAGAAGTGTCATTTCACTTAAATCAGAGATTTTGTTCTAACAGCTGAACATTCTATTTGCTCATAGAAGCTCTATTTTTATTAGTTTTGCTTATGCTTTATGTTGGCCCCTGAACAAGTGGTCATAAACTCTGTTTTAGGTCCAGCTACCAGTGACTTCATACTACTGATTTATTTCAATCATTTACCAGCAAGAATATATTTTTAAAAATATATTCTAAGCAAATCATGCCTCTCCTTCTCCTCTCTCCTGTGCCTCCCTTTACTTTGCTCCTGCTTCAACATTTAAATCACCTTTCACTGAGCTTAAAATTATGCCCAGATTAGCGATGTAACCACCCTAATGTGCTGCTCTTACTAAAAACTCCTGGGCTTGTACAGGAGGTGAATTGGAAAGAAGCAGAAGATTGGAGCCTTTTAGCATTCAGCTTAAGTGCTGGTTCCACTTGCCTGAGCACAAGCTGGGGCTGGTGCTGTTAGGATGCAAGCCTGCACCCTCGCTGTCACTGCTGGTCCCTCTGTAGTCAGGTTCCTGCTTGGAGCAGAGCAAATCTTTGCTCAGTTAAGCGAGCGTCAGTCACCGGCCAGCTTGGCTGCCAGCCCAGGTTTGTTAGACTTTTCTGTGCGGCACCTGAATGAGATATTGCAAAGACATGGCTACCTAAACAGAGCCTAGAAGCTGTAGATGTATTAAAAAAAAAAAATTAAATTGTCAAGGGGATGACAGAATAATTTTGAGAATACAACTTACACTTCCAGCGCTCGCCTGGGAGGTTTGCAATAAGGAACCTGCACTGCCTGCTTGGTGACACGTCCTGTGTGATCTTGTTTAAATACCTTTCTCTGTTTTCTTGAAATCCAAGACTAGAAGGTATTGCTGACTTCTGACAGAGAAACAGGGGCATGGGCAAAACGTAGCTTAGCAAGCTAAAACACATTGATACTATCCTGCAAAGGTGCTGAGCTCATTCAAGGGTGCCAAACGACTACTTTTGGCTTATATCAACAGTGGGCACTTAAGTGCTTGTAGGATTGTGCTTTTGAATTGCTTGGCTACTATCCAGTCAAACTCAACAGGACCATCTTCAAATGGAAAAGGAATGGTGAGAAATAAAGTTGCAAAGTTTTTGGGTTGTGTGAAGGCACAGGCAGTGGGTATTCTGCACAGCAAGTTGAGGAAAATCAGGGACAGGGTAAAAAGAGATAAAATAGGAATAGTTTTTAAATAGGAATTGCTGGCAGAGCTATTAATCACACAAGTCTTTGAGCTGTAAGGATTGCATGAGCGGAGCTAATACGAAAGAAGAGAGATACTTTGCCGATATCCTGAAATAGACTATTAAAAGCAACAAGGAAAATTAAAGGGAGATAATGTCTGAACAGATTAATGACATGTAATGATAATTTTAAAAACCCTAAATATACAGAAAATCCCCAAATCTCTTCAAATATCCACATCCCCACGTGCGACTGTTTTTTTGTATGGGACAGCCTTGTAATAATCAATTTTGCAAGTTGCTGGCCTTGTTATACAGTCTCAGCTCTGAGCTTTGACTCTGATCTCATTTGCACTAGTCAAATAAATCAAACTTTCTGCTGTTTCTCTGGCTGTACACTGCAACAGGGACCAGAATGTGGACTCTGATAGAGTCTGCATGGTTTTAGCAAGAGATTTCACAGCACTTGTGAAGGAGGTTTGAAAAGGAAGAGAAAAAAGCATTTTTCATTGCTAAGGTAGGCCACCACCTGCTTTTTGCAGACTGCCAGATTAAATGGGGACTTGATGCAGGTAGGGGCCTTTTGTCTAAAAAGAGGAATCAAGAATCTGTGAATATAAGACAGAGACTTGGGACATAACTTGTATTATTGTTATTTCTTGTCAAAATCTACATCATCATCTTTGAAACAATGGCATCATTGTAGTCAATTCAGGATGAATTGAACACAGGTTGAGGACTTTGCACAAGAGATTAATCTTTCCCTTACATGGGATGATTTTTTTTTAAAAGTCCTCTTCCTGCTATTTCTTTGACCTTCCACTCCTAATGTCCAGTCGTAGCTGTTTAATGAAAGAAAACAAACTTAAATTCTGCACTGACCCAGACTTGTGATACAAGCAGGGTTTTCAGAGAAGCTTTCATAAGCTATAAATCAGTGTAAAATTTAGCTCATATTACATTCTCATTGAAAATGGGTTATATGATAATTTATGTTGAGCTGATCATAACTAAGCACCTCATAGTAGTGTCCTTCAAAAAATTTTAATCAAGATTGTCTTTCTCTCTCCACCTCTCTGGATGCAATTTCAAGAGGTTTATTTGCATGTCAATCCGCACGTGTCACTGGAGTTATTCCACTGAAGCAAGCACAACATCCCGGCTGCGTACGTGTTTTACAGCAGCAGCGTGTCAGGTGACTCTCTGCATTTATTTCTGATTTGTGCTAGTGGAAGAGTCAGGCCCTTAATTCTCTTAAGCCCTGAAAACAGGGGGATTTCCAAGTGCCTCTCAGATCTGTTTTCCAAGTCTTTTTGTGCTCTGCAGTGACTGTGCAATGAACAGTGCAGGGGGAGAAACTGTGGATCCTATGAAAATCACTGAGCTGGTCCAACCTTTTATTTCAGAATCAGTGTCAAAAGGTGTTTCTAAGTATGTTTGACATTTACTTTTAGAGGCCTGTTTTCTCTTGAGGTTTTCCCCCTGTTTGTTGTATGGTGAACAGGAAAGGGATTCCAGAGTCCTCCAGCACCAAATTGCCAAAAGCTCTTTACATCAAGGACCATCTTATTTTACCTATTTATGCAATCTTTAATATGGTGGGGTTGTACAGCAGGGACAATTGCTCCATAATTGGTGTTAATTAACAGTTTCCCACCTAAGTATGTGTAATCAAGACAAACAGGGTGGGGAGAGGTGTGTTGGTAAGAGAGGGTGTGTTGATTTCTCATGCAGGCTTTTTTCTTTTTCATAATTAAAGGCTTATGGTATGAAGTTACAAATGGGTGGACTCCTAGTAGAATCCTAGAAAGGATAAACAAGTTTTAAACAGATTTTGAATGGATGTTGAAGACAAAGACTATGAGCTATGATCAGGGACATTTGGCTCGAGAAACAGAGCAGAACAGAATTTTAGTTAGATAAAGCATTATGCTCACTGTGTGTCAGGTTTGACAGCCAAGATCTAAGCAGTTTTCATGCCATGGTGAAGCTTTGGATTTGAAGGTAGGAGACTTGGGATTTGTTGAGCAGTGACTGAAGTGAAGGAGCAGGAAAACCAAGGTACAGTTGGAGAATGGTAATTGTAGCCACAGCAGGTGAAGTGACTGGGGGAGGCTGGGACAGTGGAAGTGGAGACACTGGTTCTTTGTCAGACACTTGCTCTGTATGGAAAAGTGAGGAGATGCTCAGTATATTTACCCCTGGAGCCTACCAAATCAGTAGTCACTACCAGGCTTCAGATTTTGTAAGTCTCATAAAATTGATGGAGATATTGCTGCAAACGACTCCTCCCCTCTCCCACCCTTTTGCTGCATTTTGTACTTTTTTTGTTGTTGTTGTTTTTTGGGGAGTTTTTTGGGTTTTTTTTTTTTTTAGCTTTTCCTTCCTGACAGTAAACATTAAAAGTTCAGACTGAGGTATTTCCAGATTTCTTTTCCTTCCCACCAGTTGTTTCTGGCTAAATTCCAGAGAGGGAGAGAAGATGACAGGTTTTCATTGGTCACTTAATTGTGTGTGTCCATTGGTTTTTATGACTTTCAAATTTATATTTTTGTGTGCTTAGGGGCTTTTGTGACAAGGTGCTAATGGGTTCCTGGCTGGGCAAGCACCTGTGTCAGAAAGGGTTTCATTGTGTCCCTTGTTTTTCCACCTCTGACTGCTTTTATTAACTTGCATATATACCTTTATTGCAACCCCCAATGTGTTTTTGTTTTGGTGGGGGGATGGTGGTGGGCACATAATCTGCATGTACACAAAGGAAACTATTAGTCTCATGTGGAAAAGAACCTTTTAATATAGAGAGAAAATGAGAGTTGGAAAATGAGTTTGTAGATGTACCTGAGAGACCAGAAAGCTGGAAGGTACAGAGACAGCTTGAACCACTGACTTGTCCAGGAGTTTTTCTCATATGATCTGAGAAGTTCTGCAGGGTGGGCTGAGGGTAGCTGGTAGGTATCCTGCTGCGGGAAGAGCTCATTTCCCACTGCTAGGCTGCATGAAATGGTAGATAACAGTATCCTACATGGTTTCCTAATAAAGTGCTTCCAAATGAGCACTTGCTGTAGCCGCTCCAGCCTAATGATTGTGAAAGCGAGGGGAAATGGCAGCTGTGGCTTTAAAAGAGAAGCAAAGCACCCACAAGGTGATCTCTGCATTAGACTGTAATCTACATTAGGAAGAAGACCTTAAGTCCCCTCAGGATATTGTATTTAAACCTGTGCTCCTGTTGCAGTAATGCAAATTCTGCTTCTGTAAAGAAGATAAGGGCGAGCTTTTTTTTTTTTTTTTGCTTATTTTGCTGACATTTCCTCTAAGTTGATATATATTGATGACCTGATGCATTTAGGGAGATAAGGTTTGTTCCCCATCTTATTTCTATGCAATAATCTAGCATTTTATTCCAGTCCATATGTGGAAAAAAATTGTTGCAGAATTTGGCCATTTTAGCACTACAGCTAAATAAATGACTGTTACAGAGTATTCTGGCCCTTGTTCTAAAGAGCTGTCATCACCTCTTTAATGGAAAATTATTAGCCTTTTTTATGCTTCCTGGTTTGCTCTTGCACATGGTTTTGCCCTCTACACTTCTCCAAAGGTAAAGACCTGCTGATCAACTTCTTGGTAGGAGCAAAAAAAAAGGTTTAGTGAGCTTGGGGTTCCCTTAAAATAGAAGTAGAGTAGTTTTAGCAAGGTATTTTAGCAGCAGACTTCTGAATAGAACAAAGACCTTAACTTCCAAATCTATAGGAGGAGCCATGAACAATAAAGGATCTCTTGAGACCCATAGAGTGTATCCTGGCATGGGTCTTACAGATGGGTTTTGTATATTAGTTTATGCAGCCATGTTATAATGGAGAGATGACCAAGAATAGGGGAACAGGATATATAAATGAGATTTTTATGACCCAAATGTACATGTGAAATGTAGGACAGACTGGATTCAAAAATCAGTTCTGTATTGTGGGACCTGCCTTTAACACTGGAATTGCAGGTTTTTTCTGTTGCATTCCAAAGACAAAAGATTATATGATGCTACAAAAAAATCATTATGTCTAAGCCTCTACAAATTTAAATACATCTGTTGTTTTTCACTCCCTTTCCAGACAGATTAGCAGAAACTGTACTGCATGTGTTTGTCATTTCCAACTGATAGACATCTTTCATAATTTTAACTGATCTGTAAACATCAGACATTTTCTTAAAAGAAAAATGTCCATTAAAAAACAAATGTGTCTGATTACTGCTGGTCTGGTGATGATGTATAGATGGTTTTGTTTTCTCTGTACAAGGAGGGAGAGAGATGGTTTTTCTTGAAATTTTCTGTCTCTATGGTTTTTTGCAGATGATACTTTATTGGTGGTTGGTTTTTAATTCAGCAGTGTATTATAAAAGCTTGTCTCCTTAGAAGCCTTCCATCTACCCCTGGCTAATAACAATGACAGTGCACTGGGAGCTCATTTAACACGTGGGCTGGACTGCAAGCTGTGCCCTGCTCCTTTTGCAGGGAGAGCAGCTGCTCAGATGCCTTTAGAGACTCTTTGGGCTGACTTCTCCATCCCAGCACTGCTGTACCTTGCAGCAACTTCAGGGCTACTCTCTGTTTGTAGATGGATATTTATACCTGATACCCACAAAACCAACAAATTACAGAAGGAAATCTGTTCTGGTGGTCTCTGTCCAAACCCCAGCTCAGTGCTGAGGAAGCAAGGCAGCACTTCTGAGTAAGATGGATATTTGCACTTGAGTCCTCATAATCAGTTGTCCCCACAACCAAATTCACCTTCCAGATATGCTGCTGAGAGAATTTGAGTAATTCAATGTCATTAATTAAGTTATTCTAGAATTACTTCAGAGTAGCTGTGAACAAAATGAACCCTCTAGTCTGTTCTGGGAAATTAGACAGATCTGTTTTTTTTCTAGGTGGTTGCTAATACATTTCATTAGGAAATTTTTTGATGAATGTCATCTAGTCTTTGGGCATTGGTTCAGTGTCTGGGGTTTGAACACCCTGACAATTTGTCGCTGGCCAAAAGGAATGAAAGGCTAATTGCTGCGCAGAACGCTTCAATATTTTAAAATTTTTTTTCCTGAAGTGTAGAATGCTTTGAAGGTGTCATAAATACATGGATGGAATAGGAGAGTCATTCCTAAGGACCTCAGAGTGCTCCAGCTTATTTACCTAAATGATCTTGGCTTGTTTAGCTCGGTTGTTTGGAGCATGGTGCTAATAACAGCCAGGTTGGGGGTTCCCCATATGGGCCAGTCATTTTTGAGTTGGGCTAGATAATCCTTGTGGGTCCCTTCCAACTCAGAATATTCTGTGGCCTGTGATCTTAAGGCTTAGCCTTGTCATGGTATTTATTTGTGTTGTAATTGTTGTTGTAATTAGTGTTGTAATTCTCACCAGTAGACAGTCTGCAAATGAGAGGCAGAGATTCAATTATACTTTTCTTAAACTGCATAAGGAAAGAAGTCACACAGGTGTTGTTCTGCCATGACTTCACAGTTTCCAAGGTTCCAGAAAAACTTTATGGTAAGGCTGATGCAATATTCTTGGCCAAAGAACAACTTATCTAAGTTCACTGCAAACCTGAAGGGAGGTGAATCCACCAAGGTCAGTGGCACAATTATATAATTTTTGCCTTGTGAATAAACAGATGTTCTATTTCACAAGTATTCACACCTATAGTATTGGACATTAGGTGAAGTATCCCAGCCTGCTGATGCATCTAAAAAAGCTCTGTTGCTGCCAAAGCCAGGGAAAACTTCTAAATTCTGTTGGATGCAGTCATAAATGCTAAATATATGTGACTTTTGTTCATTTTCAATCCTATTTCACTCATGTTGGGAATAGAGGAGTAGACCAGGCTCTTGATTAAAATTGCAAACTTCTCAGTTTTATTTTGGGGAATTTTAAAGGCTTTTGAATTTGATTTTTTGTTTTAAATATTAGTGGGGTGCTCTGGATTTTTGCAAACACACATGAAATTTGAACCACAGGACTTCAGTTGCTTCCTCAAATTAGGACATTAAATGATGTTAAAAATTAAAAATTCCCCCTGTATACAGGAAACAAAACAACTAGTCAGCCAAGCAGTGGGCCTTGAATTGTGCTTGGGGCCATTTTTTCAGATATTGTTACTGCATATTAATTCATTTTTTCTGCATCAAATTGATATGTCAGATTTTTCTGGTTTCTCCAGTTATTCTACGTGACACTGATGATACAGAAAAAAACCCTATCCCTGTTTTGGTTAGTTATGTGCCCATGTTTGTTTCTCTTACACTGTCAGAACAATGCTGAGCTATTGAAGTTTACCTGTAACTTCAGCATAATGAATTCTTATTGCTTTGAACACATGAGCTCTTTCCTTGTCTTGCCTATTTCCCTTATTGCCTTTAAATCCTCTCCTCTGCCACTCTCTTCTCAGGTCTGTTTCTCTTTTCTTACATGCCTGTCATATAAATAATTCTTCTTCCTTCACAAATACATACTTGACATTAAGTGTGTTAATATTTGCCTGCCAGAGAAATGAGTGGAGGGTGGAAGAGGATCAGGATAGGCAAGAAAGTTTGTCAATGAGCACATTTCCCAGTGTGTCTGTCCAGTCTTTGTCTTCTAGACTAAACTGTATTGGCTGTAATGTTGATCATAACTAGTTGGCAGCACAAAGCATCATTTCAGAGTGCACCTGCCTGGCCTCTTTGGCTGCTGCCTTCCAGTGACAGGGACAGGGTAACAGGAAGAGAATAACAAGAGGTAAGTAAGTGGAGGATCCTTTGCCATGTATGAATGTTTGCCTTTTTTTTTTTTTATTTCTTTCTCTCAAGATGCAAATGTTAGCTTGACAGTGGTCAAAGAGCAATGTCAAGAAAGGAAATGGAAAAGTTGAGAGTATTTGTTGTGCTGGTATGTCAATCTCCTATACGCCCTGTATTAAAGCCAAAAGAGTTCAAGCCTATTACCTGAAGCCTTTAAATTGTATAAATAAATATGACTATAATCCAGCTCAGTTAGAGCCTAACCACACCTGTATGAATATCTTCAGCTATGCTTAAACCACTTCTTACAAGAAAAGCCCCACCCTGTGCTTTTTTTGTGGAGACACTTTGCCTTCCTTTGTGCCTTTGGTCTCCAGTCTCTGTAGTTTTATCTGTAATCACCTGGACAGTTGTGTGTGAGACCTTCAACTTAATGTTCACAGTGAGCTTCACCAGGCTGAGTGGGCACACTATGGTTAATGAAAAGGTTTTTTCTTAAACCTTAATGAGGCTCAACAACAAATGCAAAGTGGGAATGACCTTTTTTCTTTGCCTTCCTTTAAAAAAGTAGGAAAAGCAAGAAGACAGTTTGTTCCACTAGAACCTTTTAGGAAGTATGTCAGGGAGCAGCAGAAGGAAAAAAAAGTTAGAAGAAAAAATATTAATATCTGATACTCTAGATTCCTTGGTGCAAGGTTTATGATAATTTAAAAGATGTGTAATTCTTGCAGTCCCAGTGAAGTTTCTCAGGTTTTACTAAGGGACTGCTGGAGAGACAGGCAGATTAAGGGCCTGTGAATGGGACCCAAGAGTCACTCACTTGTAAAATCAAGAACAAAGAGGAAAATTCCTCACATTCATCTTCTGTTCTGACCCACTTACTGTGTTGTTGCAAACAGATAGAGTGAAATAACTCGAAATGTGGTGTTTAAACCAATTTTCTTAAGGAGAAATGAGCCCAACTTAAAGCTGGCCTTAGCTAAGTGAATTATTTCCTTTTTTTTTGACTATGACAGTTATCTTGAAATAGCTCTTTGATGAAATCCCCTCCTCTTTCAAGTCCTTGGAAAAACTCCTACGATGAGATTCATTTCATCTAAGTTTAGACATCTCTTGAGTAAACTTCTATATCTGAGCTCCACATCTTGGGGTCTCTTTATAGTATAGCTGGTGGAGAGAAACAGGGCCTTCTAGGGTGCCATTCATCTCCTTTGTTTCACAGGGCCACTTTAGAAGGGAGAAATTCAACACTTCCACTACCTGCCTCTCTCTCTCTCAGCTTTAAAGAGATACTGAACTTTGGTGGCATCACACTCATCTAGTCAGAGGAAACCCACTTGTTGTGACTTAGGAGGGGAATTGGATAGCCACTTTTTTCACTGGCTGTATGTAGAAAAGGCTGAGGATTGCAGATTGGCAATATATTTTGGTTATGCTCTCAGCTGCTTTCACACCTCTACCTGTAATCTCAGCATTCTGTTGTGTGAAAATACATTGAACTGTAGAAAATCTGCTGGAGTTACGTGCAGGGTGTTTAAGCTTCCTCTCAAAGGTATTGTTTAAGCTTCCTCTCAAAGGTATTGCTCTTGTGTACCTACATCATCTTCATTCCTTTTCCTAAAACCACAGGTAAATGCTGTGAAACAGACAACTCAATCATTCACCCCAAAACATTCTGCGAACTCTTTAAGAATCTCTTCAGAGGAATGCTAAAAGATAGTAAGCTAGCCTGGTATCTCTTTACTCCTTGGACAAGTAGTGTTTCCATTCCTAGCTTAGGGTAACAATGAACCTAATGAGAAATAGGCACAGACCATAATGAAGAATGGAAGATTTAGGAAATGATCCATGTGCAGTTGCTACATGGAGATCGAGAGTAGCACTGAGAGCGTGTGAGACAGCAGTTGGGATGTGGCAGCTCATCTGCTGAGCTTTGTCACAGCATCTTGTGAAACACGTTTGATCACTTACAGGTGGGAAATAGTAATTTTTGGGGGGTTTTAAGTGAATAAAAGAGATATGCTGGGGTAATACTGAAAGTGTGGTTTAAGTGCTTTCACTCTTGAGATGAGGATATCCTTTTTTAGGATACGTTGCTTAGCAAAGGCTGTCTGTGCAGGGATAGAATGAAATCAAGGCAAAATCTGTTGTGATTTAAAATGGTCTGGTATGTTCTGACTTGCCATTACAGATGGTGACGGGATTGGTGACATAATTGCTTAATTCACTGGAATTTCTCCGCTGGGGAGTGGGTATGTAGCAGAGCCCTTTGTTTCCTTGCAGCCCTTGCTGCTCTGGTGTCTGAGTAGAGGCTGGTGTTGGTCTCTCTGCCCTGGTGGCCACCTGGGCACTGAAGAGCTGGGATCAGAGCTGAAAATGACTGCTTTGGCCAATCTCCTTGCTTTGGTGTCTGTAATTCAGCATAGCTTTGTGTGGCAGTTCTTGTGTGATGACTGACACTCTGGCCTGCTGGTTTCTTAGATAGTTTATTTTTCTGGGCATTAAAAAGTGGAGGTGTGGACTTAAAGGAGCAGTTGTTGTATCTGTTGTGTCTGAAATGTGTGTGTGGAACCTTTCCTGTCTGTAAGGACCTGATGTGTGGGTGAGAAAGGAAATCAGAGCCTTGAAAAGGTCTTAACAAGACTGAGACTGTGGGAGGAAAGCAGGAGAGAAGTTGGCAAATGATGAAGGAAGAAAGAATGTTTAAGTTGTCTATAGCTCCTTAGAACTTCAGGAGTGGAGGGTAGTTCTGTCCATTTAAATCCAGAACAACATAACCACACCACTGCTACCACTCTCTCCTGACCCCCAAAAACAAGATAAATGGAAAAAACCCCTCAACAAATTATAAACAGCCAAAAAAGCTTCATATCTTCCATATGTTTGCAAGGGAGTAAAAGAATAAACTCACGCTTTTTTTTTTTTTTTCAGATTTGCATAATTAGTTGCCTTTTTTGGGGGTACTTAACTGTAAAATATTTCAGTCTTGTTAAAATCTAAAATTGTGCTTAGCTTTTCAATAGGAAGTGTTTTAGGATTTTCTTAAGGTGAATTTTGTTGGAGCAGTGGAAGCCACTAGGCTGGCAATACCCTGTGTGATACCATTGTGTCCCTTCAGTTCTGTCAGTCTCCCTCTTGCTTTGCCCCCTTTTTCTCCGGGTGAAAACTTCTACTTGATGTTTTGCTTCAGTGGTGTTACTTGGCAGTTTATTTCCTATAATTAACACATCTGTACGTACCTGATCTAAAGGCAAGTGAAGATGAGGGAATGTGTTCCCTTCAGATCAGTGGATTTCAGATATGACCCTCAACAGATGATTTTCAAATGCTGAAATTCACATCTGAATAAAGGGGGTTGTGTGTGTCTGTTTGTAGAAATGCTTTCTTTAGCCTAAGGGATAACAGTCAATACTGAAAGAGAGATGAAAACTGAATTTTTGCAGAACAGAGATTTCATTTTAACTAAGTATTTTTTCCCTTTATTCTTCTCCTCTCTGTTTGAAAAATATGCTAAATGCATTGAGTCAGGGAGACATTCTGTGCTGCATTAGAATAGCCCATCAACGTCAGTCGAGACCATTTGGATCATGTCACTTGTCCTAAAGTGTGTAGCTGTTTTTAAAGAAAGAACATGTCATGTTCTGTACAGGGATCTTTAATGCATGAAACTTGTTTGAAGCAATAATAAATCAAGTCCTTGCTGCTAAAACCAGTGTCTGATTTTTCCCTCGTGACAATCTCTATCCTTCCGTGTGTAAAAACTGAGACAATGGAAGGAACAATTCTGCACCCACAGGTATTGCAAATAACTATGATCACAACTAACTAAATACATAAATCTAGCAAAATAAGGAACTGAGATATAATTGTCCTATGCATTTGCCACAATATTTAATAATGTACTCTTTTCCTACAGCCATCGTTATAGGAGGTTGCAAGCTGTGTAGAGATATTTTCATTATTCATGCTCTATTGAGTAGGCAGTTCTGAAGACATTTTTCTCACCTCTCCTAAAAAAGTGGAATAATTAAGAGCAAGCAGAGTGTTTGAGATGTATTTGCCTATCATTTTCCACTCTTTTACACAAGTATTAGTTCTATTAGATTCAAGCAGTTACCAGGGATGTAAAGAAAAATTGGTCTTTTGCATTTTTTTCTCTTTATTAATTACTGGTTTTGACTGCGCATAGCCATAACTAATACAAGTAAAGGAAATGTAAATGCAAATCCATTTAAATTAATCTAGAGTAGTTAAGAATTGCAGGCTATTTTAGCAGCATGACTTAGTTTCAAAAGCCCTGTGAGAAGATGACAGAAATCTTAGGCCTGGTAAATGTTATTACTGTCTAGAATGAAAAGTAGTATAATCATAATTACGAGTGGGTGATGTGAGATCCCCACTTGGACTTCACTTGGGGTTGAAGTTTAATCAGAGAAAGGGTTCAAGGGTTTGATTCTTCTTCACCTTGTAAAATTACTTGCTCTTTCCTCCTCTACAGATTCACTGCCTTTGTAATTGGGCAATAAATTATGAGAATGAAAATGTGTATTTTTTTCCTTCTATGGATAAACAACAAAATCCCCCAAATTCAGTGCAAAGTGATGGGGAGTATCCAAGTGGCAGCACTAAGGGCTGGAGCCCCTGTACTGCTGTAAGAGTGGACTGAGCCCAGAAGCAGATCCTGGCCAGGCACCTCCCAGACTGGGTGATGTGCACTGGGATGCTCAGGAAGCCTCATTCAGTGCCCACTGACTCCTCCATGAGGATATCAGCAAAGGTGCCAAGCAGTGCCAGCTGAAATTGTTTGGTTTTTAAATATTCCTGGGCTGCAGTCTGCTGGGAACTGCAGAGGGATCAGAAGGGCATTTTTGATAGAACAGGGTTTGAACAGGAGTTTGTAATGACTTTGAGTTACATCAAGAAAAAACTTGACTTCAGCCAGTGACCTTGAGCTGAAGAACATTAGCCCTTTATCAGCACCTTGAACCGTCATGGTGCTTTGTATGGTTTTGCTTATGTAGATTGGTTTATTTATTTTTTTAATCTGGTGCAACATACTGGAGGTAACCATCAGTTTGTTATAAACTGAGTGCTCTGCTGACCTTTCTCCTCGCAGCCCGAGTGCAGCAGAAAGCCGAGGCAGCAGTGGCTTGTTTGCTGTTCCACTCATGGAGCTGCTGAGCACTCCCAGTCTCCGGCAGCTCGGCTTGGGAGGCAGGAGAAGCAGTGTGGAGGCACAACACCCAAACTGTTGTGATTTGTTGCCATGATGACAGTGTCAACTTAACTACAGCTGACAAACAGTTTTTAAATAGAACATTTCAATTCATTATAGTACTCTCCATCTGTTTTTTTTCACCGTCTGCATACATGCAAAACATCTGAGAAATGCTACCACAATGGTTTAGTTTACTTATCTAGCCACTAACATTAATTAGTTGTTGAGAGTGGTAGTTTAGGGAGCAAGTAAAATGATGGAATTCTCCCCTCAGTAAAGGAAACTATTTTATTTATTCAACGAAAGATGCCCAGTAGAGTTGTTTCCACATTTAGAGAGCAATTTTCCAATTGATTTGTTTTGAGCGTAGGTTCTGCATTGTTGGGGATTTCTTCTGCTACTTTGTTACCTCTTGCTTTTCCCACATTTTGCTTCCTTCCCAAAAGCATCTGCCACCTCTATTTCCAGTGTGGAACTGGTAACAGAAGGAGAACACCATTTCATAATTAAATCATGCTGCTGGGGTCAAATTTAGAGAGTTTTATTCATGGCTTTGCCACTGGCCCACTCTGTGACCTTGAGCAAGTTGCTCATTGGTGTATCTCAATTTACCTATAGGTAAACTAATATTGACTTCCCTTGAGGGGATATCATGAGGCTTAATTAAGCATCTGCAAAGATCTGTGAGACAGAGGACTAAAAGCTGCCGTAGACATTCAGATGGTGATGGTGATGATGATTTGTGCCCAATTGCACCACTTCCCACAGACCCACCACCATAGCTGCTGTGGGGATTAGTTGTCAGGTGAACTAGGCATCCATCAATTCATCCATCATTCTCCTCCTTGTAGATTGAGCCCAGCTGGCTGGCTTTGCTTATTAGGAGCTTTTAATAAATCAAATCATATTTGCTCTTTTAATTGTATCTTAAAGGGTAGCATGGCTCTTTGCTTTTAAATTAAAAACTGTGACAATGTAGACGCTAGAAGCTGTGTTGCTGCTCTTGTTGACGTAAAACTAGGTTGGAAATATATGTTGAAGGAACCTCATAAATTCTGGCAGGATGCTGAATGCCTCTTTTGCTAAGTTTGGGCACCCTGGTTTGTAAACCCTCTCAGATCATTGTCCTAGTAATCACAATTTTAAAATTATAACCTAGACATCCACAGGAATCCAGGTGAAAATAGTTGAGGATTGCTGTTTGTTGACAGTAACAGCCATGCCCATTTGGGGGCAGGAAAGAAAAAGGCCCATATTACGTAAAAGCAGATTAATTAATTATTCAATGTATACTATATTGGGATTTTAATTTTTAAATTACACTGGCCAAAAATGCAATGGGAATAACAAGTCAACATGTTTTATTTTTAATCTAGGGCCAAACCTGTATCTTACAAATCTGATTAAAAAGGAGTATATCCACTAAAATATTGATGATATAATTTCCTTTAAATTTCTAAGTCATGTGAAAAGCAAAGGGCCTGCATGGAAGTGGCCACTCTTAAGAGATGCCTACACATTGAAATCAGTGTATGTAGCCCAGCTGCCTACGTTGGCCCATTACTAATTTAAAGTAAATTGAGCAATATTTCCTTTATTAACATAACCTGGATGCCAAGTCATATACGAATTCCTCACTAAGTACTGAAAAGGGTGAGGGTTAAAACCAGCAGAAGTTTCCCATTGATTTTCGGCAAGCTTTTGCCCAGTGCCTTATTGCATTTTAGATCATCAGCCTTGGAGTTTTGGAATTTACCTTTCCATCATGTGCAAAACTTGATTCAAGCGTAGATAAAATCAAAAAGGGTCGTTGGCCTCTTTAGCTGTCCAGGCAAGCTTCACCCTCAAACTTGACTGTTTCTAGAGGAATTGCATAATGATGACAATTTGTTCAAATGGCAAGCAGGAAAATCAACACAGCGTGCGTGGTCAATAATTTCTAACTTCTGAGAGCAGATCAAAGAGGAAGGCAGCAGGGAGGAGGAGTAGCCTTATATAAGAGTGTATAAAAGTGTAAAGGAAAAAGTCTCAGTAACTGAGATAGCGTTACAAAGAGATAATAGAATTCAAAAAGATTTTTTTTTAAAAAAACAAACAAAGTAGTTAACTGGAGAATTCAACTCCTGGAACATAAACTGAGCACGCTAAATGGAGCAGTAATCTGAAGCAATATTTTTTTGGACATGTTGCTGCTCCCATATTTGACCTGAAGGCCCCCTTTTACACTGTAAAAGTGTGTGAAAAGCACAGGCAGATTTGAAATCTTTACCACCAAACACTAGTGATAGGAGGAACAGGCACTGAAGCTAGGCTTCCCAGCGGAGCATAGCACAGATCCCTGTGGTCCTCAGGGCCAGGGAAAAATGGGAAAAACCCAGGGGTGTGAAGGTGTCTTCACTGGTGGCTACTGGGCATGTGTCCTGATGAATGTTGTGGAGGAAGGGGAATACAATGCTATTAGAGCCCCTCTTCTGCTTGTGATGTGGTGTGCATGGCTGAGCAAGGCAGGTTTCTTTAGAAGTAGTAGGGTTGAGTATTTTTCTCACCAAGTTATTTAAATTTTAAAAAAGTACAGCAGCAAAGGAAAAAGGGATATTGCAAATAAGCAGAGCATCTCATGTGAAACAGCAATGTGAACAGAGCACACAAGAAACTGAAAATCAGTGCGAAAGTGTCCCTAAGAGTTTAAGGCAGGTATCGAGGTGGACTGGCAAAGGAGGCAGTGGTTTGGCTGAGGTCACTCTGCAGGAATGGAAAGGCAGAGCACTGAAGGCTATGTGAGCAGTGATATACACAAGCACAGGAAAGCACAACTACAGTTACAGCCAGGACCCTGCAGTCAAAGAATTTAGGAGCAATTTTGTTACAGTGAAATAAACTACAAAGGTCAGGAATCAAAGCAAAAGAACAGTATAGGGAAAATAATTTTGTCTGTGTGTTAATGTTGGTTTTATAAGCCCCCCCCCAAGACTAATCATAAAATTATATTAATGGTGGGTCTTGAGATGTGTGGTTTTTCTATCATCAGCCCAAATTGGAGGGGACTATTTTGTGTTGAAGTAGCTTGACTTTTCTGCTTGCAGAAAATTTTCCTTTTGCTCCCTCCCCCACCTCTTTCTTCTATTATTTATTCTTTTCTAAACTTCAGCAGTTGTCTGAAGTAACTGTACTCCAGGATCCCACAGTTGGATAAAAAGAACAAAATACAGAAAGATAAGTTCTTAAAATCACTCTGGGCTTTCTTTAATGGTAATCATTAGCCCTGTTCTGAACTCTATTGACAAAATGCTGGAGTAGTCTTGAAAGCTGAGCAAGTGCTCTCTTAAAGGAAGAACTGGTTAATTAGAAGATCTAATGCGAGTGACCTAATTCTGCAGCTCAGCGCTAACTTTTCCAGCACACAATAACCTGAAGATTGGAAATGATACCTATTGATTCATTTAAGTCAACAAGTTGAAATCTGGAGTGGAAAGTTAATTTCTCCTTAGCTATTTAAAATCATCATCTTTACAGGCCACTACTAGGTATTTTTTGCCTGCAATTTGATCAGCAGCTTGGAACTCATGTATTAATATGTACAGGGAGGCACAGACACACAGAGAAGATATTTAATGGTCAAAGAATGAGGGCACCATGCCTTTATTCATGAGAGGCAGAGCTCAGTGTTACTAAGCTATCTAGTAGCAAGTGCAAATGTCCCTGGTTTTTAAAAAAAATAAATAGAAATTTACTTTTAATCACTTAAACAGCTGTTGTTGCTCACTGTTGAGCTGTTGTTGTTATTGCTAAGGGAATGTGAATAGTTTCACCATAAATCAGAGCCTACAAAATGTCACTGATTTTGGAATCCAGGTATAGGTTCTTTTAAAGGATACAGTGTTTTCTTTCCCATCCCCTCAGCTTTAAGTAGCAAAAGTGTGTAAATATTTTTTTCTGGATTCAGATGAATATTTTAGGCATATCTCAAGAGGATCCTATAAATTATTCTTCACTAGGATTGGTAAAATTTATGTGTAACCTACCAGCATTGTTCTGGTTTCCTTTTTCTGTAGATGAGATGCTGATAAACTGTGGTTCCTTACAACCTCTTGCTGCAGTATTCCACCTGAATTTCAGGAACAGCTGCAACTGTGTATCTTCAGAAAGGTGTGCTTCAAAGAAGGGTTTTCACATCCCACTTTGGGTGTTCAGTTAGGGCATGTGAATATCCTTCTGGAGGACCTCTGCTCCATGCACTGGCTGTGTTTGGATGCCTGCAGGATCCCTGAAACAGAGCCAACCCAGACACCTGAGATGTGGCTCCAGAGGCTGCCCTGTCCATAACGATGGGCTGCGGGGTGAGAGCGCGTACGCGTCCTGCTCTGGTGCTGGGAACTCGCGCCCGTAACTTCACTGGGCTTCCTGAAAGGGGCTTGGGAGGCACCAGGACAAAGCAACTGCTTAGCTTCTCGCAAGAATGAAGGTTTTGAGGTCTTTTCAAGAGAGATGTTGGGAATTTGGCTGTAGACCAGACTTGTTCTTCTTTTAGGCTGACTTAACAGTTCCATAGTGCAAAGACTGAGCTGTGAAGATCATGGCCAAGGAATAAACTGGTCGTCCTAAAAAACTAAATTATTTTTCTTTTTTTTTCTTTTTCCATTTTTTACAATTTTTAATTAGAGTCTTTGATGCTGTTAAATAAATTAAGTGAGCCTGTTTGAAAGAGATAATTTGTAGGGATCATATATATCAAAGAGAAGAGTTAGCTGAGAAAAGAAGCATTGAAAATGTCCTCAAAATAATTGGCAAAAACTATTTGATGCAGGTTTTTAGTCATAAGGAATTACAGGTTTATGAACACAATGTAGCTAATGCTCAGTACTGCTATTTCACTACTACTTCATAAATCAGACATGAATATAACATAGTTTGAATCTTATCTGTGGCATATGTTGGTGGTGCAGTGTGGGTTCAGGTTGTTCTATTGACTTGATCCTTGGATTGCTGGCTGTATTTTATCCTTATTCTGTAATGCATGAATTAACAGCCTAGCCTTTTGACTGGAACTGGAATAAGCTGGGGAACAGTGCACTGACTTGTGATGAGAGATGGGATGAAGCTCATATATGTGGATGTTCCTTCAGTGGGAGGGATTCAGACTACTCTTATTTTCAAGCATTTCCAATGTGCTGAGTTATAATAATGAAAGGAATTGAAGTAAAAATCCAGTATGCTGATTTGAGTAGAGTGTAGTCACTTGCACAATATGGCAACATTTACCTCTAATAATTTGTAATTCAGCTCCAGTTTGTAGTAACTGAATATGATTTCAGTTGATGGAGTTTTAGGTTGAGGGTTCAGTTCTGTATAGATAATTCTTCCCTGTGGTAATAAATTTTTCCCATATAGTTGGTAGTTTCACAAGAGAAACTGGCAGGAGCATTCCTACACCTTCTCACTTTTGTAAGGCTTTATTTCCTTCCAGGCATGAGTTAAGCCATGTTGATAACCTAAGGAAGCTGTTGCATGTCTGGTTTTTTGATTTGTTTGTTTTTGTTGGTTTTTTTTTTTTTTTTTAATCTGTAAGAATGAGCCCTGGGAAAATTGGCAGATGTAAAATTATTTAGTCAAATCTAGATCAGAGACTGTAGGAAACTTATAAAGTACTTAATGCATAATAACACATGAATTTAATTGAAGATGAATGCATAGTAATAACAACTGGGATAGAAAGGTTTTGCTACTTGTCTGCCTAAAAGTTTTACTGTTTGCCTAACTGTGCTATAAAATAACTGTAAGAACTCAGGAAAGGAACCCAGCCACCAATACCAGTGGTTCCTTGACAACATCTGCTTACTGCACAGCTTCAGTCAAAAAACAGGTTTTTAGGTACATGAGGAGAGAATAAAGAATAATATGGGAACTACAGTAATGCCATTATGTAAATGATGCTGGTTCATCAAGTGGGTGACACTGTCTCAAACAGGGTATTACAGATTTACCAGGAGCTCAGAGTGAGGCAAGAAGAATGATCAGGCACATGGGAAAATTGTCATGTGAGGAGAGATTGAAAAGACTGGGATTGCTACCTTCGAGAAGAGATGAATAAAAAATAACATGATAAGGCTCTAAAATTCATTATTTTGCATAGAGAAGGCAGTTTGGGAAGAGTTTTTCTCTCTTTCTCTTGATACAAGAACAGGGGAACATTACAGAAAGATGGCTGATAAATAATAATTTTTCACCTGATGTGCAATTAGGTAATGGACTTCTTTGCTCTGGGAAGTTGCTAAGGGATTTAATGAGTTTTAGGAAAAGGTCTGGTGATTTATATGAATGAGAATATTCTGTGTTGTCATGATCTATTGAAAAAAAGACTACTAAGAGAGATCTGAAATTATGTGCTTTAAATTTGCACTCTTAATTGCTAGGAGACATTGCAAGGATGCTTTCCTGGGGGATGGGTTATCCCAGATCTGCCTCGTGCACAGGGTTTTTTTCCATTTTCTGCTGACACATCACATTCTGCTTATAGTTCTAGATGGAACTAGATTTGAGCCCATGTGGCAATTTCTGTGTTCCTGGTTGTTCATTGTCAGGCTATTTAATTGGCTGTTGATGCCAGCTCAAATTTACAGCCATATTATGTTGTGTATGCTACTTGTGGCATGAACTGTCCTTTTGTTTGGAACTTCTTCAGCATTTACAAGACAGTAGGTCATGGTCTATGAGCACAGTGGTAATACAAACAAGGAATAGTAATTGTCCATGTGATCATTTAGAAACCATTCCCCAACTACAGGAATAAATTACTACTGGTCGTAGCAGTTATGCATCTTCTACAGAATTGTTTATTATTGCAGTTGTCACACTTTTATCTCTGTGCAGGAAAGAGCTTGTGGCAGGAGAGAGAACATTTCCCCTTGAAAAACCAGGGTCCAAGTCCATTTTGAGGTCTTCACTCAAATAATGTTTGTTACTTCTGCCTAATCCCAAACTAGCAGAACGTCACACCACAAGACCCGCTTTACAAATCTCGACTCAGCATTTGAGTTAGTCAAGAAAAATGCAGTACCTTTGGCCTTTGGAGACTGTCAGGGCCATATCCTTCCTGTGATACTTGTGTAGCAGTTAACCACACTCCTACAGAGTGCCCTAGAGAAAATACACTCTGTGCCATAGCTGTCCATTCTCTGTTCCTCCAGTGATTGCTTGCTGGTTGAAAAGCAGCCTGTAGACTGCCTGCACACACAGTTCTGTGCATGTATAACTTTGTGTGTATATACCCACAGATATATGTACCTGAATATATAATTAAGTGCATACACGTCTTAAAACTTTTCAGAGGAGATGACCACCTCCGGCCATTGGAAATTCTTCTAGGGAGCTCAGCAAACCCGTGAGGTCCCAAAAGGAAGTGCTGAAGAACTTGGCAATCCCACGAGGTTAATAAAGTTCACTGTTGCTTAAATTAGATCAGTGTAATTCACTGCATCTCTAGTGGAAATTAAATTTGTGCTTAAAACTAAAGAGCAAGCTAGCCAGGTTCAGGAGCACATTTGGGATGCAAAGTACATTAGGCCTGTTGCAAGCTGGTTATTGTTTCCAGTGCCTTGAACTCTTCAGGTGAAAGTACTCTCTGATACAAGGAGTTACTTGTGGTATTATGCATACCATTTGTGATCTGAACTCCTCGTACTTTTATTATTTTATTTTTATTATTTCCTCTCAACTCTTCCAAGAAAAAAGGAGGAGAAAATCTGGAGAAATCTGTTCAATCCTTATGGCAGACTAATGAGATACTAACCATCAAGCCTCCTCCTTTGTGCAGATATTTATCTGCATTGACAAGCCAGTTTGCTGCACTGCTTTGATTCTCACGAGTATACAAGAGAGAATCAAATGGGGTTGTTAACGCAGCCTGTAAGAGGCCATCAAACCTTCCGTCTCTCTGACATAAATCTGTGTTTTTGTTGTTTTCTGCAAACAGTGTATGAGGTTTCTGCTGCGTTCGGAAATGGACGTGCAACATGGTTGAAGGATTATTGTTTTTCCCCCTCCCTTGGAAATGACTATGTGGAGTTTTCCATAGATACTTAGCATGGAAGAGCAGCTGTGGTTTCTTATCAGATGTCATTATTAAAAAAATAAAACCATTATAGGTTCTAAGTATAGGCAGATTTTTTTGTTAGGGTGCTACTCCCTAGTAGATTGCGCTAGGAAGCTGGAGATGAAGCTGCTGTATGCAGACAAATCCATATTGTTGCTGTCTGCATGCTCACTGTGAAACTGCTCTACAGCTATACAGTTTGAAAGCAGAATCTCATGAAAGTAAAATCAGCATAAAAGTCAGGTTTAGACTTCTATATTCATATTTATGAATTTGAAAAACCTCCGCCATGATCTTATCTGGAGCTGTGGTAGCAGTTGACAACAAATGTGCCCTTGAGAAAACTGTGTATAGTAATGCAATGGAATTGTGGATATTCCCCCCTAGTACTAGTTGCTTGCACTGATGTTGTTATTAATAACAACAGTGATAATTATTTTTAGAAGCTTGGGTGCCACAGAAGGTTTCTGCTGGCCTGCAACTATTGCTCAGCCAACTGGCTTTGTGTTTGTAATAGCTACCATTGGGTTTGATGGGTTTACCTTTATACTCTGTTAACAATGCTACCATTGGGTTTGATGGGTTTACCTTTATACTCTGTTAACAATACAGGGTGACTCTGTTCTCCCACACTGTTGGGTTTATGGGCTGCTGAAAATTCAAGGGAATTAAATTTGTTCTGAAGTACTCAGCTTATTTCACTACTGCTGTACAAGCCACATTAGTTTGCATTCATTTCTCAAACAGAGAATCCCCGGTTTTCCCCATTAGGTTTTTCTGTAGACTCATGAGCATTCTAAATAAAATTCAGTCTTTTTTAACAGACTAGAAGTAAAATTTCCTCTTGTCCCTTTTCATTATCCTGATGAAAAAGTTCAGTTTTTTGCAATTACAAATACTCTGTTCAGGCTTTTGAGGTGGTCAGGTAGAGATGCCTTGGAGCATACTGTGATGTTTGACAAGATTAGGTAAAAGAATTAGGTTTTTTATTTTCTCAGATAGCAATCTCTACTGTTACCTGAAAATGTCTTAATAGAAAACTTGACACAGAATGCTAACTGAGGACTAACAGGCTGAATATGCCACAAAGAAGATACTTCATAGCAAGTGTAAATGTAGCAGTATAAAAATAAGAAAATATGATAAATCTAATTTTGATTCAACTTATATGTATAAAATTTTAATACCATTTAAAAGACACAGCATTTAGGTTTATGAGGTGAATTCTGCAGTCTTTGGACAGAAACCCATTAAATTCAGGGCCTGAAGACTGGACAGTTTAGAATATGCAAGACTAAGCAGAGAGAGTTTCAGGGGTATTATAGAGACAAGGTAGCAGTCAGGAAGGAGGAACATTATAATACTTATAACAGTATTTCTTACACTAATGACTGGGACTCCTAGTCAATAGATTATGGAACCTACTTTCCTATGGGAATTTCATTCATTGAAGGTGTTCAACTGATTAAGTAAACTGCCCAGAGTGCCAATTAAAAGGGTAGACTTAAATTTTCCATATTTGCAGTACATGGAAATCAAAGCCAGCCTGATCTTTATGGCAACCCCTTTTACACAGTCCGAGTGTCTACGTTGTTTAAAGGGCTGGTATCTCATTGTTTAAATAGCCTTTTGCTAAGTAAAAATGTAATAGTGTTGATGATTGCCTTCAGATTTGCCTGTCAGGATGGGCTTTCAGGGCTGTAGTCCTGAGTGTTTCTTTCTGCTTTGTGCCCATTTTATTAATAAATGAAGCAGACAGGTCTTTGAACTTCCAAAGGGCACAAATGCCCGTGTCTCTGTTAGCCTGAGGTCACATCTTCATGTCTGTGTGTGGCATTTTGGTCTGGGTCTGTGTTTCCTTCTCAATGGAAGCGGTTGCTGAATGGAACATTTGATCAAGGATCTTCAAATTAGACTTCTGTAATTCAGATGTAATTAAAGTTACTGGTCAGGCAGAGAGGAAGTTGTACAAGTAGAGGGGGAAAAAGGACAGAGAGGAATGAAATGAGCAAAGTGGGGGGAAGAATTAATATATGGATAAGATAATAAGACAAGTAACTAAGAGAAGGAAAGAGCAGCAACTGAGAAAATTAAGATGAGAGAAACTGGGAGGTGATTATTTGCAGAGATTATTTTATTTGAAGAGTTACTAATCCCAGTGCTCTGAGATGTTACTTGTTTGGCAGCACAGTGACATTTTTGTTGAGAAGCAAGGGCATGGCATAAGTTTTCCAGGATGGATGCAAGGATTTGTTTTGTTATCCAAATACAAATAAATCTGAAGCTTATGAGGATCAGGGAATATTTTATGTTGCTTCTGCTGGGAATTGTCCCTTGGTTCCTTGTTGCAGTTCCCACCTGAACAAGGTCTTCATGGATGTCTTTGCATTGCCGAGAGGGGAGCAACAGCATCACCCTTGTTGTTGCCTGCTCAGGTTTTGCTTCCAGCTTCAGCAGCAGGTTTGCTGCCCTCCTTTTGTGCCTGCTGGGGAAGATGGATCAGCAGTGGTGGGAAAGGGAGCTGACAGGTGCGTGGGGTTACTCTGCGTGACAGCGTTTGACATCTCAAAAACAAGAGGATAGACCTTGTTTCAGATTGGGCTCTAAATAAACTTTGATTTCAGGATCAGGCCTGCAGGACCTGCAGAGAGTTGTTGGTTCAGTTTACTCTTACCAGAACGTATTTTGTCTTAACCTGCATCGGCCCTTGAAAGTGGAAAGTCTGCATTTGATAATTATGACTTTATTTTCACTTGCTCTTTCAATAATGGGGCTTTAAAACTGGGTACAATTTCTTGATTATTAAGTAGCAAATATGAACCTAATACACTGGTGCATTAGGAGGTGCATGCACCTTCAAAGAGTGACCTTTACTTTTTTTATAATCTGTAAAGTATGGGGCACACCTGTATCATGGAGAGCATAAAGGACTCGCTCCCCGTGGCTTGTTCACCTGTGGGGCAATACACGACACACACTGCAACATATTTCTGTGGAAATATGGCTTGTGATATTATATGACTCTAATAATCAGGAAATACTTGGCATTATGGAGCATTTAGTATTTGTCTTTGAATTGCTGTAGACCTGATTACTTCTGATGCTCAGGAATAAATCTGATGAAGAGAAAAAGGAAAAATGCTGGGATCAGTGTTGGTGGCTGTTACTAACAGTAAATAAAAGTACAAGCATTCTTTCAAATGTTTCTTATAAACCAAAGATATTTTGTCAGCCACTTACTTGTGAACACGCTTTTTTCTCTTTGATAAAAGTACTTGTTAAAAAAGGGATCCATTGATTGTCCAGTAAAATATATATTAAGGATTAGGGTTTGTAACTCCACAGAGTTACAAACATCTTTGCCCAAAATTTTGCTGCAGAGAGCTTTTAGCATTTATTTTTATTTCTTAGCAGAGAACAATTGTTCTTCAGAAGAATGTTATTTGGGATTCAAGATTATTTTTGAACACAAGAGGGGATGTATACCTGCCAATATTTCTACTCTTTGAGGAGAGATGTGTAGGAAAGACATAAATACACTACTTCTACCTCACACTGGAGAGCTTTCTGGAAAAGTGACAGGCTGGAAACACAGTAGCTAGTTTTTCTCCAGAAAAGGGAGGATTTGGAATTGACTGGCTTGCATGTGATGCTGATTTTTCCTCCCCCCTTATTTTTTTCTTTTTAATTTTCTTTATGACCTCTTCCAGCCCTCACCCCTCCCAACACGAGATGGCTCTGTGGGATAATAAGCCTGGCCAGTTTGGGATCTGAACACAATCTTACTCGCTCTCATGTTGTTTGGCACTTGAACAGGAGTGACAGGCTTTGGTTCCTTTATCAAATAACTCAGTGTATCTATTTTTGTAAGCCGTGTCATTGGCTGAAAAATGCAGGTCCCTCTACAATTATGGGGCATGACCGGGAGCAGCAGAGGCGGCCGGGCTTCTCTTGGATTCCTACCAGTTAATTGAAATTCTACTCCAGCCAGTTGAGATGGGAAGTGATACGAAGATGTGGAAAAACCTGAGTTGAATTGATTTTCTTTCTCCCTCTTTCCCCCACCTTTTTTTTTTTTTTTTTTTAATGAGAAAAGAAAAAGACAATTATTTGTGTTTATTAAGGGAGCTTAATACAAGTCCTGAGAGACAGACCACAAAAGAGTGGGGGCTTACATGTATTGCTGGTTTTGGCTTCTTTTGCATTTTTGAAATGAAGAGAGAGAAAAAATTTGCATACTTTCCTCATGTTGACAAGTATCTGTGGCTTAGTGTGCTAAATATAACCAGGGAATATCTGTATAAACTATATAACATTAGTACTGTGCCATTATAGAGGATGTTTTTGGTATACCTGCCCACCAGTGTTTGCCTTACATGACTTTTCCTTACCTCTAAGAACTATGATAAGGTAAGCATCAATTCTACTTAGTTTTAATTCTTTCTTGATGAACAGATACTGAGGATTCTTTTGCTGTGAAGCTTTTGTCTGTAGGGCTTAGGGCATCATACGCTGGTAACAGTAAGGCCAAAAAATTGTTTCAGGCTTACCTTGAGCAGCAAAACATTTTTTCCATTGCCCCCATCGTGCGAGCACTTGCTATAGGAGATGTCTGTCCTCTTACTCAGCCCAGTCACTTGGATTACCTTTTGGTCAAAAGAATCTTTTTTCTTCTTACTTTGCAAGAACACATATATGTGTTTGTTTCAAATTCATGACTTTGTAATTCATGCCAGACTCAACAGATTTAAGAAAAGTGAGAAGAGAGTTAAAATCTATTGTATGCAAGTGCATTAGAGATATTACCTCTTTATTTTCATAAATACCCTTGTAAATGTGTTGTAATTTGCCAAAATATGCAAGCTGCCAAAATACGCCCACCTTTGTTTATCAGATAAAGGTGTGGTAGCACTAGAAGGCATATGGGATAAATTTTGTTTTTTTTTCATGGAGGAATATGATAAGAGGCATTTGGCAGAAACTATTGTGAAATTTTCTTTAGCACTAGGATTGTTTATTGGTTCTTTTTTTGTTGTTGGGTTCTATTGGCTGCTGCTACTATAAATTTGAACCCATGAAGTGATGGCAACCTTTGCTTCTACAAACAGTAATGAAAGTTTAAGGTGATTAATACTCCTTTGAGTTGAGCCTTTGTATAAAAACCCACAATTGTTATAAACACATGTGCCATTATAGGCTTAATCCAGAATGAATGATTTTCCAGCACAATTAGGTAAATCTCCAAGTTATCAGTTCACCTGGCTGATTAAGCTCATTGAAATACCCTTGTGCACTAACTTGGAAATAGTTTGACTTTGCTAATATTGAAAAATAAGCATGAAATGGTATAAGCAATAAATAAATATGCCCTAGGCTTTGGCCACAATTTAAGGAGGAAAAATCTTTGGGAAAAGGCTGGAAGCATGATATTAACTGGGTTTGGTTTGATATTTGGACAAAGAAATCACTGCTCTGAGCTGAGCAGAGAGATAAGCGCCCTGACTTGCAATAGATTAAGAGCCCTGCATTGGTTAGAACAAACCATGTTTGAGACTCTCCCCAAGTGCCGCCACGTTTAGATTTAAGATTAACTGCAGCAGAATGGTGGAGCGGCTGTTTGTTTTATGAAACAATCACTAATGACATTAAACAGACGGTGCCCCTTCCAACACGATTGTTCATTTGCGATAAACTGAGAGAAGCCCACAAGAGATTGGAAAAGAAAACTCTTAAGTGCTTCATTTTCAGGCTCTTACAATGTCCTATTGGAGGTGACAATTAGTGAAAGAGAAGAAGAATCTTGGTCCTAACACATTTAGAAATTTTCTTTTTTTAATTTTTTTTATTTTTGGAGGGGAGGGGATTGACGACAACAATACAAATAATATGTAAATATTAGCTTTTCTCTATCTTTAAACCAAGGAACTGCATGGTAATAATATAATGACAAGGTTTTCTATGTGGATTTTTTCTAATTCTCTCCCTCCCCTTGCTTCTGTCAGTGTGAAGCCCACACTAAGCATTAACAGTATTAAAAAGAGCGTTATCTATTAGTTCAATTAGACATCAGACATTTACTTTCCAATGTATTTGAAGACTGATTTGATTTGGGTCCAATCATTTAAAAATAAGAGAGCAGAGCTGTGTACAGAGCTGTGTACAGATATCTGTAGCTCTGAAGTCTTAATTGCAAATTCAGATAAGGATTAGAAGGGGCTGTATCTCTGTAGACCAAAGGTATTTGCTAATACCTGAGATATAAAAGTGGTTAAATTCAATATTTACTAATTTAGGATTTCCACTTTGGATTTTGATTAAGCTTTTTGGTTGAAAACCCCATGTTATTAAGCTGTGATGAGGGGAAAAAGCAACTCTTTCATAACCCTCGCTTTAACGCTTTATTTCAAATAATTTATTTTGGACCTTCTAAAAGCTGCTGCAGTACTTCATGTAGAGGAAGAAAAAAAAAAAACAACACAGCAAAACAAACAAAAACATTGTCCAAGGCTTGTTGTAGCATTAAGCTTTTGTTTTGTACACAAAGAAATATATTAATAAAAAGTGGTTTTAAATGCTTATTACCGAGATGGTTTGTTTTGAAACACAGGCTTTTTCACAGCAGTTTTTACACTTCATTGTGTACCATGAAAGACACGCTAAGTAGAGGTTGTCAGGTTCCCATCTGAAGTAGACTACTGCTGGGGAATGGAGCCATTTATGATGCCACTCAAGCAGGACTAATCTAGAGTAGATCTCTTATAAATAACCAGCCAACAAAAATACCAAATCATTCTCTCTTTCTGATTGAAGCGGGCAGAATTGCTGTTTTAAAGAGCAGGACATGCTCCTTATGAAGACATATTGCAAGAATTGGTGAATCCCCTGAATGTAGTTGCCCAGCAAACCTCAGCCTTCTGGAGGAATCAAGGCATCATGTGGACAAGGTTTTTGAGAGTTATGCTTTGTTTTTCAGACTATCATTTGATAGACAGGTGCTCTCTGGTTATGTTTTTGCATTACTGACTCTGACTGTTGTAAATCTCTTGTTGTAAAACTTCACACTCTATGTATGTTCCAACCTGCTGTAAGTGATCTCCCTACATGGTGTAAATGCAGATTTATGAACCCTGCCTTCCCCAGGGTTCCTGAGATGCCATCTTTCTAGCAAGGGATGGGCCAAAGCTGCCTTTTGTGTTTCATGCGTGTTTTGGCAACATGGTGCTCAGCCTTCCAGTCCTTATTTACATGGCTAGTCCTTCTTATGAATAATTGAACTTCTGCATATTGCTTATGGAAAGGATAAAAGACAAACCATTTCAAAGTCATGTCCTCCCATTAGGAAATAGGTTCCTGCTTAAATAGAAGGATATTTGTAAATTTTGGAGGCTCGAGTGACTTCTCTGTGTTTATTCTTAGGCATCAGGAGTACATAATTAATTTAAAAATAATAATTCTGCATTATTGACATGAAGGACTGGGAGGTAAGTAGGAGAATACTTCTGGCTCCAAGGATATACTCAGCAATTTGCTGATTAACTTGCCTCTTGTTTTGAAAACTACCTATTGCTTTAGGGACTCATAAAATCTGGAAGGCACCAATTCAGAACACTCTGGTACAGAGTGCAGCCAGCACTGGTGCTGGTGTCACTCACAGTGCACCTTTGCCATGCCAGCATCCACACTCTTGGCTCTTTTGGAGGAAAAAGGCTTGGTGAGAAGTAATCTCTGAATGAATAAACCCCCCATCATGCTGTTAAGGTCTAAGTTCAGTGTTCACCTGGTTTTAAGACTAGAGCAGTTTTGTCAAGTTTGCTTTGTTTCCATCATCTTGCATTTAGTTTCTTGCAAATTTCAGATTGACTATTAATACAGTTCCTTTTGTTAAAAAAAAAAAAAAAAAACAAAATAAGACAGAGGTCAAATAATTAGTTATAGAAAAACCTGAAGGGTGATTGCTAAGAAAATGCAAGAAATGGCATCTGTAGAATTTTCTACAATAATATTTATAGGTAAATCTTTGTTCTGGCTTTGTACTAGGTTAGGTATATGAATTCATTCCACAAAGATGACTTTAAAATTCTGTAAAATCATTATGTGGGTGATATATTAATGTTTTCTAGGACTTTGGATGCTTTCTGGAAGCTGCTAATGTCTAAATAGTTGTGCATATAACTGCAGTTTAGATATTTCATAATGCATCTTCGAGCCATGTTGGTTAGTGTTCCTGGCAGGTCAATAATAAAAATTACCTTTCTGTAATTGTTGTTTGATAAAGGTATTTTCTTATTTCATCTGTCTCTAGATTAGTTTTGTGCTGGTATGGGTCCATTGTGTCTCTATTGAAGCAAATCCCTTCAAGTCCAAAGTTGGCGATGTACATAGCAATAACATTTGGCCCAATGTAGTCATAAGCATCCATCAAGTAAAACCTGTGGACTAAGAACCGGTAAATTCTCATACCTGTATTGAGGTGCACACACTACTGTCTGATGTGAAGAACAACAGGAAAATAATGCTGATACTGTTACTGAGAAGGCAGACAGGACAATTAGTATTTTGGTACAGTGGACAACACCTTGGACAAAACATAGGAGTGGGATCACGTAGCAGAGACAAGTTATGCCATGTGTCCTTCAAAATATTTGAATTTATGGTTTTGGGATCTAGCAGATTTGTAATAAACTTTCCTTTAAAGAATACTTATGACTTAGGGGAAAGAGGAATGCTAGAGCAGGGTAGTTTCTGCCCTAGGTAAAGACTGAGCAATGACTGCGAGACAGCCAAGTGTGACATCCAGGGTGATGGTAGGGGTAGTGCTCAGTGCTGAGCTGCTGAAGGCTGGTCAAGGAAAATAGACAAGTGAATATTAGAAAAATACAAAATAGACAACTTGAATATTTATGTAAATTATTTTTTGGTCTTAGTTTAACATTTATATAGAACTTCTCTGGTAAAGTGGCAATGAGTTGCTCAAAATGGTTCCTTAAAATAGAGTTCATCAAAGTTCTTGTCTTTATCCTACTTTTCAACATTTCTCCTTTTTCAGGTACTCTATATATGTATTATCTGTCTGTGTATTTTTATGACTTTTGGCGTATTGCAGTTTTGTTGTATACAAAATGTCTTGGGGTCCATATCTCTGTCTCTTGTTTATATTTTTAGCATAGAAATAAGCAAGAATTAGTCTGTCTCCAACACCAGAATATGTTCTTTTTTGTGTTGGGCAGTATCACAGATCCTCTTTGTGTCTGGCTATTACTTGTCTCTCAAGACAGTCAGTAAGATACAATTGAGTGTCATCAGTGTGGTAGCACTTAATATAAAAAGTTGAATTGGAATGATAATGCCTTATAGCAAGGCTTGTATTTTACCTGTTAGTTTGCAACGTCTCTTATGACTGCCTGAAATAAATGGAGGAATATGCAAAGGTCATTCTCTTCATTGGCACAAAAAATAAAGATAGAAAAGGCAGAATGTTTGTGTTAAGGTCATATTTAAAAAGAAAAAACAAAGAAAAAACAAACAAACCAAAAACACAAACCCCTTTGAAGTTAGGGAATAATCTTCTGACGTCAGAAAACTCCAAGGAGGGTTGCTTGAATAGCGTGTGGGCTTTTGACCTTTGCAGTATAGTCAAATAAAGAACATCTAGTACTTGCATTGACTATTCAGATCTTGTGGCCAAAAAGTCTTTAAACGTTCCAGATTGGAAGGTAGCAACTCATTATATTTCAGTCTGTCTTGGGACAGAAATTTGAGTTATTTTCCCTAATTGTGGATGTCTTGCCTTTGTGGTGAAAGTAACTTGAGTCTAGCTTTCAGATTTGAGCCTAGCTATTAACACAGTCTTAATGGTATCTTTGACTTGGACAAGATGCTAATATCTGAAGATACCCTAGAGATCTTGGTAGCTTTGAAAAGCTGATCACCTCTTCTAAAATTTAGGAGTCAGAAATGAAGCCACGAGGACTTTGCTGTCTGCAGTGTGAACTTAATTTCATTTTTCATTAACAATAAGTGATGAAATTACTGCATCAGAATATTAGTATTTCTTACATTTCTCCATATAAGTTACTCTGAACAAATCACAGTGCATTTACCAATTTTTCACAATATTAGCAACAATCTGTTAGTTGGTATTTAATTCTCTCTTGCCCAAGTTTCAATCTCCAAGGCTGAGGAATAAATCTCTTTCTTTAAATAGCAATGAGAGACTCTGGTAAGCATTTAATAAAACGTGGTGTTCATCTACTAGTATTACTAACAAAGTTTTTATCTTCTTGAGATTTATTCTGAGGGAAAAGGCTGCATTATTTTCTAAATGGTTGTTCTTAGTGCTTGTAGAGAAAAGGTAGTTTAAGGTGCAGAACCATTCTAATATACTTGCTCTGCATCTTTTATTGAAAGTACCACTTTCAGCAGCTGCATCTTTCCAGAGCTAAGTGAAACTGCTTAAAATACTTCAGTGGTGTAAGACAGCCTGATAAGCCCCTCTAACCCAGAGCTTTCAGGTGGTGCCCCAGGGTCTCCCAGTTACTGATGTCAGTAGCCAATATTTCTGCATTAGATTGCTGGGAATGCAGGTAACACACACTAAGCATCCTTCAGCTTCTGCACTTATCAGTGGAATTGCTTTACCTTGAACTATTGTACACAGCTACAGGTAAACAGAGGAGAATGTGGTGAGAAGGTACACAGGAGAAGGATTTATACCAGGAAAAGTTGTGTCTGCTTTGTTCAATGAACAAAAGAAAATAACGCTTTGAAAGGCTGCAAGTATTAGCGCGTTATTATCACATCCTACTTTCTGCAGGCAAAAAAAAAAAAAAATAGGAAGTTTAAAGGACAAAAAGAACTTTTCTGAGAGACAGAAATCCTCTCTCTACTATCTACGTATTTAGCATAGACGATGTGGTTTATGTGCTACAAGTACCACGGCTATTTTGTCTGTCTGGCGCGTGATGCGTTTGCCAGATTAGAAACATTAGTGCCCTCTATTGTTCATCACAGAACTGCAAATATTTTTACAGATTATGATCCTTATTATCGTTCTTGGTATCAAACAGATTTTAACAAAACCCACGCACAATATAAAGGCGTGCTTCCTCAGATGCTAAGGCATACTTTCTTCAGATAAACTGCTTCATCAAGAAGAGTGCATTTATTTTTTTCACTCTGTCAACATTCTGCTACAACTTTTTCTGCTTTATGAAATGCAATAAAATAAATTATAACCCCTACTAGGGGAGAATATCTTGAAATACCTATAGAAATAGATTTGCTCACAAACTCACTTCTTTCTGTGTGTATTTTTTTAGTAGCAAAGGTATTTTTAATCAAGCCATTCTCGAGTGTCTGAAAGTTTTTGAAATAAATATTGCCTATTTTTCCCCTCAAAATTATGTTTTATTTCAAGAAATTGGACTTTTATTATTTTTATAGGCTAGCAGAAACATGAGAGTGCAACTTTTCATAAGAACAATGGAAAAATAATATGGCCAAGCTGTGGTTTGTTTTCTTGGGTTTTTTTTTTTACTACATTAAAGTGAACTGCAAGAATGACAACTTCATTCAAGCAGATCATTTGGAATTACATTAAACAGCTGCTATTAAACAGCTGACAACAAAGGAGACCATTTTGATCTCGACAGCAGAGAGATTCGAGCAGCATGCTCCCTCAGTGATGCTATGAAGAACACATTGTGCTCTTGTATACCAACACGCAGTGTACTCCCCACTGTGCTTGTTGCCAAACACCGTTTTTTCAAATCACTTTGTATTCAGTCAGGGATCCGGGAAGTCCAAATCCAGCCAGACAAATGCAGAACAGCTTAGTTGAAGCAGCTTTAACAGGTGCCATCAGCACAGACTTGTCGAACCAGAGAGACAAGGCAAACAGCTATGGAGTGGTGGTCAATAGGGTGTGGATTTGCCCCACCGCACATGATGGCACGGGGTACTAAATAGCTTTGCTGGCACAGAGGCTGGTTTGTGGCACTTGGGTAGAGGGGAGGGAATGTGACAAGAAAAATACGTGGTCACTCCTTACAGACAGAGCCTGCTAGACTTTCATGCTCACATTAATTTGTTCCTCTCAGTCGTGCCAGGCTCCGAGTGGACCAGAATAGAATGAGCGTACCTGTAAAGGGATAAATGCAGTGAACGTAGGATTGATTTAAGAGGGTGCTTCCCATGCTTGAGATAGTTGACTGAAGGATGAGGAATAAAATAAGAGTGGAGATAATTGGATGGGTTCTTGTCTTATGCTGTCCTTGTCTGTCAGGGTACGAGAGGCATCCCTTCATTATATCATTGTAATCTGCCACTGCTCGTAATATGCCACGTGTGTTGCCCACAGAGTTGTGTTACCCTTCCCAGTGTGGAGCTGTCCTGCACTTTCAGTGCCTTTTCAGCCATGACCTTGACCCATTCCTGCTGACCTTCTTCTGGAGGTGTGGATTTTTTCTCAGGTGGTGTAACAGTGACAGGAAATAGGTTACAGTACTTAAAGCAATTTGTTGTTTTACCATTTTCTGTAAGGACATTGTGTAGTGGTCTCTGAATATAAAGGGACATAGTTGATCAGTGAACTAGAATATGTTTTACTGCCTTCTAGCAAAGGAAAATCCAGCAAATGAGTTGGCAAATGTTCAAATTTGAATTTCAGTTTGAAATTTAATATTTACAGTATTGAAGAAATATGAATCTTTAGCCCCCTGAGAAATTTTGCAAGGTGTTATGCTCAATTTCCATGTTAGGCCCTTAGTTTTAGTTTTATATCTGTATTTACATCAATACCTCTTGTCACTTTCACAGAAATTATGTGAAAGATGATGTCAAAAGTTGTCAGATGTGGCTCTGCCAGTCACAGAACCATTTTGCAGACTTGTTTTAAAGAACGCATGAAGTATCAGTAAGGAGGGAAATTATAAGCTTTGCATTAGAAGATGCTTAGCTGGGCCACAAACTGGACATTTTGTCTGTTTTACTGTAAGAAAAATTCTGCTTTTATTGTTGTTGTCATATTAATGATGGGTAAAACCAGGAAGGTGGCCTGTACAGAAGTGTTTGGAAATAAATGATTATGAGAAGTGTCTGCCCTCTATTCTTTGTCACACAGAATAGAAAGGAGTGAATTGTGCTCATGTTGGATGTGTGTGCCTCCACTGTAGAAGAAATAGTTTAAATCAGACTGTAATCATGATGTCCAGTGTATCTTGAGTTAAAAAATCCTTGTATGGAGACTTTTGTACTGCACTATGCAAAATAATTCAAGCTACATCACATATGAGTTATCTCAATGGTTAATTCTTCACCTTTGTTTCATGACATCTCTCAGCAGAATTTTCTGAAGAACTGTCTTACCTGCAAACCATTGTCATATGTATAATTTGTGATTTCTCATCAAATTAACTCTCTCCTTGCTAAGTTAGATTCTTATGATGTTTGCATGTTTGTGGAATTGAGTGTTGTCCTTAAAAGCAGCGGTTCTTGGCTGGTAGCAGGTGAATCCATCCTCTTGGGGCAAGGCTGTGCCTCTTCCCTGCTCAAGGCAGCAGAGGAGGAGGGTGGAGTTTTGCTCTCAGTCTTTGCAGAAAGCCAGCTAAGTATTTCTCATTTACCAGACTTCTATTCTGCTGGGCCCAGTATGTCTCTTTTCCTGAGTTGGATTGCATTTAGTGAAACACAAGTCTGTATTGACTTGAAAAGAAAGCATTTACTGAAGTCAAGAAAGTATTCACATTTACAGAGGTCTGCCCACATGTTATATCTGGTCCCATTCAATGTCTTTTACATTTATTTTTAGCCAATAAGGAAAAAAATATTGTAGAAATGACATAAAAAATCAAGTAATAAGCAAATAAAAATCTTAAAGAGATCAGGCTGAAAATGTCTAAAGCAGCTTTGTTTCTTCATGTGCTTTTGTATTGGCTTCAAGTAATTTGTCTTTAACTGATACATATTCTTCTCAACATACAGCTGAGTGTTAAGGACCTGACATTCAATGGCAAGCCACAAGAAGGCTGAAAAGGCAGCATCATGAATAGTGAACTCTCTCTTGGTTTCCTTGACACCTGCATAGTGCATACTGCCAACTATGATAAATGGAGCAGAAATATAGACACTTACTAAAAAGATGGAGCAGAAGTTAAAGGCTGGAGTGAGAGACATAGAAAGATGTATGCTTGATCTCACTTGGAAAGAGAAACAAATGGGTAGGGGAGCAAGTGAAGTTGAATGACATCTTGAAGACAGGAAAGGACTGAGGCTGAAGTGGCAGGAGGCCAGCAAGAAGAGCAGATGGGAGGTGGGACAAGTTTATTACCAAAGAGGCCATTGGATGGTAACAGTGCACATACTGCTAGAGAAACAGATGAGGTGAGCCGATCATTTTCCTGAATTCTATCTGAACGATTTTCCGATTCAGATTCCTCATTTCTTGAACTTGGTATACTTTTTGGGAAACTTCCCTGGCAGATGGAAGAAAACTGTGCCATGTGACATTCAGAAAAGCAATCATCAGAAAGACAGAGAGCAGGAGAGGGGAGTTAAGCTGTGTTCCAGAATATTTGAACTTGTGATCCAGAATATTTTTGTAAATGGGAGGTATTGTGTTTGTAATTCTAAACTATTGCCCCTGGAAGAGAAAAGTAACATTAGAGAAGCATATTTTTGTAAGGCTGAATTGGCCAGAACAGTTTTTCCCTTACTGTAGGGATTAGAGAAGATGTTGTTTGGCGTGATAGTGGCCGCTATTGTCTTACAAATCTTGTGTAAATTGACAGATGAGTGAGTCTGACCTGATGCTGGGAAAAAAACCCCAACAAACCAGCTGACCTTGCAAAAGCCCCAAAGAGCAGAAGAAGTGATGTTTTGCCTGCAGGGCTCATTAATTAGTTGAATTTCTCATCTAATCCTTCTGGGTCAGCTGTGTTGCTTAGTCTACTCCAGAAGGGACAGGCTTGTAGAAACCATCCTGACAGGTATCTTCAAGATGCAATACACAGGCATAGACTGTGTATGCATTCAGCAAGGTAAATGCTCCAACTTCTGCCCTTGTATGTTAATGAAGGGGTAGAAGGCTTATTTTCATTTGGATAGTTACAGCCTTTTAGATCATCTTATTTGAGATTAAAATAAACTTTGGACCAATCTGTGAAAAAATGTTTCACTTTGTTTTCTTCCTTACTCAGCTGCCACCTCTTGCTCCCACCTGTACTAATTGTCATTTTAATAAATTGACAAAAACAAGTAGTTCCAACAATGTAGTAGTGTGTGATAGCTCATAGTATCTCTGACACCACAGTCTAGAAAGATGTTTTAAAATACTGACATATTAGTAGCAGTTATTTAATTCTGTCCTATGTTTTATTTTGATCACAGCAAGCGTAAGAACTGAATTTTGCTCTGCACTGCACCCTATTCCCATGCCTTGTGTGAAGTTTGCTCGTGTGCCTGGGCAGTTGAAGGTAAAAGTGATCTGTCACCTTGACAGGGTTTGAGGGATCTGCAGTGCTCTAGGAAGTGTGATTCCAGGACAATGCCAGCTTCGTGCCTTCTCGGCAATAAAGCCATTCTTGGTGCTAAGGACAATAAAAGTTGGCTGTTCCCTTATGAGCATTTGAAGAGGCAGAATGCAGTGCTCCAGCCTCTTGCTCCAACTCATGCAGAGGCAACAACCAGAGAAGCTTTTGGTGCATCAGTATTAGTAAAATTTAAAACAATGGGCTGCTTTAAGGAGCTTTGGGTTTCCTTTGAATCCAAGTAAGTGCTCTGCCTTCCCCACTGTCTCTGTGCTTAACGGCCTTGTTTTTTGGCAATAGTAATATCATTTTGTGTTAACGTGATGATATTCATGCCTGTAAATCTTCAAAATTGTGTGAGTGAGAAAAAAAAGAGAATCACTACTCATTGCAACCACCTCTAGGGAGAAATTCAGCATTTGTTCAACAGCAAAGAATAAACTTTGGAAGTTCAGGACAATTAAAGTATAAGGCAGCAGTTTAAAATTCTGTGTGGCATGTAAAAGCATAATCTGCTTTAGAATATACTATTTGGGACAAAAAAAGGGACGCTTTACCGACTCCCTTTCCTTGCTTGCTACCCCAGATTACTTCTGTGTATACAAATAAACATGTGGATAACCCCCTTCACTATGAAGTTTCTTGTACTTGAGATTGAGGCCGCTTTTGTTACCTACCCTGAGTATTTGAGAGCAAGAGAGGGACAAGAAGACAGATACAATGTGTAAGTGCATGTTTGTATATACATATATATATAAAATGTAAAGCCAGACTAAAGCCAAAGTGTCTACAGAACCGTGTCACTGTAATTTTTTTCCTTGCTGTTTAAAGCCCTAGCCTGTATTATAGCTGGCTTAAGTCCTGTCATAACACAAGTTTGATCTGGAGGTTTCAGCTTGTGCGGGTTTTTTCGTGTCATTTCTAACTTTTAGATCAGACGATATTAATTTTGAAGGAATTAGCCGGAAATTTCCTCGTAGTGCAATGAAATGGCAATGAAATAGCCAGCCTAGCTGCTAAAGGTTTTCTAATGAAAACTGGGGTGAGATGGAATTTCCCTGATAAAAGGCTCTATAGGTTTCATCTGCTGTATTAAATACCAGCCTAAAAGGGACGGCGGGACTCACAAATGGTTGACTAGATATTATCTACTTTTACATTCCAGGGACACTCCTTTGCGCTCCAAACAAAGCCTGAAAACCCAGAGGGTTCGGGCTGTTTTCTTCCTTGTGGCTGGCGAGCTCCTTCAAAGTCTCGATGGCTTTTCCTTGTAATTTATTGTCATTCTCTCGGCCGGCTCCTTGCGGATGCCGTGCGAGCGTGGCCAGGTGTTGGTGTGACCGCCATCCCCCCAGGGCCGGGGGACGGGGGGACGCCAGGAGGTGCTGAGTGCTGAATGTTAAGCTCGTTCCTTTGTATGGCTCAGAAAATCTCTGTTGTCCGGAATTGTACAGATAAGGCCAGGCCCATTTGCTTCATTGTCAGGCAATGTAGCTGAATAGAAATGCAAATGTGACATAAGGGGACTGCGCTGGGGAGGCGTTTGCTGTTACTCCTCTAACAGTGCTCCTGGCTGTTGGAAAATTCCTGCAGAATCCGAGGGGTATGGAGGGGGCAGGTTTTTTTTTCTTTTTTTTTTCTTTTTTTTTTTCTTTTTTTTTTCTTTTTCTTTTTCTTTATTTTCCTTTTTTTTTTTTTTTTTTTAATAATTACCTATAGGTTATAGGGAAGAGTCTCCTAAAGAAAATGCCTCTCCCTTGCAGATGCTTTTATTTTTATGCAGTGGAACGGCTCGGTTTTAACTCCCTTATCAAGAACTGCATGCACTGCCCAGACTAAATTGGGAGCATCTCCACACTGTTTGACAAATAGATTTTTTGTAAACTGATTTAGCCTTTTCATTGTTTGCATTTCATTATATAGCAGACTTCATGTCACAAAATCGGTATTCATTCAAAATAGAGAATTTAGAGATAGGACTGTAGCCAGATAAAAAAATATTGCACAGCTCAGGTCTATTAACCATAGAATAATAGCAAGTCAGTGATCCAAGGGGTAGTTCTTCTGCAGGGAAGGGCTAACATAACGGAGGTCAGGAGTCAGACCTCAGGACTTCAAATGTGGCTGTCACCAGATTCACAAGTAAATCTACTGGGAAAACAGGGAGAATGAAGGGACCTTGCAGGACAAGGAGAGAGAAAGGCAGCCCAGCTCTTTCATCTTAAATCTGAGCCTTCTCAGTGGATGAAGAATAAAAGTCTGATTTGCTTAAGTGCTTCACTTTATTCAAAAACTCCAAGTTGCATCTTCCAAAGCATGATTCAAGGATCTAACTCAATCAGGTTCAGAGAATTTATTTAGAAAAATAGCACTAAAAGAGAGCCTATTCTTGTTTTTCTGCCAAATTCATTATTGAATAAAAGACTGTTAGCATTCTGAAAATATGTGTACTAAATGCAAACAGTGCAAAAGAATGCAGATACGGCCTTTAATAGCACTGGAGAAGTTTATGCTAATACCTTGGGAGCAGATAATCTGAATTTGGAGTAAACAGGTCAGTAGGAAGACTGAGTTGCAACTTTTCCTTTTGATATTTTATGTTTTAAAGCCTTTCCAAATTTTTAAGCCTATTGTTTCCTTGACAAAAATAGAGAAATTCTTATCTGTCTCTTAACAGTCACATTGTAATGGTTGTATGCAGAAATTGCTTTAGATTTTCTTGCTGTAACAGCTCCCTGGCATTATCCTCCAGCTTATAAACTGCAGCTGCTTTGGACATAGTCCTGGAAGGGTTCAAGGCAGGTAACAGCAAGGGTGTTCCCCAGGATATCAGTATTTCGTTGGGTAGTGTTGTTTGAACTCAGGCTCAGATAAATTGTAACCACATTATTCTGGGTTATCTGGTCAGTAAAGATACTGCATTATGGCACTAGTGTTAGATCTGTTCTCTAGATGCACAAAAATGGATGTACTTTCAGGAATTAGGTAATCAGGAATGTGTTATACTTTGTTAAAGCATTGCAGGTAATCGGGAATCTGTTCTGCAGTGCTAAAGTATTGAGTGGGGGGTGTGTGCTGCTCGAGTCAACGTGCATTTGTTTGAGAAAAGAATGTGAAATCGGACTGTCAACTGGAAGCTCTGTAAGCTTGGAGGGACAAAATTAATAAAGTGGTTTTTAACTAGAGTGAAAGATGGAGACACTTCTGTATGCATGTGTTGGTTCAGCTTACTTTCTTGCCACCTCTTTTTTGTGTGTGAAGATGCATAGGTAACCAAGAGCCTATAATATAATACATTTCACAGAATCACAGAATCACAGAATCACAGAATTTTCAAGACTGGAAGAGACCTATAAGATCATCTAGTCCAGCCGATGTTCTAACTGTTCAGCTAGATCATGGCAGCAAGTGCCACATCCAGTCTTTTTTTAAATTCTTCAAGGGATGATGCCTCTACCACCTCACTGGGTAAATGATTCCAGTTTCTGACCACTCTTTCTGTGAAGTATTTCCTTCTTACTTCTAACTTACATCTAGCTTGACGCAACTTGAGACTGTGTCCTCTTGTTCTATCCGTTGTCGCCCGGAGAAAGAGGCCGACCCCCAGCTCACTACAGCCACCCTTCAGGAAGTTGTAGAGAGTGATGAGGTCACCCCTGAGTCTCCTTTTCTCCAGGCTGAACAACCCCAGCTCCCTCAGTCGCTCTTCATATGGCTTGTGTTCCAAGCCCCTTATTAGTTTCGTTGCTCTCCTCTGGACACGCTCATTCCATGTGGTTTGTGTAGGTATAGGCACACACACAGACACATACCTGCAGTAATTGAACCAAATTGTTTGTGATACAAGTGTCAGAAGTGCAGCAAGTCTAAAGGCTGTATTTTCTGGATCAATTCACACCTTGAGTGACTGCTTTAGCAACGAAATATTGACTGGATCTGCTTAAAAGTCATACTGCTATTTTATTGCTTTATTCAGCATAATCAGAATTAAATAATTATCATTCTTACTTTTCCTTTTTTTATCTGTGGAAGAAAGACATTTATGTCATAGGCAAGTTAAACTTGATTACTGGAAATGTAACACCTGAAACAGGGGCAGAGCTGGTGGGAGGAATAAACAGCCTAATATGAAAACTGAATTTTGCATGTTTCTTTAAAAATAAGCTATAAATTCAAATTTGCAAGTAAATTAATAAAGCTGAAAGAGCACATGCATAGTGTTTACACCTTAACTATTATATGTGGAGCTAAAATCTATTGATTTGAGATTGAATAATTGAACAGGGCTAACTGTCTGGTCAATAGAAGTGAAGCTGCTATAGGACAGAAACAAAGTTGATAATAGAAGGCTTTAGCTGCAGAAGGATGTCATTATGATTATATGCTGTCATTTGAACATACATACTAATTAAGCCAGAAAAAAAGGTTTTCGTTGTATTAATGTAATGTAACACAGGTATTTTTGTTAAAAGTGTGACTCTTCAGTATTGTATTAATGACATTAATGCTCCCTTAAATGTTAGTGTACAAGTCTACTGGAGATAGCAGGATGCTGCACTTGTGTTGGTGTGCACTGCCATCTTCTTGGTGGGCTTTCTAAACATCCCACCCACCCCTAAAGGGAAAGGAATACAGCAGTGGTCAGCAGCATCTCAGTGCACCCTGCCACATCAGGCCTTGGGCTTTCAGGGGGGCTGGAGCTGAAGGGCCTGGGAAAAAAGCAATTGGTGGTGAATTCCACTTTTCTTTCAACTCCTGGAACCACACAGTTACCATCTGGAAGCTGTATATCCATGATAACCCATCTTTTAAGTCTCTTCATCTTAATGGCTGGGAGAAGTACAAGGAGTTCTTAATGTCTTCCTGTGCCCACAAGTAAGTGTTCAAGAAATAATCTAACTTGGAGTCTAAATATGCCTCTAAACAAAGTGTACATTTTTGAATGCTCAGTCATTCAGCTGATACAGGCTTTAAAAAAGGAAGGTATACTGAAACAAAAATCAGTGTTCTGTTGCTACAGGGAAAGGACAGGGTTCAGTGGCCTTCATGGAAGCCTCTACCTATTTTCTATCTGGGTGTCTAGAGATAAGGGTAGCTATTACTTTATGGGAGCAAGGATTTGTTTACTCTTGAGCATCTGAACTCAGCCTTTGTTACCAGTGGTTTCAGAGCTGTTAATTTCCCATGGTGAAAGCTCTTTTCACCAGCACAATCAGGTTATCCTGAGCTGAGGACGTTTCACTAGTCTCATTTGTCTTCAGTATTAATTCTGTGCCAAATTCTTGCTTCCTAAGTCAGTGAAATGTTAGAAGGGAGAGAATCTCACCTCAATCTTGGAGAGAACAGTTATAGGCTGCTTTATTATATTGAATTGTTCCTTAATAGTTATGGATAACAGGACAATCATGTCGAAAGTCCCTACTTGACAAACAGGCTGGGGGTTTGTGATTTTCAGTACTTAAAATAGATGCTTTCCTGAGGTTGGTGTTTATTGTAGCTAATGTGTGCTTAAATTAGCATTCCTTGCACCTTTAAAAAGTGCAACCCTTTTAATCCATTGTTTTAAAAAGCATGCATTAGATGTCAGAGAACATAAAGACAGCATGTAGAGATAACCCTGATGTAAGTGATAGTTCCAGTCATCTAGTGTATGGATAAAAGATTTCCAAGGCTTATGTTACTTGGCAGTTCAACATGATCTAGCTGTTTGTTAATCAGAGAACACGTGAAGAACAAAGGATGGAGAACAAAAATATTGAAAAAAGTGTTGTATAGCTAGAAGATGTACAGTGGGACAAGTAATGGGGAGGTAGGATTGGATAAAGCAGTCATGGAAACAATGAGCCATAAGAGGGCAAAATTTGTTTCACTTTGTTTCTCGTGACTTGAGTTTGTTGGTAAAGGGGATAACATTTTGTATTCAGGCAGAGAGCATGTTCTGTAAATCTCTTCAGTTACCCGTTCCCTGGATGTCGCAATAGATTAAGTCGCTGTGTGATGATATGACACCGCCATCACTCGTCTTCCTGGGATATTGCTGGAGGCAACAACAAACCTGTGTCTTTGGCACATGTGAAGGAATTTAGTGCTTGAGGGGTTAAATTACACAGGCTCCCCTGTGGATCAGCTTATGCTTGGACAGTAATAATAGCAATAACATTAATAATAAAAATGCCAGAGCGAAGGGAGCGGAGGGGGAGCAGGAGGCAGAGGAGTGATGGAAGAGGGGCCGGGAGTGCCGGGGTGGGCAGGCAGGCTGGAGGGAGCGCTCTGGACCGCAGGTGTCCCGGCCCCACGTCAGATGTCGTAGGAGCCTCTGCGACATGGACATGCACAAATAGACGGCACAAAAGCTTTGAGGGTGGTTGGTGGCTCTGTGCGTGTCTGCGCGCTCGCTCCGAGCCATGATATCCTAGGGCAGTGTAACAAGCAATTCATGTCAGCTCACGGTAAAGATTATTGGTGTTTTCACTGGGGAAATATTTACGTCTTCTTCTTCTATTTTTAGCGTTTTGAGCTTGCAGCCAGGTAGGAGGGCAGGTGGGGGAGTGGGGAGAGACCCATTGAGGGACCTGTCTCATCCCTCAGTTAGATGGAGCTAAACCCCTAATCTTGCTTAGGAATAGCTGCTGATGCTAAGTTTTCTTCTTTCCCTTCTGGTTTAGTGGGATATTACATTTCACTGCAGTATAGGTGATAGAATGGGATGTCAACTGGTATGTTTTGATTCTAATAGAAAGCATAAACACATTTTAAAGAAGGCACTTTACATAGGTGAGGCCTCCAAAAAAAAAACAAAAACCACACCAACAAAAGGTAATGTAAGTGCAGAATAAATCATTGGGGGTTTAGGTTTGCCTTTTTATTTTTTAAATTCCTGGATAGAAAAACCATCACAGTAAAAGACAGCCATTTATTGCATTGCTGGGGGGGAAAAGAAACCAAAACAAAACAGAAAACAACAAACAAAAAGAGAGATCTGAATTTGTTCTCTTTCAGATTTGTTGTTTATCATAGTAATCCTTCTAGTGAAAGGGGCTAATTTACTCTTTCTATAGGAATATTTTAAGTATTATTATCATAATATCACAGCTGCTGAAAAGGTCTAAAATAGGGCATTGACCTTGAACGTGTTCCTGCGTTTAGTATGTGGTGCTTAACATTCAAGAAACAATACAACTGCAACTCATTTATTAATGTATAATCTCAAAATGTTAACTCTTGCTCTGTAAAAACATGCCACAAGGATTGTAGAAAGCTTGCAGTATCCCATGAAGTACATGTGGTATTTTATCAGTGTAAATATGTATAAGATTTTCAAGATTTCTGCTGGGAATACTCCATAACTAAAGTAAGTTTTCCCTTTGGTACTGCACTAGTTTATGATTTAATTTTTACTGACATTCCACCAGTCATATTATTAGCTTCACAAAATGAAAGTGAAATAATCCTGTATTAATTAAACAGAGCAACTGAATTCCCTCAGTCATCTTATCCTTGGCTGTCTGAGACAGTAATGTACTTCAGTTTATCTGAAGAAACTTCCACTAAAAAAAGAGCTTGGGGTAATAGTGAGATATCCATATTGAAGTGTGTGCCTGAATTATCTTTAGGGAGGAGACCTTTTTTGGTGGGTGACAGGCAATGTGCATGCGGCTTCCTTCTTCTGGTGTTTTTTTTTCTTTCTCCTTTTTTTTTTTTCTTTTTTTCCTTTCTTTCATTTTGTCAGAGGCTTTGGAAAAGGTGTTTCGTCAAGAGAATATTTATTTATAGCAGTGTGAACAGATTCTATTCTGTACCAGTGAAAGCAGTCATTTAAATACCCATGCCCTTGAAAATAAAACAAGGAGAAAATATGGAGTATTTATTTGAGACCAGATAAATTGAATGTAGTTCAGTAACATGGTAAGGCAATTGCTGTTATTTCACAGAGACATTTTTTATGTGCTGGGACTGAATGTAGCAGCAAAAGCTAAAAGCCTTGCTCCATGTATTTGTGAACACACTGTGGAAAAGTTCTAAGGAGCATCAGAGATTGTGTTGTGTGAGCTTTTCCCCCTAAGATCAAAACAAAGAGTAATTAATGCTAAATACAGACTGAAGAGGCAGATGGCTTTCAAGTAATAACTTGATAGCATTTGTCCAACTATGTACAAACAGGTGAGCAGAATTTGGAACTTTTGAGGTGTTAGCTTTTTTAATTCATTAGCAGCATATCCAGGGGTGCACCAAGTGCCTTCCAGTGAGAAGCACAAAAGAGGAGTTGTCAGTGGCAGTACTAATGTTAATGTCACTGTAGCACTGAGTGAGATCACATCTGAGTTGTGGTTCTTTAAGGAGTGGTTGTGAATAAAGAAAAGATCACATATTTGATGACACTTCAGTATTTATTTCAAACTCTTAACAATATGGTATTTTCCAGCTGGACACTGAATAAGCCTCCATGGTGTATTGCAAATCTTTATCTAAAGTATGCTTATTCCCAAATAAATCCTCAGCAGCTACCAGACTTTCCTATTCTTGCAGCTTCCCTGCTGGCTTGAGCTTGTTGCTCCTTTTGGTAAATACACATTTAACACAGAGCACTGTGAGGTTTCTGTGAAGTGCCACTGAACCTCACCTCAGCTGCCTTGAGGTGGGTGTGCTTTAAGAATCTGGCTCTTCTGATGCCTTGAAATGTCTGTAGTATTTAGATGTGAAGATGCTTAAAGATGTACTGTTTGGCACACAGGAAAGATTAGATTCACAGAGAGACATGGAAATGTAGGTGCTGCTCAGCAATGCCCCTTGACTGGAACAGGCACTCCTGACAATTTTTTCTTTCCTCTCTCTTGATTCCATTAGCACTGTTTTGTATGGACTCCTTGTGGTAAGATTTTGCACTGTACATTTTGATAAGTTATTGCAGATGTGTGTTTGCATGCATGTTCCTATTGTGTATTTCCTGATAAAATTCAGTAAACTGCTACCTGGATTGCCTTCTCCCCCCCCTACTTCTGGCTACTGCTTTTATTTATTTCTACAGAAGGGCTTAAAATGAAGCTACAGTTAGCCCCAGTTTATTTGCTGCAGTAATCTCTTTCTTATATTTTTTTTCCACTCTCCCCAAACTGATCTGTAACTGTGAAACCCAAGTTCAAGAATGTAGCTGGAATTCCAGGCCCCAGTCTGGTGGAGGTGACACTTTCAGTCCCTGGGGGAAGAAGCCAACTGCTTTGTTTATCAACATGCAAAGTGCAGCACAGTATTTCTGGTTCTCCAAGAGGCAGCACTGGCAGGGCAGAGAGCTGCTTGCTTGGATCGAAGATGCTCGATAGAAAACTGGTGATGGCTCCGAGGGGCAGAGGAAAAATGCATTATTTGGGGGTGCAGAGGAGGATGGGGGATAGCAAGGTATTGGAAACTATGGGAATGTGAAAATGAGGGCTTACAGGAAGACAGACCATGTCAGAAGGAGAGACCATCGTGCTTCAGCCTCTGAATATAAAATCTAAGGAGATAATGAACAAAAGTAGGAATGAAGCTAACCTGTGCTTCGGTAAGTTTCAGAATGGATTAGCTGTCAGATGTTCAGGAGGGCGTATTCCAATGAATGTAATACAGAAAAGTGACCACATCAAATCACACATGCGCAGGGGATAATTTACGACTGATATTTATATAAGAAAAAGACATATACATGCAAAGATTTAAAAGCATTTTGGAATAAAAAATACTGAAAAATAGACATTTTGGGTATAAATCTATAAACAGACATACTCTTATATACTTATAAATCTATACACAGAGATACTCAATACAAACAATATATTTGTATTTGTGTTTTGCCCAAGTGCACATGTAAATCAGTTTGTAGGAACTGCATTTTGAGTTTATATTGTCATACAGATAACTATACATAAAGACATCCTATTCCAGTTCTGATTTGATTCCAAAATCTACATTTATCAAATTGTTACTTAAAGAGGATGTTCTAACAGAGTAACATGATTTAATGCCTCCTGTTTTAAAATTTGGTAAAACTGATTTTTTTGTCCCTGATGTTTCTACAGAGTACTTAAATTTTACTCTACATTTCAGAGCTTTTTAATTCACTGCTCACAAGCAAATTTACATCTTAATTACAGAGTTCACATTTAACAATATAGACAGCATAATGCTACTAGTAATTAAGCTTTTACTACCTGCTTTTGTACAGTAGTTTGAGCTGTAGTTTTGCTGTCTGAGTTCTGATTCCTAAAATTGCAGGTATTTATACCAGGTTTGTAGGAAGCAGGCCCAGTTTTCACATAAGGTTAAATACAGAATGCTGGAATCTCTTAGTTGTAAGCATACACAAGCATGTCTGTTGAACCTATATATGTTGGGATTTGGTTCTGTTGCTGTATATTTTTTTTGTAAAATGCTGTGAGACAGATCTGGAGAGGGCATTTCTGTGAATAGTATTACTGCATTCTGAGGGTTCACACTGATTTGTTTTGATCTAAAAGACTGCCATTTGCATCATGTTAGGGCTCCAGTCACAAAAGATTTTGTAAGAGTTAAGCTGCATTCTAAGAAATTATTGTCTTTCCAGTGTCGGTTTGGCTTTTTTCTGGACAGAAACAGCCTGCATCTGTTTTCACTGGTAGGGACAGAAACGCTTTGAACCTGGAAAATACATATGGTGCGTTAATTGGAATGTTAGGTAAAGGTGGTAGCTTTTGAGAAAAAAGATTTATCCCATATTCATTACTGATACTTTCAAAACAGGATATGTGCATGTGTTTCAGGGCAAACAGTGTCTCTAATGTCCCTAAACCTGAGTACATTTTTTGTGCTGGAACAAGTTTAATCAGGAATCTTTCATACGCCAGAGAACAACTCTGAGCTGGCTCTAAGCAGTGCTTTGCTGGAACCGGGCTTGGTGATGTTTATGCAAGCATGCCTACAGGGATATGTGTTTATTGCCCTTTCAGTTCAGCAAAACTTACTTTACAGAAAACCCAAACCCCCAAACACTGTAGAGGTCTAGGCACCCTCCCAGATTTACCACTGCAGAGCTGCTCCAGTGCAGCCCTTATCTCATTAAAATGAGGCAGGCTGAGTTGGTCCACTCTAATCCCTGCACACTAACAGAGGAAATCGATCAGTTCGGGATCTTTTCTTTCTAATTTCTAAATATACACATCTAAACATACAAATACTCGTTTAAGGGCAGATGCTTTATATATTTATATTTAAATAAACACACGCCCCCGTGTTGTATAGGAACACGCGTACCTGTATTCGCTCCCAGTTGCACCCATAATGCTAAGGACTGGATTTGTGCTCGTTTCGTAAGGAATTTTTTTTAACTAGGTAGAAAAGGAAACTTTGAATTTTAAATAGGAAACTATATATCTCTATATTAGATAGTTGTGTAATTTTTGTATGTTTTTATGTATAATATCACATATACATAGTCAAATTCCAGCCCGCTCCCCCTCCCCTTTCCCCTCAAAAGCAACTCGCACGACAATGAAAAGTTGAGTTACCCGGAGGCTTCGGCAGGCCGCGCTTGGCGTTATAATTATTTGTTTTTCCCCGGCGCCGAGCAGTTCCAAAGGTTAGGGAAGCGGCGTTCGGGAGAGCGCGCCGGGAGCCGAGCGCGGCTGCCGCCACAGCCAAACGCCACGGCCGGCAGCGGCGGCGGCGCAAACTTCATCCTCTACCTTTGCGCAGAGTCCTTAACCGGGAGCCTGCCAAGGTACCTGCCGAAGTTGGGGCGGGAAGGGAAGGGAAGGGAAAGGAAGGGAAGGGAAAGGAAGGGAAGGAAGCGACGGCGGGAAGCGGAGCGGGCAGCCCCGGCCGATCGCTCGGTGGGTCGGTCCGGCGGCGCAGGCACGTCCGCGGGCTCTGCCCCGGCCGCCGCCGCCGCCTCAGGCCGCTCCCCCGTCCCCACCCTCTACCTGCCGCGCGCCCCGCGCGCCCCGCGCGCCGGGCCGCCCCAGCGCCCCTGGCGCCTGATTGGCCGCGGCCGCACCAATCGGCCGTCCCCCCGGGCCGGGGGGATGCATATGTACAGCCCTGCTGCATATTCATGAGCTCCGCGCGGGGCTTTAAGTCCTTGATTAGGCGCGCGGGCGAGCTTTTGGTCCCCGCCCGCCGCCGCCGCCGCCGCCGCGCCCGGAGCGCGCCCGTGCCAAGTGCGCGGCGCTCGGCCACGGAAACTTTGCTTTCACCGCGGGGGCGCACGGAGGATGGTCGCCGGGCGCACATGGATTCGGTAGAACTTTGCCTGCCGGAGCCGCTCTCCCTGCACTACGAGGAAGAGTAGGTACCGCTCCCCGCCCCCACCCCACCGCCGCACGCCGCCTGCCCCAAACATGACAGGCGCCTAAGACGCCGCTGCAGGTAACGCTGCGCCGCGGCCGCGGGCGGGAGCCGGCCCGGGGCGCTGCGCGGCCGCTGCGCGCCGTGGGGGGGCCGGGCGGGATGCGCCCGGCGGGAGCGGCGCTGGCGGCGGGCGATCCCCGGCCCCGCGGCCGCCCCGGCGCTCGCCGTCTGACAGGTGCGCCGGCGGAGAGGCGGCGGCGGGCGGGAGGGCGCCGGCCGGGAGCGGCCGCCGGCGCGGTGCCCGGCGCAGTGGCGGCCGCCGGTGCGGTGCGAGCGCCCTGCCGGGGGGCGCCGCTCCGGACCCGCGGCGGCAGCGGCCGGGGAGGCGGCGTGGGGCACTTGGCGGGTCCGCGGCGCACGGCGTGTCCCTCCCCGCCGCTGCTGCTCCCTACAAAGGCGGCCGAACACACTTTTTGAGGAGCCGCAGTTCTTGGCTGGCACTTCTCAGCTACCTGGCGGAGTGACTCCGGCGGAAAGCCTGGCGCCCAAACAGAACCGGGTGCTCTGGGGCTGAGGAGCGGCTCCCGAACTTGGTTTCAGCCCGCCGCCGGGATTAAACAGCTCTCCCGGTGACGGGAGCTGTCACCGGTTCATTTTTCTCCTTGTCGAGCCACTTACGTCGCTGTGCCCCGTGTTAGGCCGGCAGTGACAGACGGGAGCGCCGAGGAGAAGCCCCGGCCGGCGGCCAGCATCGCCCCCGCCGCGGCCGCCGAGAGGCTGCTCCGGAGGTGACAGTGTACTATAGGTGGATGCCCACTAGCTGTCCTTACTGCCTGCACACTGACTGCATGGCTGCTGGTAATTAAGCCAGGCATGAAAAGTGAATTGCCGTGATCGCATGTTGGGGAAATAAGATGGGAAGTAACAAACAGCCTGGCTCGCAGGAAGGGGACGCGGGGAAGACCCACTGCTTTTCTTTACCCACAGTGTTTTGGGGGTAAAGAAAAGCATATAAACAGAGGTAGGGTGCCCTCTCAGCTATGCCTTATAGGTCAGTGCACTGTATGCATATAGTGTAAGATAGCTTCATAATATAAGAATACAGTTTCCACAGCTTTTACTAACAATGACACGTTTTTCATAAAATACATAAAAAGACAATAAGTTGAGTATTTTATGGTTGTGGGGTTTTTTTTGGGTTGCCTTTTTTTTTTGGTGGATGTTTTAACCCTCCCACCCCCCCAAAGCAGCTTTCTTGAATTTACCTTCTTACAGCTAATTTGAATGATTAGTTTAGATAAGCCTCTTAGAGTAGATGCATTTAAATGAAATCGGGGCACATGTCTTTTTGGCTCTGGTGCAAGATTCGAACTAATTTTTTTCTTCCTTTGACTCAATTAAAAGTCATCTCAGAACACTCCTAATATATTGTCTGAGTGCAGGGCTGGAGGCATGTGGGATTGAGTGGACACAGAGAAAGAACTAACATTCAGAAACATATCTGCTTCTCCATCTCAATTAATAAATACCAGAGTTTTGCATGTTATTAATATCCGTAATAACTGGGATTTAACTACATACTGTAACATGCATGTGCACATGTAAGCATAAGGACGTACATGTAGGAGTTTCTGCAGCTCTTATGGATGAGGGTAGAGAGGATTCGAGCTAGAAATTGTCTAAACATTTTGGGAGTGCGCAGATATCTGTCTGACCATCACTAGGTATGCTTTGATTTTAAGGCAGAGCTTGTTAAAGAATGCGATAACTTAAAGCCAGCCGCAGTCTTAGCTTTTTGCTCTTTCAGCAATAACAATAGCACTAATAATTACTAATAGTTAATAAGCTAACAGATGCAATAAATATATCTGCTCATTTTGACATATGTGTCAGTTTAATAATTTTAAATTAATCACTGCGTTCATAACGGGAAATCTCCTTCAACCTCTGATTAAAATGTAACATTGACTAAAGGATTATAGAGCGGACTTAATTTTACCGACTGTTTTAACAGTTGTCACAGCTGTTGGAAGAAGGAAAGGCAATTGAAACACTCAAAAAAGCAGGGGGGTAGGAAGGGGAGAGAACAGAAGTAGTTTAGTAAATTTAAACACGGTCTCTGAATGCCAAACATAGAAAATTGGGGAGATTTGTAACTCCAGAAAGCTTCTGTGCGCTGTGTATGTTTTGTGGCTCACTGTGTTTCATTCATTTGAGCATGTAGCTGCTTTCCCAGTTTCTCCATTTAAAAGTGCGCAATAATGTTTATATGTGAAACAAATTCATCTGTTCCCGTGCATAGATTTTCATTTTACAACAGACCCGATACGATACTCTGACGACAAGAAATAAAGGTTGCATAAAAGGGCTGTAATGTTTAAAAAGTGGACGTAGGTGTCACAGCAAGTGAGTACTTCAGTGCAGTGGTGGCTGGTGTACATATTTTATATTTTTCTAACCATTTTCATGTTGCAATGTCGGAATGATCTGTGGAGTCACCCTGTGAGTCTGGCCGGGTTGTGTTTGTGTATGGATGAGTATGAGTGTGTGTGTTACTCACATGTACATATATTTGTGTGTTTGTATGTGCACTAGGTGATTATGTGCTAAACATAAAAGAGTTTGTGTCAGTTTCACTCTTTAAAATATTTTGGCATAGCCTCAAATTGCTGAAGAATTTTTTTTAGAAGTGTCTTTTATTCGTAAGGGCAGGAAAGGGGCAGACTGAAGAACGCTTCTTTGTGAGGTGGGAAGCAGCACTTTATTCCGCTCCATGATTTCTCCAGGCTCTGAAGGTCTTTAACCTCACCCGTTTGCCTTATTCGATAGCTTGTTGTAGTTGTTCCTGAGAAATGAAGTCCCAGGCTGGTGTTCTGGTGGGTACCCCGTGTGTGGGGTGGCACCGAGCCCCAGCCTGGGCTCTCCCCTTGGGCAGCAGGCAGGCCTTGGTCCCTTCCTCCTTCCCCGTTCCGGTGATGGGGCTTTGCTTTTTTGGTTCTGCTATACTGGTGGCAAGTTTTTGAATCCTGCAGGAAGTATAAAGGGTTTGTGCTGAAATGCCTACCTGGCAGATTTTCCTTTACTGGCGCTTACCCCTCTTTTAGTGATGGGTGCTCATTTTAATGTGTTTATGGTTGTGCTCTTTTATTTACTGAGCCTGGTGCGTTGCAGCGGTAATTAACCCATGTTATTAGCAAAGCCCTTGTGGATATCCATTAATTCTCTTGAATGGCTGATCATTTTTTCCATACTTTTCCCCCCTGTTTTTTCCTAAGAATCGCTGTCCTTTTTCTGACAGACCTTAAGCTTTAACATTTCCTTCAAATTTCTTTTTGAAGTGAGGCAGGTAGAAGGGCATCATCCCCATAGTTCCATAATAAAGAATAACTATTGTCTTAACAAACTGTTGTCAGAGATGCTAATGGGAAGCAAAACAACTGTGAGAATCTGTAGGGAACAATTTATTTAATTATTATTTTTCAAAACACATGCTTAATGATAAGAAAAGAGATAAGAATTTTCTTAGCCCTTTTTTTTTTTGTGTAGCTGCATTAGCTGTTGTGAATATTTTAACGTTCATATTTTAATCAAATTTCAACTTAGTTAATAGCACTTTGGGCATTTAAAAAATATTGAGCCAGCAGAAAAATACTTGTGCTTGCACTGCTGAGAAAAGATAAGGGCCACCTCATTAGCCAACCCTACTTTTGCAATTAATTTCAAATACATGGTGCTATTCATCAAATAGAGAAGGTAACTTGTCTATGATAATATTTAACAATACTTGAAGCCCACTTTGCTTAGAGTAGCTAAAAAGTATGATATGTCTATTCTCACATATATGTCAGTCCACATGCTATGCTGCTATTTCTGTATATTGCAAAGTTATGATAGAAAAATTGTGGTATAAAAGTATAATATATTCATGAACAAATGACAAGATTATTCATTTTACAGAACTGTTTTTAAAGGACGGACCCTGGGCCTGCACAGAGGTTGCTTGCACCTCTGTGGAAGTATAAGTAAAAATGAAAAAATTGCTTATTTAACCTTTCAAGGAAGTATATAAAATAATTACTTTTTTGCTTAGAATAAGTAAAATGTATAGGAGAAGTAGGAAAAAAAAAGTGAAATAAATTCTTGCTCCTATTGAAGCCTGAAGTAGCCTCTGTCTATAAGAGAAGCTTTGCTATGAATTCTTTTTCATAGCAAATTCATGGAGGGAAGAAACAATAAAATGTTGATCCATTACAAGTGCATATGAGCCTCACGCTACCGAGCTCTCTAGAGGAAATCTGTGATTATGCTGGGCCAGTTTGTTCAGTTTTTATCTCTTTTACATCCACTGGCCTTGTATTAAATTGTCATTGTCCTAAAGCACATGAGAGAGAAATGAATTGCATTTCTCGACATGCTCTGACAGTGAAATATTTAGCCTCTCTGTCTCCAATCATACTCATATGTATGTTTGATAGTGCAGGGATGACACCAGCAGTCGCTGCAGCTTGACACTCCACTTATTACCCGTTCTTTTACATTTCGTGTATCGTCCTTTAGGCTTGACTTAGGGACTCATACGTGCACAGCCCTGTCTGTAGCAGCATGTACGTATGTGGTTTTGTTTTGTGTATTTGCATTTTGTGTGAAATCTTCTGCCTGTGCACAGCAAGTTTTGTGTTCAAACACGTTTATATCCATGCCTCTGTGTGTGTTCCAGGTGTATAGTGTGTTCCTTATGCAGTTTTGGCAATGTACATCTATTGTTGTGTGTTAGCCACAGACATATACACAGTAAGTATATATATATATATATATATATATATATATATATGCAGAGCTATATAACTTCCTTCTGTGCAGTTGCTTGTCAAAAAGCAGCTGCCTTTATGTGGGTTTTTTCTTATCCACGAGAAAAGAGCTGGCCAGCAATGTAAAGTATTTACACCTCACTTTGTAGTAGGTTCTCCATGTAATCTAGCAGGTTTTGTATTGTACTCACAGTTTTGCTTTTAAAAGATGCTGTATGTTTTTATAAAATTTTTCTCTTACAAGTAAATGAGAAGTCTAATATTTATTCACATTTCTATAAGTTTTGGCCGTCAAACAGATTTATTTTTTCAGCTAAATATGTCCTTGGACACAGTTATATTTACATCCAAAGAATATAATTATTTTTAGGGGGGAAAGCCTCCTGCATGTGGCTGTTGATATACACCATGATGTCCTCAGACAAAAATATAAAACACATATGCGGTTTTAATGCTCCTTAGTCCTCTCTAGAAGTCCTATAGTTGTGGGGTTTTTGTTTTCTTCTTTTGTTGTGGTTCTGTTGTCCAGAAGTGAAAATACTATTTTTACTATTTTAACATTAAAGAAAAATGTTAAACTGAATTTGTATACTGCCATTTCAGATGGTACTGCTTAATTATTCTTTAAAGGACTTGGTATTGCTTTTTCAGTAGCACTTTGGAGACAAGCTTCTGTAGGATATTGCCTTTTGACTTCTGTGTCTTACGAAATAATTTCTGTATTTTCGGTGTTATAAAAGCTTTAAATCTCTTGGGTTTGTTTACATAATGCTGGTAATGTTTTTCAATTAATTTGTATTTCCTTCAAATGAAGAAGAGCTTTTCTCTTTGCTGTTCCTTAAGATAACAGGTTTGCATCAAAGGGAATCTTATCTAATTTCCAATTATTTTCCTCTTTTAAGTAGCATAGCTTTTAAATCAGAACGTCATTACCCATTTCTTCTAAAATTGAAATAAAATTCATTTTTTCACTTCAGCTTCTTATGCTTGCTAGAAAAATGTTTATTAGCAGCCTAATGAAAGTTAGAGCAATAGAAGTACTTTTACAGAGTAAAAGACAAGCATATGCTGTTTTTCTGTACCGCTGAATGTCTTATTCTTACCATGGGGCACCAGCCTGAATTTTTATGACATCTAGGTGAAATTTTCTTACTTGGGTCAAAATTATTTACAAGGCAAAGCAAAACAAACAAAAAAACCAGCCACAAAACTTAATATTTTGTGACGCTAATACAGAACCTTAAGTATGAAATTGGAGGCGGATCATCATACACTGTGGTAAGTTAGTATCGCGGGGTGTATGAAATAGAAGGCCTTGTCCTCAGTCTAATCAAGCCATTTATAATATCCTTCTACATAATTGTGCACATTTATTTATATGATAGCCTGCTGAAATATGATTAGTTACCCCTATGCACACAAGAATAGTTGAAATATATCCTTTCGTCATACAATGAAAATCATATTCTCTTTTCCTGAGTAAAAACTCTTTGCAGTTTTGAGCTGCTGTCTTTATATGGGAGGGCAGATTCTCTTAAAGGGTTGTATTCTGAAACCAAACTTTAAGATGCAGTGATTAGAGGTTTTTCAAGTTATTACTCTGTAGCTTCGTATAGATGTCTCTTAGCACTCTGTGTGCCTTCGTGTTGCTGTAAGTGGAAAAAAAAAACCCTGCACATCTCCTTTTCATCATTTTGATTGGAACTACATACCATATGTAATGTGTTTTGGCAGCACTTACCTAGCCAAAGAAAACAAATTAATATTAGCCATGCTGAGGGGTGTCAGAAGTATCACAGATGTGTCGATTTAGCTTTGCTCCATCACACACTCTTCCCTTAAACAACTGGTCAAGCTGTCGCAAAATGTGGTGCTGGCTACAGTGAGATTCTAATAGGTGTGATCAGAGATTGATGGCTTTGGCAAGTTAGAATGAGAAGATGATGTGGAGTTGCTGTTGCTTGTTTTGAATGGCCTCGGAAAAAAGCCCTAACTCTAAACAAACAAAACAAGAAACAAAAATTTAAAAACGCTAAAAATTGTATTAAAAAATTTAAAGCCAGCCATATGTGCTTAGACACTCCCTGCCTCCCCAAAGCCAGCTAGATTGGAAACAATTTAAAGTCCTGTAGATGTAGAGATGCTGGTGAGTGAAATGAAAAAGTCATACCTAAAATGAACAGCTAGCTTGTTCCTAAGCATTTCTGAAATTCCTTCCCATATAAAGGTGCCGGGATGGTGGGGAGGAGGTGACTTGTTTTATTCAGTCCATTCTTACCTATGATACTGCTACTTTTTCCCCCTTCCCCTCTGTTTCTGGGTTTGCTTCTAGAGCTGTTTTTGGAAGAAACACTTTTTTCAGTCTCACACATTAATATTTCTAAGGAAATACGAACCAGGAAAATCTAGTAAAGACAGTAGTTAACTAAAAAGGGGAAATTGTACTCTTTTATGTATGCTTTGCAAAGTTCTACTGGCAGTTTGTATAGTTTTCCAAATATTGAAAATGTAAGAGAATCAAGCAATTTTCTATGTATTCTTTATTTACTTTTATTTTTTTTTCTGTTTTTAAATTGGCTCTAGAATTTCGTTCCTGTCTTTGTGAAGGATGAATGCCAGTGTCACTTTGTGTTTAAGTTGGTATTTTATTGCTTTAGGCAGACTGCGATATACTCGATTGGCAAGTATTAATGCGAAAATAGTTTTCAGAGGGATTAATTTCAGCAAGTCTGTGAGGCTTTCTCCTGCACAATTATTTTTTCACTTTTAAGGGGGGAAAAAAAAGGAAAAGCACCAAGTTAAAAAAGGTGCTAAAACTCACCTGCCATCTAAAGTATATTTAGAGTGCATTTCCAAAGCAAATGCTGATATATTGCTAGCAAAATTATCTTGGAAGAATGGTAAAATTCTTACATCAAAAAGTGGGGCTTTTTTTTTCACTCCTTACCATGATAATGCGCTGTGAATGCAAGTTTTTCTCTGCTGAATTATATTCACTTTGCCAGGGAATACTTTCACTGATGGGAATGTTCTCATGGCAGCCGCCGCCATGGTGGGACAGACGAGATGTTCCGAAGCGGCCACGTCTGCCACCAGCTGCTGCCCTCAGCACTAAAGGGGTGACACTGGGGTGTTGCTGAGGGACATCCAGGGACACCCATCGCTCTCCTGGCAGGAGCTGCTCGGGCCCAGTTGGTGCTGGGGAACACGAAGGGCGCGGAGCGGCCACGGCCACGGCAGGTGGCTGCCATCGGTGTGAGTGACACCTGTCCCATCCATCACCGGCCCGGTGTCACAGATGGAGAAACAACCACGGGCCGCATTAGCCGGCGCTGCACACTTGGCTTAATTCGGCTCATTGTTCTCCCACACATCTCCAGGATGGCTGTTGTGCGCCGTGAGGCCGGGCAGAGGCGCGGGATGGGCTCAGGTGGTGGCCTGGGGCTGCCCTTGGTGCTCCATCAGAGTGCTGGGAGAGGCTGTCACTGGGAGGGCGCACTGGGAAGGAGCCTCCACACAGGGGCTGGAGCTCCAGCTCCCAAGGAAGGCTGTAATTAATCAAAGAGCCGAAACTCAGGATTTCTCTTGGCGTTCCAGAAGTTTTCAATTAGTGAGCTGAGAGCGCACTGCTAGGTTAATGTTTAACTCTTCAAATGCTGCGCTTGTCCTGGGAGTACACTGTCACCCTGAGGAGAATGAAGGGGATCCTGTGCCTATTTCCTGCGGCAGGTGAAATCTTCAAAGCCACGGATGGCTCTTCTGAAGTAGTTGGTTTCTTATTATTCCTCAGGAGTTAGCACTGAAAATACTGTATCTGAGACACTGAATGAAAAGGAGAGTTACCGAGAGGCTTGTTTGGGGGAGAGTGGGGGATATTTTGTTTTGTTTTTGTGGTGTGTCTTTTAGTGCCAGGTGAAGGCTGGATCATGAGAAATCACTGTCTTGTTCCGGACAAAACCAGTACTTAAATGCCTTCAGACACTGTAAACATTTTCCTTTCTTTCTTTCACTTTTTCACCCTTTGCAAATCAGAGACAGTTCTTGGAGGATCGGAGAAAAGAATAAACAAAAAAGCAAATAGAATTTTTTTTTTTCTGCTGGTAAGGCCTGTGTCAGATCTGTTTTGAATGCATTTGAAACCTATTGCTTCCATGCTGCTTTCCAAGTAGTACCAGATAAATGCCTGTGAAATATTGAGATAGAAGTGATCATTCTTCACAAAATTTTTCTCATTTTTTCCCTCCCTATGTCCTTTTTGCGTTAAGCGTTATGGAGTGGCTGTTTTTGTTGTAAGCTAATTCACTGCTGCTGGTTTAGTTACGACTAATGTCAAGCAGAAAACCTGTGACGTGCCAGAAACACGCTACAGTGTGCTGAAGACACAGCTTATGTTTGATTGTGTGTAAATACAGTTAGTTAGTTGGGTTTATCTGATAGCCTGGCAGAAAGAGAGAGGAGCAGTACAAACTGTTTTCAGTAACTGTGCTGTTCATACACCTGATAAGATTGAGAGTGCTTTTGAACTACTGATATGCTTTGAATAAGAAAAGAATAATCACATCCATTGGCACCGGCTTATCAGGAATGAAGTAAAATGCCAGCACTTTTACATTAGCAAAAGTAAATGTTTTAGACACTTTGGGCCTTTTTTCCATTTAAATTAAATAGCAGGGTGCTTTTGAGTGTGCTGTAATGAATGGAAGGATTTATTACCTTGACAAAATTACAGGTGAATGTGTTGAGAGAGGAGTCCTCGGCAACAATAACAGCTCTTTTGATAAGTGGCTACCTCTATTCATGCTTTTGGTACAGAAATGCAGCAATTTTATCCTTTCTTGCTTTGTGAAGTGCAGTGGCTAACTTACAATGTGCAGTTCTTCATAGTGTAACATACTTGTGCTGTTTGTAATGTACTGGCAACACATTTAATATTTGGCAGGTAACATGGCTGCTCATAAAATCATGCTTGATCATTGACTCGTGTGTCCGCTGCCTTCAGGTGCTGTGTATTTTCATGTTTGAAAAAGAATGTATTTCAGAGTATTTGCTGGGAAGGCAAGGTATGATTCATCATTAACTTACTCCAGCAGGCACGAAGCATGCTCAGATGCACTGTTATTTTCTCAAAGTTGGCTGATTTGTATTTTTGTACCCTTTTGGGTTTTTTTTAATTCTAGGTTCTTTTTCTTTCACATGCCTACAATTAATTCTGGGATATTCAGATTTGACGAATGATAGTGCAAGAGTATATTTGATTGATTTTGGATTATTATTGATTACTGTCAATGAGATCACTGTGACACTTTGAAATCAATGATATGTGATTAAACCAAAGCTCCACTGTTCTATACATTAGGTAGCAGTCAGGAATTTAGGAACTGAATGTTCACAAGCTATAAATTGAGACAATGTTCGGATTTAAATAGGCCTTTGTTTGGCATTTATTCACCAAAATATGTTTCTTAGGAAAGTTAGTTTTCCCAAGTGCAAGCTTTCAGTAAAAGAAAGGTCATTGATTTAAGGTTTATTAAATTTTAGCTAAAAACAACTGGCTCCATTTGGGTGTAAAATAATTTAAGTACTTACTGCAGGCAACCTTCATGCTTTAGAGCTGTTGCTCAAAGGTTTCATTCTTCTATGAAGATGTCAACTGTAAATATAAAAATGCATCACTGAAAATGTAATGGTTTAAAGATTCTAACTGAAATAAAAATTCCTGCCTGGGGAAAGCACTATAATCAAAATAAAGTAGTCTTAAGTTTTTTTTTTTTTTTCTCCTGCGGAGGCTGCACTTGAAAAGAGTGCTTCAAGGCAGCAGGTAGCAAGGTTGGTAGGGAATGCCAATCTTTATTTATTTATTTATATTCTCCCCCACAGATGATGATAGTCTATCTTTGCAATCAGCAATACACTTCAGCCACTAATACAGGCGATCTGAAAGCTGCTGCCACTGCCTCTGAAATGCAGTATCTTGGGCATTTAAGTCAACTTTATAATTGGGAAAAAACCCTACTTGGCAATATTAAAATATAGCTTCTGAAGCACTTTTATTTCTGAAAGCTTTTAATGTCTTTTTGTATCTCTTTAGCATATATTAGATTTCTCAGGAGCAGTGGCCTGGATGTACACTTGATGGATGACGGGGGTGGGAATTCTTCCCCCCTGGCCCCACTGCCTTCCCCCCCCCCCCCCAGTTTTAAAAAAAGGTGTAATACTTGTGCATTAGGTAATGCTGGAACAGGAATACTGCAGATGCAGCTGTTTGACAAAATTGATGTGGGGCTTTTGTACCATTGTTAGGTAAGTTAGGAGAGATTTTCCAAGGGAAGAAGGACTGTCTGCTGCAGAGGTCTTGCTTGCATCTATTTGAAGAAATCTTTAGCTTCTACTGATAGTGGACTGATTCAAGACTAAATGGAAAGAATGCCATTCATTTTAGCAGGTTTTGGATCAGTCTCTATAATGGATTTTAAAAAAATGAATGATTTGGTAGTATTTTAAAATCAATCAATCAAGAAGTGGAGCCTGTGTCCAAGGACTCACTGCCAGGATGTGACATTTGCACCAGTATAGAGTTGCCTAAGGGAGTGTGACCAGGAAATACTAAGATTACCCCATAATATTTTCTGTGTGAGCTTAAAAGCAGTGTTGGCATTATGCCATATCTTCAGCCTTGGGCTGCCTGAAGAGGAGGTAGAAATCCTTCAGATGGAGATGGTAAGACAAAGTGAGACGGACCCTTTTTTTTTTTTTGGTTTTACATCTGAATTGCAAGAGAGGTTGAAATGCTGGATTTATATAAAGATTGATTTATCTTGGTTTGTTTCTCGTGATGAATTTGGGATGTAAAGCTGCAATGTGGAATACCTGTGTCTGCTTGATACATGTCACCTTTTCATATATATGCTGAAACACCCTGGTGTTCCTATGCAGAATTCAGAAATCACCAAGGGTCATTCAGCGTGTCTTTGCCTATGGGATATAAAATAAATTTTAATGGCTGGAGAATTACCTTGTCTGGCCTCCAACCAACATTTATTTATGAAAAGGTTTGTGTAGTGTTTAAGAGATATAGGAACTTGGCTTTTGGACAGAAAGCATTTTTCTCTTTGTAGAAAGAAATAGGCCAAGGTGGCATAACAGGATAAAGGAGACAGTTTGCTCTCCAAACAATATCTCCAATATTGTTTATGTTTTTTGAGTCATATAAAGAGTACCATGAAGTGGGCGTGAGAGTACCATGTACTGCCCTCCATTTTAGAGACTTTTCTAGTGCAAAAAGATTTCTGTTTTCATTTGGTTTGCTTCTCTTGAGTTTCTTATTCTCCTTGGCTATAAATGCTTTGTAATTTCAGACTTCTTCCTTTAATCCATTTTTGTCTTGGATAAAGCATTCCATTTTCTGTACAAAAGAAGCCATAGGTATGACTTTATGGCCTTCTTTCTTTTTTAATGCTTGTGTGTAGATTACTGTTGTGATTAAGAAACAGAACCGGATTTCTACAACAGTAACATCTTTAATTTCATGTGAAGATACGTTGAAGGAAGTTTTGGTTTTTTTTTTTTTTTTGAATCTGCAAAAGCCTGTTCCTGTAAAGGTTCACAAAAGGATGCATTATCAGCATTCAGCACTTCTGTTAGAGCAAAGCCTATTATTTCATTAGGCACAAAGGAAAATGTGAATTACACCTACACAGCATATATTTATAAAGGTTGTGTCCATGACATTTGTCTCTAAGATTTGCTGTCTGGAGAACTCCTAGAAAAGCTAGGCATGAGGACTAAATGTAAGCATGTGCACTTGAACATTGGTTTTAAATTTGACCAGTTGGGTTGTGGAGTAAGGAAGAGGAAGCAGAAATGTCAGGTCTTTCTTGCCTTTTACAGTTTTTGCACAGCAGTTGGGTTTTTGTTTCCACTTTAGTGATAAGTTTTTTGTTGGAGCTGGTGAGGATTGTCTGGGAGCGGCACAAACCACAACCCATCAGCAGGCTGCTAGTCAGCAGCAGGTGTGAACAACATAAAACAGGATAAATGCTGAACCAGAGTGTGCACTAAAAACAGAACCCCTGTCTTGGTTTTACAAGGGCAGTAAGATTAGAAGCACTCTTGTCGTGTTTACTAAACAGTGTTTAGTGGACTATGTAAATGGCTCTGCTCAGCTGCAAAGGAGTAAGTGCAAGAATTATTATGCTTTTGAGATTTTTAAAGACACTTTTTCCTCCTTTAAGAGTGCACCTCTGTTACTGTTAAAGGAAAGGGAGAGAGGTAAATGTCAAGGTGTTCAAAGTTAGTGCTGCAAAACTGAAGCAGAGGAATGGGAGGATGGAATGTCAGCATGCACTGTTTAAACTTTCTTAGTCATTGACATAGAGGAGGAGGTAGATTTTACTGTCTTTTGGAAATTACACCTTTGCAATTTAGGGTTTAATGTCTGCTTCTTTCTTCTATACACCTTTCCTTTTAAAAGGCAGCTTTTCCATTCTTTTGTGTTTGCATATTTGGGAGCTGTTAAAACCATGTATTTATTATATCCATTACATTCAACATCAACATCTGCCTTCATTTATGCTCTGTATTATAAGTATTTTTCTCTTTCCCATTATTCCTGGAACAGATTTGAGAAGAGATTGGAATCTATCAAGCTGCATTTACACTATATACATAGTTTCATTTGAAAAATAAGAAGACAACAAAAGAAAAGCAAAATGAAACAAAAAAAATGAAACAAATCTTCAGCAAAAAAAACTCTAACAGCAATTAAAAATCTCCAGACTCTTAATACCAAACCCCTCCAGAACCAAAGCACTAACCCACAAAAACCACAACTCCTTTTTCCTGAACTGGTAATTATTTTTGAAAGTTTGCAAACTCAACCTTAGGGAAAATCATCCGATCTGTTTGCAGAACTCTGAGGAAAATCTGATCCTTTTGAAAATGAAGTTCATGGTATTTATATCAAGTCCAGTTTAAGGACAATTATGTCTTCTTTCCTATGATGTACTTATGGGATTGAGATTGACAATTACTTTTCTCATAGAACAGAATAAAGTATTTTTAATAATTCAGTCTCCTTTCATCACCTTAATTGCTTGCAAGTTGCCAGTTTATAGAGATGTATTTACCCATGTGGGGTTTTGTTGTTTTTTTGTTTTGCTTTGTTTTTTTGTTAGTTTTGTTTTGTTGTTGTTATTGGGGTTTTTTTGGTTTTTTGTTTGCTTTGGTTTTTTTATTCTGAAATGCTTTTATGAACCATAGCTGCTTTTGTAGGGTCCAGATCATGTCTTCACAGACACCTCTGCAACTCCTTTTGCTTCAGGACATCCCTGTACACCTCTGTAGAGAGGTACAGGTCTGGTTTTTGAGAGGAAATGTTGGGATAGGATGAGAGCTTTGCTTGTGCATGTTGACCACAAGGCAATGGCAAGCATTACCCAAGCAGGAATATTGCATTCAGAGCTTAAATCTGGAGAGAATTGAGTAGGTTTGTTTGAGAGCCGAAAATAGTTTAGAATTCATCTATTTTCTAAAATACCTGAAGTAGTCACTTTACCTTATTATTTAGTGGATTTAAATCCATCATTAAAAGCAATAGCTTTAATACCTACTCCATGAAAATATACCAAAAACCTTATAAAAATAATGATTTCATTCTTTCTTATTGCATTTCCCTCACACACAGAGTTAGGTACACAGTTTCAGTGCTGAGAATATTCATGATTATTTCAACAATAAGTTTGGATAATGGAAACAGAAGGCTTGGGAAATCCTAATTTTCCAATGTATTAATTCATTATCAGTAGTGAAACAAGCTTACCAACATAATACACATTTTGAATCCAAGTGTGGTTCTGGGATTGCTGCTCCAGTAATGTGTGTGTTACTGTTGTGGCAGCCTGCTGGTGGCTCACAGGTTTATTTTTAAAGGGGGTGTTCCTGCATGTTCAGAGTCCTGCTCATCTGTTGTTGTAGAGAAAACAGCTTATATCATTGTGGTGGAATCATGACTTGTGTGATAGCATTTGTAAAGAGCACTGCTTTTACTGGCTCTCTGTGATGTTGTAAACTGGTTACTATAGCTCAAAATGCTTTTCTGTAGCTGGTAGTACATAGTTCACCATTTCCAGAATTTGTTGGTGCCAAAATCTGTTGCATAGGTTTATGAGTTTGCATGTATGGTCCCTGGGTTTTTTTATCTTTCAAATTTTTTTCTGCTCTCCCTTCTTTTTCCTTTTTTTTTTAATCCTCAGAGGTGGTAATATAAAACCTTGAAGTTCAGGATTTTCAGTTAGGATATATAAGCATACAGAAGTTGTGCTGCTTATCCAAAGTTTATCCAGAGTGCTTAACCTCTTTGGCCTTAGAATCAGTCTGGGTATCCCATGAAAGCAGTCTGTCCCTTGAGGTTTTCTGTAATTCCTGGCTTCTGCCAGGTCAGAAATAAATAAGAATAGACTTTTTGATAGTGCTGCTATGTCTTCTCCCTGGACCAGATGAAACTAGATGCTGTATTATTATGTTTATTATTATTTGAGTCCCTAATGAGTGTGTTTAAATCCCTGAAGAGATAAGTTCTTGTTTGTTTCAGGTTTCCTTTGCCAGTTAGAACCAGTTCTCATTTACCCATGCAGGTTTATTTACAGTCAGTTTCTTTTTCCAGTTATACCAGTATGCTCAGGGGAAGCAGACTATCACACGGACATGTCTCAACTTAAACTTTTTCTTTTGCCTTCAACATCATGGAATTGCTTATTCTGATTAAAAGAAAAAAAAAAACAAACCAAAAATAAAACCCCACCAAAATGATTTTTTGACTCAGTAGTTGAGTGTAATTGCCAGTCAATTCCATACAATACACCTGGCTAATACTTAATATCTATATTAAGGAATGTAGAGGCCCCTGTCATGCTACTGTGTTTGGTGTACAGTGTGTAAATACCTAGGTAATTCCTATTCAAGGACTTTGCTGACTACAAATAAAAGAAATTCAGAAAAAAAGAATGAAAAGAATGAAAGCTGCAGAAAGGGCACGACATACTTTTCTAATGTGGCAAGTACAACCAGACTCTGCATGTGTGCATATGTAGTTGCATAAAATCTCTGTGTGTGATGTTGTATCTTCAATTTAAGCATACCAAGAAAGGCTAACAAGGAAGTATGGGCTGTTTTATTGTAGATCAGCAGAAATCTCCTGGGTGTTTGAGGGAGATGGGTGGTTTCATCTGTGTCAGCTCAGAGAAGGTGAAGTTAATGAGGAGGAGGTAGAGGGAAAAGCACTGTGGAAGGAAGACAGACCAGGGAACAGCACAGGCTGCTGGTGTTGACATAGCAGAAGGCGTGGGTAGAGAGGTTGGGGAGACAAATCTGGATAGTACAGGATCGCACAGAGCATCTGACTGCTTACATTTAATGCTTTTTTTGCAATATGATTTTTTAAAATGGTCCTTTTAATATGCTGTATCAGTTGCCTGCTGACTTGAAAAAGAAAATGAAGTTAATTGCTTCTGCTTATTTGGACAGCAGTACATTTTGTATAAAAAAGGCAATTTCTGTGGTACAGTGATACCAGTGCCAGTCAAACTCTGCCAGATGTGTCACCAGATTTCTTTCTTTTTAATTTATATTCTTGTTCAAAATATGTATTATAATTTTGGGTGTCTTCAGTATGTTTTGCCCGGTGTTCTGCAGAGGAAAGCATCACGTGAAATTGTTAATTTTTGCAGTCAAAGACAGACTTACTGCCTCAGCTTTTGTTTGCGTTTTCCCTAGCAGTGCCAAATATTTTGTATTAAACTTAGTAGTTCTGTATATTTCTTAAGATAGGTTGAAGACGTTCAGTCAAGAGACATGATAGAAACTGAGGCTTTTTGCTGTAGATATACTATTAAGTCTTCATCTAAAAACTGTGACCATGTACTAGAAAATATATAATTTATATATAAAATAATGAAACCAGTTACCTGTGAAATATTTGGAAACAGAAGGAGACTCAGAATTGTTGTGAAGTCATGAGTTTAAGATCTTCTTAAGATTTCAGGCCTGTTTTGTTTTATAAAGAGCACTCAGGGGCTTGCTGGAGAACAGAGATGGACTTTTCTCCTTTAAGGGGAGAGAGAGAGAGGAAATGTGCCTTACACACTCTTAAGTAAATTACATTTTGGTTAAGAAAGCAAGTAAGCATCTGGTCATTTATTGAACTAGTTCCCACAGTATTGTGTGTTGTAAGGGTTTTTTCCCCCAGCGCGCTGCTTTCTGCTGCGCTGACGGTAATGTACCTGGAAGGGAGCGGCAGCGCGGCCGAGGCAGGCCGCGTCAGACAGGGCGGGCTGCCATCTGTCCCACCTGCTGCATCCGTGTGTCCATCTGCTCCCTGCAGCAGCTCCAGCACGGCAGCGCTCAGCCTGAGAGGGAGGCAGCGTGAATTATTTAGGTAGCTAGTGTAAATAAAGAGAGGGGGAGAGCGGCGAAGGAGGGGAGCTGTGAGGGGGAGAGAGCGCTCTCTTACTCCTGGATGCTTTGGAATGTGTTAATGCATGAGAGCGTTTGATTTGCATATAGATTTAGATGTATAGATCGTTGTGAAGATTACAAGCCAATGAGTTTTATCTAGATTTAGATAGCTCTCAGCCCGGTTTGCACATAAAATATAGCCAGTTTCAGGAGGAGAATCTTTGGGGACTTTAAACCTAAGTGAAACTGATGAAATGTAATGCTTTCAGGTATTAATTTAGCAGAAATAAAATATTTCCTTTAAGGGCTTTCTGTGCCCTTTGTTAACCAAGAATTTATAACTGCTTTGCATAGTCAGTGCTTTATACACACTGTGGTTTTGATTTGGTTATAGTTACATTTGTAGTCATCTGTGCTTTATTCTAAGAGGAAAAGCAGTTGACAAATGCTTTTCCTTTTTCTTATTCTCTCATGTTTATTAGGTGAAGATTAAATCCAGTCATCAAACAAATAATTTTCCAGCTGTCAGTGTATATTGTTACTCAGACAAATATATATCTGCTTCTCTGCCTACATAAATATACATAGAACACTTAAATCTTTTAAAATATTTTGTAATGGAAATTAAGAGAAATGTAAGGAATTATGTAAGAAAGCATAATTTTACAGTTAGAGTGGCCTTAAAAAATAACTAGGTTTATTTTCAAGTTGCTTGCTTGAATTTCAAAATTACCACCAGAAGATTTAGACTATGGTAGATTATTTATTTCTTAAATTGAATTATCTTTATAAAAGAAAAATTATTAGTGCCTTGAGCATAAAAGTTCATCTCCATCCTTCTGGTCTAAGCATTTTAATGATAGTCATGCCATGTCAGATTCTTTTTTTTATGTGTGAAATATTAGTCCAGTGCTGTGTTTAAAAAAAACAGATTTGGCTTCCTACTTCAGTGTGTTTCCTGATGTCAGATTCTTCTTGCTTTCAAATTTTAAACGTCACACTTCCCTGGGCCAAAGAACAAAACCAGGATCATCTTACAAGGAATCCTTGAAATTGTGGGAGGGTTTTGTGTCATTGTTTTGCCTGGGTTTAGATCTGCAGAAGAAAGGGACACGGCATCTTGAAATCCCAGCAGCCTGGCTACTTCTCTAAGATTTGCATGAAATTCAGCTGCAGCCTTCAAAGGGATTTGAGTGGATTGGATTCTTTAAGGTTAGTCCATGTCAAACCTATTAAGTTCAATTCACATGCAAAACCCTTTTTACGTTTTTTTTTAAGCCAATAAGGCTGTAACTACTATTAAGGAGACATGGTGTACTCGCAGTAGAGCGTCCATGGTAATGGATCACCCTACTGGCACGTGTAACTAACCAGTAATCCACTTTGTCATCTTCCAAATTAAAAGATCCGGTGTCCTGTATCTTCCTCAGATTGAAGAGGTGTTGTTTGCAAAAGTGGACATCCTGGAGATGGTTTTAAAGTGTCTGAGTCAGTTTGCATATCCATCTTATATCTAAAATGTGATTTCCTCCCCCCCCCCCCCAATTAAATAAAGATTAATTTAGCCTTTGAAAGTAACTTCAACTCTATGATTCTTAACTTTCCAGGTCTTTGAGTTCTTACTCTTTCTGTAGAGTTATTCCACTGTTAAATAATTTTAGGAGTACAGTATATGTGCTGTGGTGAATCAGGAGACAGTTGCAGGGGGGAAAAATGATGGAAATACTTGATGACATATAAAAGGATTAGTGGCTTCTTCAGAACTGCAAGAACATAACTTTAAAAAAGAATAGTTAAATTTTAAATTTGTGTATCTCGTGGACATTTAGGCTGAAGCATCTAAATGCCTTGCCCACCAGCTGGCTGTGAAAGAAGTACCAAATGAACACACTGCCTCAGTTAGATATTATCAGAATAAATGGATGTTTGTAGGAATTTTGGTTAAATAAGGAGCACCCAGCATTCTCTGAGGTTGCCTCTCATCCTGGAGCTTTCTGCCCTCTGTGAGATCTGCAAGATTTGCCCTTCGTTCTGTGGATGGCTGTGTGTTGTTATGCTTTGTTGTTATGGTTTGAACAAAGCAGTTTTTCTAAAATGCTGGCCAGATTCTGTGACCAGGTGAGCTGAATCTTGAAATCAATTGTGTCTTTACAGCATGGAGTCAAATTCATTTGCTTCCACAGTGCCTGCACTGCCAGCTGGATTGTCAGTGATCTGGCAGGATGCTGGATTCAAAGGCCTGATAACCACTCTGACTGAATTTTGTTCTGTTTAAAAGGTTTAAGTGAGGGGAAAGTAGTGTCTTCTCCTTGTACTTTCTCTTGGCACAGTTTGAATGTCACATTACGTGCTCAAAGAAAGCACTGCTTTCAGTTTAGATCAAAAATAGCTGATTTTTATGTACTGGTTGAGAGCAGGGTATCTTCCATTGACTTAGGGTTCCTGGTGCTCCAAGTCTTTTAAAAATACAGTTCTGTTAAACACTGCAAATAAGCATTGTTCCCTGTTCTATATCTCAAGGACACATATTTCAAGTTTACAATGTGGGGTTTTTTTCCTATCAGAAGGTGAAGAAGCTGCTTCTTAATGAAACAATAACTTTTGGGACTATATGCTGAAAAACTTGCATGCCCAAGTCACTTGATATAGGCAGTACATTTCCTGGCAAAGTACTTGAAGGAAGGGGTTAAAGGATAATAAACTCTTTCCAGCTGGCCAGGTTCACTTGCATCTTGTGAAACAATTATTTAGATTTTCCCAGTTTAGAAAAGAATAAATTTTAACAAGTACTATAATTAATTGTCTTGTGTTGACTTTTTCTGCCCATTTTTGCTGGGTTTTGTTTGCTTGGAGTTTTCATTGGTTTGAAGACCTAAAGTCGTTCTGACCTATGGTCAGAATTCTTTCTTGTGTTTCATGACCTTTGAGAGTAATTTTTAAAAAAAGTACCTAAACCAGGAATGTTTCAGCAGGTAAAAGATTACATGCAAGATATGGAATTCTGTATTTGCCTGTAAATTCATAATTTTTCATCTAAACATTCTTTACTGACAGCTCACAAGTCATTCAGAGTTGTACAGAGCTTGCATCTTTTAATATTGAGGCCTTGTAGTATTAATAGGCCTATTTACAGCATTATTAATTATGTAGCAATTCTCAGCATTTATGTTGGTATTTGATTGCATTCCATAAATGCTGCTGTTATCCTGCTTGTGAGTGAGTCATGTTGTTATATGCATTTTTCACAAGTTGGTATTTGGGGAGGTGAAGTCAGTATTTTGCTGAGGGAATAAAGGGGGTGAGAAGCCTGTCTTGATGCCTGAATTCTCTTGTCCTTGGCACTCAGAACTTTGTTGCAGAGGATATTGTAGATATCTCATTGGAGAGTATAATCATGTTGTAAGGATTACATATCTGTTGTCTTGGTGGAGTGGTTCTTTCAGCAAAAGGATGATTTACCATCATACTTCTTCAGAGTATTGGAATAATGACAAAAATCCTACATTGATATTACTAACTCCCGCTAAAAATAACACAGCTGGCTAAATTAAATTTAAATTTAAATTTTTAACAACTTTAGTTTCTATTAACATAAAGAAGAGGTTGTCATCCTTGTTCTTGTTTTTACTTGTTGGCAGTCCCTGAATGAAGGTAGATCTGGGAGAGCAGGGCAGAGGGAGAGAGGTTAAATGGCAGAGGAGCTGAATTGCTTTAGTGACAGATTGTCTCCAGAAAGGCATTGAGTTGTTTTAAGGATTAGTTTGGGAAAACTTGAGTTGAATGCACTTCTCTTCTGTGCATATATTGCATTCCTAATGCTGCCAGTCACTTATTTTTCATAAAAAACAAAATTTGCTTTCCAGAATGAGATTAGAGAGCACTGGGGAAATGTCAAAAAGCCAAGTGAAGAATCATGTCATCAGCTGCAACACTGGTTGGACTATTATCTGTGCTATTTTATTGTGAGATTCTTAAAACACTGGAGCAGGTTATTAAAACAGTATATATTTTACTCTTACATTATGGTAATAACACCAGAGAAACGTTGCAGAAGTTATTACCAGTGATCTAAGGGGAAAAATGTCATTTCTCAGTCAAACCCTTACCAAGTTCTTTATGAATTTCTGTGTGTTCCCAGAGGAGATCTGGCATTGCTGGGAGGTAGTTCTTACAGGGAGAATCTTGCCTCCTACCAGCGGGTCTGAGGCGTTCTGTGCTGGAGAAGCCGTGCCATATGAGCTGGGAGCGCGGGCGGCTGTGCGCGCAGTCCCTCTTCGGAAAAAACGCGCTCAATCTGTTTCAGACGAGTTCCCTGAAAGATGGGTTAAATCAACTGATTGAGCTGATTTTCTCTCTTGAGGTGATATTTTATTTATATGATAAAATGCTTGGAAAGTGATTAATTTGTCAGGGGAACATCTTGTTACTGTAAATTTGCCGAATGTGTAATAAAATTGCCATAACACAGATGGGAAAATGAAGATCTTTTAAAATGAAATAACTGAGCAGTCTGCCTACATTTTCAGCACTTAAAATTAACTTGGTTAAATTTCTTTGTCATTTTTACCCCTGGAAAAATGCAGGCTGGGGAAGATTAGTGGCAAATGAGTTGTGTGTTTGTGTGTGTTGCAGGTGGAGGATGCAGGAACAGGCTCTGATGTTTTCCTTCTGCATCAGAAGGATCTGATAGATTTATGGAACTTCTGCCACAGATTGAGTGAATTTTAAAAAATTAAAATATACAGGATGCTCCTTCCCAGCAGCAGAGAGTTTAAGAATAGGGGACCTTTGTGGGCACAAACCTGAAGTCATTAAGATGTATATGAAATAGTGCTTTTGTGCCACTTTGTGCAGGATTGCTTTCAAATGAGAGCTAAATAGTGTAATACCCTTCTTAAGTCTTTTTATTGCAGGGAATTGTAGGGAATATAACTCAGATTATCTAGGGGTAGACTTGAAAAGGAAAAGGAAGGAATACATTCCCTGGGCCTGCATTGCAGTGTGTAACAAGTGAAAATAGCATTAGTGAAGGAACAGTGCCTTTTATTCATACATTTTACTACTGCCTGTCCATTTGTCCGCCAGAATGAGCCACTTATCATGCTTCCATGTTTTTCCCTTACAACTTAAAGAATTATGAAAGAAAAATTCAATTTTTTTGTGTCCTTGTATGACAGCTGGAGTGGATACTGTGGTCATTTGGATTAAAAACATATCCATCAGCCACAAGCTGACAGGTTATTATTATGTCTTCTTTGAATATATGAATTTTATCCCTACATGTTGGAAGTGTAAGAATGGAAACTTTTTATATAAATAATTATCCTGGTAGTGATGTACTGCATATGGTTGCCATATTTTTTCACTTTTACAGCATTCTTGGCCTTATCACCCATAACATAAATCTCAGGCTCTCATATTTAATGCAACCTGTAGGATAACCATGCCTGTATAATGTACAGTCAGCCAATCCCACATCACCATTTGGCTATCGTTATGTTGTCCTATGACGGATGTTGCAGTTGATGTCCCGTTTTGGATTTTACAGAATGATGCAGCCATCCAGGGATAGATGAGAGTGGCCTCTTTTAGGTGTTCATGCTGATCTCCATGAGCACCCTCAGTTTATTAAGCTTCCAACTACAGGCAGTTAAAGTCTTGAGTATATTGGTGTTATCTTGGTTGCTCATAATTTATTTTTCAGAACACCAGGCTATTCATTCCATGAAGCGATAGTAATGCAGAGATTTACTGTCAGAGCCTCTACTGTGTTAAGAACTGGGGAACAAGTGAAGCAGATTTGGTGGATGTTCTTAGCAAATGCTTAGAGAAATGGTTCTTATTCCAGATCTTGGTTCCATCATGGGAAAAAAAAAAAAAAATCTGATTCCCAATCTGGTAAAGTCATTATTTAATGCCATCCTGTTAACTGATCAGGCTGGTCCTTGGTTTGATGAGCATCCTGAACTTGAGCTGAAACTGGTGAGGCACAAAACTTCTCTGGATGAGATGCATTCTGTTTGAATTTGCTGGTGGAGTGCCACAGTAAATGTGTGGCACAGGCCACAGGCCTTTCTTCAGGCCAGTCTTCCTTTCACTGCTTACCCAAGGACAGTCAGCTTAAACAGAACTTCCAGCTGTACTAGAAATAAATATTTGATCTAGACATAATACTGGTGAAATAACTGACGCAAATATGTCATTAAAATACAGCTGAAGTTTGCAGCATCCAATGTGGAGTAATTAATGCTGATCTGTTCATGTAAAGCTTTTCTTGGACAAGCCTCTCACAGACATTTTCCAGAAGAGATGGCCACACGTGAAGCATGTAGTGATTGCAGTGTATTGATACAGGTGCTTTATAATTGCAAGTAGCAACATCCCCGTTGAACATGTTATAATTGAGCAGGCACATATTTGTTACTTTAGATGATTTTCCTGGAATATGCTGAATTTCTTTCTTCTCCCTGTGACTCCCACTGAAGAAAAGGCAAAAATTAAGAGAGTGAAAACAATATCAGGACTTTGTGAGAAGCTTATCCTGGAAACTTCTGGAGTCATGCAAACATTTTAAAAGTGAAAGCCTTTGCTTCCTGACCTTTGCTGCAGATACCAGAGGCAAATCTCTGACATATAAACCCAGTGGCATAGATAGCTTTGAATTGCACACAGTAATATGTGAAGAACAGGGAACTGTGAAAAGCCAAAGGTTTATTTATTTATTTGTAAAAATCTGTAATCACACATTAAAATCCAAGATAGACTAGGAAAGACTTAAACAGTATAGGTTTTGCTTCTATAAATTCTCTGATTTATCTCAATGTGTGATGAATTTGGTCATCAGTACACACCCAAGTAACATCCTAAACTATTTGTTCAATCTGTTTCTATTTCCAGTGCTTCCAGAGTCAAGACAGTTCAACAAAGAAAAAGTAGAGTTCAATGGAAGAGGTTTTTTTTCTTCTTAGAGTTTTCACTTAAAACTGTTACAGGGCTTCATGGTGTAGAAATAGAAATGTTGTGTGTTAACAGAGTTCATATCACTCCAGTGCTTTAGTTCAAGTAAACAAATAGGCTGCTGTGCTTTCCAAGTCCTTGCATGTCAGTGTGGTTTTCTTTGAGCGCAGTAGGTTATGGTAATCCACTTGCATTTTGTGTATCAAGAGTATCAGGACCTTAGACCCTCTGAAATCACAGGCTGGGTTAGGGAATAACACCATTAGCTGGTATAAATTTGCAGAGCTTCAGAATTGCTGGGTCTATTCCCCTGTACCCAAGGTTTTGACCCACAATGAACGGCAGATGTGCTGTATTTGGAACAAATTTGATTTTGTTTTTCTAGCTACTATTCCCATTAAAATAACAAACCCAGCACTGTTATAAGATTACCCAGACAATTTAAGCATTGAGAATTGAGCAGTGATACTGAGCAGAGAGGAGTCCTCCTCTTCAGAATTCATGCTCATCTTTAGAACTGACGTCTCTGTTCATGGCTGTTTCACAGCAGTGAAAAATTTGTTTAGGCAAAGAATAGTGGATTTTGTTAATGCATTCCTCTTTCATGTAATGAAAACTAGTACTCCCTTTCATATTTTGTAGAAAAAAAGGTATTCTGATAAATTGTATTTGTGAAGTATCTGATAAATACTTTATCAAAGTATTTATTTTCCTAGTATTGTCTGCCTGTTTCATTTCAAATCCTTAAAAGACTCCCCACCCCAACCATAAAACCTTGGGCTATTCACAACTACGCATTGCTCACACATTACCCTGTGTGCTGGCTAGTTCTGTTCTTGCCATAGGCTTTATATTTGGAAAGGCTTCACACAAAGAAATTTGGATTAATTTAACAGAAAAATAAACATTTTAAATTAGAAGTAAGAGGAAATTTAATTAAGCTTTCCATTTAGGAAAAAACCCCCTTATATATTTCAAAACAACAAAGGTCCTATTTTGGAGGTGGAAGGCAAGTTCCCTTCTCAGACATAAATATTCAAAGTTCCAAAGCATATTTTAATCAAAGACATAGAAAACAAACAAATTGTACTGGATTGGAACTCTCCCAAACCATGATGGGGTTCCTATGCCCTGATGTTGTTCTGTTGAGCAGTTTTAGACAACTCTTCACCTTTCTGTGTTTTGTTTTGTACATCTGTAGGAGTGAGATAGGGGTACTCTCTAGAAATGTATTAAAAATTAATAAGTTACAGATCATTATTAATAAATGGTACCATAACATTATGATTAGAAATATTTGCCTCGGTCCTTTTCCTTGCTTGTATATTGATTTCAAGTGATCTGGTCAGAGAGCTCTGTGTGAGAACCAGGAAAGCTGAGTCAACCCCAGACCCAGCAGCTGAGGGACTCCCTGCCTGAGAGCCCTTAGCCACAGAAAAGGCCTGGTCCCCTATTTCATTTTCAAGTCCTGCAAAAGTGATTGGGATTTTTGTCATCCTAACATAGCTAAAAGTAAGACTGTGTCACTCTAGAGACTGTTTTAAACCACTTTAATTTTTTTTTTTTTTTTTTTACCTTTTAGGTTTCCTACAGATATTTTCATCTCATAATTTGAAAGGAAGGTTTTCTCCCTCGTGGAATCTTACATCTCACTCCTTTTAGTTTCTTTATCAAAAATACAGTTTCAGGCTTTCAATATGAGACCGTGACAAAGTGATTTTATAGCCAGTACTGAAAGTGACTAAACTTGACAACAATTGTATTTTATGACAACCACTGCTTTCATGTCCACAGCCTACTTTCCCATCATCAGCCATGATTTTTTTCCCCCTTTTTTTTCTCTCCCCTCCTCCCTCCATGACTTTTTTCAAATCTGAGCAATTCTGTATCTCTGCGCTGACTGAAAACAAATCCTTTTACTAGGAGTGCATTTTAATGGCAGCATGCTTCACTTAAGTCACCAGAACCTAAACTGTATAATATTCAATTTTTTATCAACCCGGGACCAAAGCTTTTTCTTGAGAGCGATGTTCATAAGAGTAGTGGAAGAATTAGTATTACAGAACTAAACCAGATTAGGAGGGAATGTGAATTAGATTTGGTAACAGATGGTGCCGTGGAAATTAAAGGTGCTTTGCGAATGGAAGCGACAGCAGCTTGCCTCTTTTCCTCTCCTGTCTCTCTCTTTCATGCGCTTGATAGACGGGTATAAATCACAACAATCCCGTCTTGACAGCCAATTTCGAGAATTTGATCTGGTTAAAGACATGGCTTTCCTGCTCCACTCACTGAAACTGGCTGCTATTTTATTTTTATACAGCGCCTTGTCATATTTAGGAAAGTGGAATCACCTGCCTCTCTTTAATGAAATTTTCTTTAATTACAGTTTTAGCTCTTTAGTGTTAATTGCTTTTCCATTCAGCCTGAATTCTCGGGCTGTCTCTTAGGGATGTATTTCTCTCCCCCACCCTACCTCCTTGCACTACTCGTGCATATGCTTTCATTTTTCTAAAGATGCTTTTCATTGTTGGAAGTTGTTGTCAGATCCATTGTAATTAGATCCTAATTATCAAAATCATCATTATTGTGTAGGAAGAGGAAGCATTGTAAACAACTGTTAAAGTTATAGGATCTTGTTTGACAGAGCAGGAACCTTTCAGGATATACTTGAATAATAAGCATACAAAAAGCCCTGCTGAAAACTCTGGGAAACATAAAGATCTGGAGAGCAAACCCTCTCCTTGGAAGGAAAATGTACCCAGGTTATCTCTCCATATCAATTCCTCCTAGTCTAATCCCATATTTTTTCAGAAAAGATTGGAATAAAATTATCCTGTTTCAGTTTGCTTATGTAAATGTTCAACTTTGCTCCTCTCATTCAGGTTTCAGATACAAAAATCACTTTCTTGATGTGTGTCAGGATTGACTTATGGTTGCCTTAATACAATTACTTTTTTGTGTATAAGGCAGCAAGTGTAAGTGAAGGGACTGCTGCTGTGATGCATGGAGATGTGGAAATGCTACTGCCATACACTAAAAGAGTGAAAGAGAAAAATAATGGACTGTATCTAAAAGAAAAAAAAAATAAAACCCTCTAAACTAGGAGAAGATTCGTAGAGCTGGCAACTAACAGTTGGTAGAAATAAAGCTTCCTACTGGCAGTCAAATCAAATGTAGTAACAACTCAACGACTCCCTGCTGCTTGCTGACAGCATGGTGTAACACACTGGGACAAACATTCACTTAAACACTGATTGCAGGAAAGCGTCCTCCCCCCTCCCCAAGTGGCGTTTGGGTTCGTGTGCGAGCGCACATGTGTGTGCAGGGGCCGTGTGAATCCAGGGCGTGTGGCCGGGAGGGCAGCGCGCCCTGGGCGCCGGCTGAGTGAGGGGGTGGGACACGGGCCTCTGGCTCTCTAAGTTCCAGTCCTCAGTCTTCTAAGACGCTCACTCGCTGCTACTATTTCTGGTGTGTTCCCTCTAATCGGTTCTCCAATTTAACAGAGCCTGGCGTGCAAATTATAATTCTTGTGCTGTAAATCTGCAGAAAATCGGTGAGGGAGCTGGGTGGGGAGACAGGTACATGGTGTGCGCACACCTACACTCTGCCTTTCAGCCATGGAACAAAACTGCTGCCAGAAATTGTAAAAAATGCCATGATGCAAACTTTGACTCTCTCTTGAGACTGAAGGCATTTTTTTGTCTTCTTTTTCCTTTTGGAAAGTGGTGAATGACAGCTGTGTCTCTCTGATCTGTAGTACTGGCTTTCTGACTGGTGCAAGTAAGTGCTTTTGATGCTGTAATCATTTCAAAATAATCCCTCTTTAGAAAGCCTGTTATGTTCTTGAATGAATCTTTACTTACTTTTGTAGTTTTTTATTTTTATCTCTTGAAGTAGCTGAATGTAGCATTTAATTTTCTTTTGCTCATTCAGCTGATTTCCCTTAATAAAAAGAATCCTCACAATTAATAGCTGACTCCTTCACACTTTACCATGTCCTCTGGGAGCTGGAGACATCAGGTGGATTCCACCTGATACCACTGAAATACAACCACACACAGAATGATGCTCCGTCACAGAAAAACACTTCTTAACCAGAGTTTTTTGCTGTCTTACAGCAGGAGACATGAATTGTTGGTCTGCATTTGGACTAATAAAATCTTACTCTTGCTGATCACTTTACTGATTTACATATGATGGGACTTGGCCATCATTCTGATTGTCACATGACAGTCTTTTTGATTGGAACTTTTTGGGCATGGGAATTCTCCTTGTGTGAGTTGGTACAGATCTCAACTCTCGCTGCAGAGCTGGCTCTTTTCCGGGATGTTAAGTACTGTAACAACAACAAAAAATTATATATAAAATATTAGGCTTAAAGTCAGTAAATGAGAGATGATGACTCTAAGATATTACTGTGGTAGGATTGTAGCTACAAACAGCAGCCATGTTCTAGCTGTAAAAATGTTAAAGACACAGGAGAGAAATGTTAGAGACAGTAAAAACAAAGTAGGTGTATGATGTATTCCCCAAGGTTTACGTTGTATCAGGACCATAATATATACACAAAACCCAATACATTTCCTCTGTGTTTAACTTTGAGGCATTATGGAATGATTTTGTTTTGAAGTGCCATCTCCCTGTGTTGCTTTCTCTTCAATACTTTCCTCTTTTTGTTTTAAAGTCCTTGAAAACTATATCAATAAGGCATATTGAAAAAGGTATCTTTTCCTACTTAAGACATGAGGTCCATGTATGTAGGCAAGTCTTTTCTGCAGGAAACTTTTTTTGGTGATGGCCTGCCTAGTAGTTGTACATAACAGCTAATAGGATATTTTCTGCATAAAGCACATGCAGAAATTAAGGTCAGTAGTGCAATTTCTATATGGGCTTTTATTTTTTGCCTTTCAGTTATAGGGTTTGTTTGTTTGTTTGTGTCAGTGTGTTGCAGTGACATGTATTGGGTACAGTGGACAACTGTGCCACTGAGGGCTGGCACCTTTTCAGATGTCTGGTGTTTTGGCTCTTGGCTCAAAGGTGTGAGGTCTTTGAGTATTATTCCTCATTTTTGTTCCTAAAAGAGTATCTGATGTAAAGAATAATAATTTTTCAGTTTGTAAAGATTTAAATTATGTTGCCTCTAAGTGCTTCAGCTTTTAAATTCAGAAGAGTTATGTTATAGTCTGTCAAACCATAGGATCTGTATGCTGCAGAGCCTGTGCATGTCTAAGGATACATTTAATTAAACCAGCATTAGTGCATCTATACAGACTTATTAAAACACTTAGTTTGTCTCAATAATATTGATTAAATAGCAGTAGTTTGTTTAATCTAAGTGTATTTTTGCTATTACTACATTACTTCCAAGTAATCAGGGTAATAGTCATCATCAGTGAAATATCACGTTAGTTATGAAGTAATGCCATAAGAATTGATTTAGACTTGGCAGGAAAGGAAGGCTTTCTGTCATATAGTGCCAAAGCCTGATTTGGACTATTAGAATGAGAGTTTTACACATAATTTCTGTTCGTATAAACAGGGTGTGTTTTATAGGCTTATAGGTTATTCCATACTCCAAGTATCCATTATATCAAGGAACACCTCAGACAGTTAATTATGCAAAACATCATGTAAGTAATTACACAGTATTATTATGCATTTAACAGTTTTATTGATTTGCCAGTTGCTCACTTACAGTATTTAGAGCTATAAACAAGAGATGCTCACCCTCAGTTGAAATAGATCCAAGGAAATGAGCTAAAGATAAATGACACTAGTATGCATTGTTGCATCAGATGTAATCCTTAAACGTAGGAGCTGTCAACAGTGATAATTTGCAACACATTGGGGTATCTCAGGATCATTTCCTTCTTGTTAACAAAGTTTATCAACCAGGAAGCACGGGGAATCAACTTGAAATAGAATGGGAGGCAATAATGAATATTTATATATGGTGGGTGAGTAGTTTTAAATAATTCCTCCTCATTTTTGGGGGGTCTGTAGTAGTTGCAAGTCAGCTGCTTGAACATTTTGCTTTTTTAAAAGCACCACAGAAAACAACGTGCAGCCTCTCAGATGAGGTGCAGGTCTGAAGGGTGTGAGATAATGGTTTGTTTGGCTTGTTCTCTTGAGCTAAAAACGAGCACCCAGCAGTGCAGTCTTGCACTGCTTCGTGTGCAGGAAGTGCTGCAGCAGCGCTCGGGTAGGTGGCATACGGAGCAATAGCAACTGTTTGGGAGGCTGGATCCTCTGTCAGCAGTCATCAGCCAGCTCAGGCCACTGCTGGTAACCGCATGATGGCTCCAAGCTTTGCTCCTTCTCTTCCGGCTGCTACTGGCTTTGACAGCTGCCCTGGAAGGAGCCACTGGCTTGCTCTGCTTTTCCTTACCAAGGTGAAGTGGGCAAGTTTCAAGAAAGCATAAGAGAAAGAAGAAATTGCAAAAAGCAATGAAACATTCAGCATTTCTTAACAACCCCCCAACCCCCCCAAAAAACCCCACCAAACCACCACATCTCTTCTGTTTTGCATTGGGTACTCCTTACTATGTGGTTGTACATGTGTGTTGATTATTAAAGACCTTGAGCCTAATAACAGTTTTGTTTGTGCATTCATAGGACAAGATTAGCAATACTTTGTGATTAATAATCTCATCCACTAGGTTAACCAAGCAGGCCTTACCATATTTCTTATTAAAAGAAGAAATCCTTTCTTTTCCTTCCTCCAACTAAGCCAGTGCACCTTAATGCAATGATGATATGTTAGACCCAGCAGTTGTCAAAGCATCGTATTACTGTGATGCCATAATGACACCCTGTCTCTGTAAAGTAGTCATGTTTTCTCAAATCACACGTTGCACCGTTGATTTCTGACATGACACTTCATTCAGTCACTTTCCTTTTCTTTGGCGTCTCCATTCTCTGACAATAGCAGCTGGTGCCCATTTTCCTACTAAGTGATTCACATTTTACCACTTTACTAGAGTGCAATTAGCTGAAGCAGAAAAAAAGTGCTCAGTGTAAAGCAGCTTGGCTGAAATTGTTACTCAGCTCTTTAACAGGACCTGGTGAATGTCTTGAGGTGTTGTCATGGGTGTCGGTGCAAGAAGCAATGTTTTGGTTTCTTTGCACACAAATGTTTTTTTTTTTTTCTCTGTTACAGTCAGGGAAACCGATTATGGGAATTCACTGGAACATGCTGGCTTCTTTTTTGTCTGCTGATTTTAGTATAGACCTGCAAAATGATACTGAAAGTAAGCACAGGATTTAGAAGGAAATGTGGTATTTATAGTCAAAGCAAGGATCTGGCTTCCATTCCTGACTACTGCAGACTTACTGTGTCACTTAGACAAAGAGATTCTTTAATGCATTGGCTGTCACAGTTAAGGTCTGAGGATAGCAAGACCTTTTTGGTAGACATCCATGTGAGAGGAAGGTATTGGAGGAAAATCAGATGGGTGGTACTGTTAGTGTGAAAAGTACCTAGGTGTGCATAATAACACCTACCTTGCTGATGCTCCCACGTAGTAGCTGTCATTACAAATGTCAACTGCTAACAACCTATTCTGATATTTATGGAAGTAGGGCAGTTCTCTCTCCAAGAAAAGAAAATACTTTATGTGCAGGTAGAAGTGGACTTCATTGTTGCTCGGCAGTAAAAGTGGTCACTTTAATTATTGTAGTTAATTCTTACTGCCACAGATACCACCAGCGTGGCTCTGAAATAGCAAGTGATGCTGTAAGCAGAGCTTTTCCTTCTTGAAAAACAAATGTGAAATGTGTTCATGGATTATGAAGTATTGGCATGTTGTTTTGACCTCCTATGTGTATTGGTAATAAGGGAGATGAGGGAAAAGTAAATTTGTGAACTGGTTATATATATAGATGGAATATAAAGAGCTTCCAGTAGCTGGAATGAGGCTTTCTTTCTTAAGGCTATATACTGTAATCAGATGCAGTTAATTTTTGCATTCCACTTGTATATTGATACTGATTTAGCCAGTGTCAGCACTGTCAATATCATTAGTAATGTGGCAGGTAGATGGAAATACGAATGTGATTGCATTAATAAATTCTTAATATATTCAGCCTTTCATAAGCACATAGCATTACAATTTATTCACTATTGTTTAAGACCATTTTAAAGAAGAAGTTGCCTATTGCAGTGCTTTGTCAATGTATCTTTCTGCCAGCAGATCCTGGCTTCAGGTCTTTCTTAAATGAAGAAGTTTTGAAGTAAATTTAGTGTAGACATGAAGAGTTAATGCTGTATATTGCATATTAGCCATGGTTTGCAGCACCCTATATATTTTCTCTTGTATTTGGCCATGAAAATGCTTCTAGAGCATTTTTTTTTTGTTGTTGTTGCTTTTCCTGAGGGTACTAAAAGGAAAGTTTACCTGAGATTTCCCACTTTTTAGAAAACTTATTTCAGAACAGCCCACCACAAATGGAACTGCCATTTATTTGACTTAAAATCTAGTAAAGATAAAAAACAACCCCACCATGGCTTTAAAATAAATACTGTACGTTTTTATATGACACATGTTATTTCTATTCATAAACCTTAACTAAATTTAGATTTTTATTAATCCAATGTGACCTAAAAATTTTGCATTAACAGCACAATGTGGAATTGGGCTTATTCTCTTTGAATGCAGATAAAGCCATCATCTTGAAAATAGCTCTTTCTGACAAAAAGGTGTTCTTTTGAAATAAAGTCTTATTCACTACATTCCTCTTAGAGTTAATGTGAATTTTAGTGCCTCTAATTTTAGATTGAAGTGAGGTCTAGAATAAAACCCACTGGCTGACAATTGAATTTATAGATAGTTGTGAATATTTCAGGCTTGAATAATAGAGCTGTAGAATTTCAGACACAGAGAGGAAGAGAGAATTAAACTCCAACTGTAGTTTTACACTATAATGCAATGGTGTCTAGGAATTCTTCAGTGTAACGAGCTAAGTAGTAATTAGGAGGGAACTGAGGGAGGGATTTTACAGAGATCTAGCTTAGGCATTATTCCAAATGTTCAGCATGATAATTTGATGGTGGTCACACCTGCCATCCGTTTTAGATGGCTCTTGAATTACTTTTGTTCAGAAGTGGTGCAGGAAGGAAGGAGAGAAAGCCGTAGGTGTCTGTTGCCCACCCACAGGCAGTACCCAGCCTTGTCTGTGTTTCACCTCCTGGGGACTGGGAAAGTTTCTGTTCTCAGAGTCAGGCGCTGTTGTTTTTGCTTTTCCCTGGAATCGTTAATGTTTTAGCCGCATTTACGCTTTGCCAGCACGCACCAGTCCAGTCTGTGCTGTTGAAGCTGGAGCCAAAAGCAGCTCTGCCTTGGTTAGTACCAGAACCTGCTATTTCAGAGCCATCAGCAGGCTGCCTTTAGCACAGGCAGCACTGTGATCAGATTTTAGTGCTTGTTAGAACTGAGATGGTGTTTTGGTTCAGACTGCTTGGAGTGGGAGATAGCTGCTTCTGTACTGGCCAAAACAACATGCAGTTGAGCAGCTAATTAATTACAAGTGGGGCTTTTTCTTCAGGAATGGGGGAAGGGTGACATTCGGGCTCATTATTGCACAAATTAGATTTAAAAATTGTCCATGGAAGTTTCATGCAACAATGTGCCATCGAGCTGGTGATGACAGGCAGTGACTACTAGTGCTGTATTTTGAGACTTTACATGTGGAGTCTTGGCAGAAGGGAGGTGAAAAAAGAACAGAGTACGTGTTTAGTCAATAAAAAGATCTTAGTGTGTAGAAAAATAATATTAAAAAATCAGTTGGTAAAATGTGGAAGTTAATTGATAATCTTAATCACAGCTGTATAAAATTCAGTGTCAATGCAAGGGGAGAGAGAGACAGAGAGACACCATGTTTTAGTACCCTAATAACTTCTTACTCTAGTCTGAGATCGTAATGTATGTGCGAGCGGTCCAGTAATTATAAGGTAATAAGTGGAGTGGTGGTGTAAGTGCTCTAAATTAAAAGGAATTCGCAGAGCTGCTGTAAGTCAGAGCCGACCCGCTTTCTTTCAAACGTTGACTTGAGAAAAGTGCTTAGCCCAGAGTGCAAGTAGAAAGACAAGAGAGAGCTATCTATTAATTACAGCGCTCATTAACAGTGACGGCTACAAGGCAGCAGATGCAGAAGAAAAGGCACACGCTAGTGCAGGCTGGCAAGGGGATTTCCCCCCCTCCAGTTCTTGAGGAAAGGACAACACAAGCAGGTGGTCCACTGTAATAAGATATTTTCACGGCTTTAACCTTCCCATTTCCTTGGTTTATTTGCTGACACCAGATAGCTTGCTCCTTCCACCTCCCCAAATAAGCCCTGATTTTAAGTTTAGATCGTAACATTTCTGTACATCAATCTGGCTGTTTTCCAAATGTGCACATTAGTTGTTTTCAATAGAATTTTACAGTAAAAATCACAACAATTGAGAAGTCTAAATAAAATCCATAGGCACTGATTTTTTAGGGTGAATCTCATCTTAAACACTTGTCTTTAATAACGGGTCAGGCTCTTATCTCCATTACTCCCATTGGGAAGGAAGCCAGCTCTTTTGATTTATGTCTTTTTTCCATTGGTGAATTTGATTCCAGATATTAAAGTAGAAATTGATGAAAAATTTTTATTCTTAAATAAAAAGAAGTGGAAAAATGAAGTCAAGATCTCAAAAATTACTTCAAAAAATTACATCAGTCAAATTGTCTGGCCTTAACATATTTGCTTTGAAAACACAAATCCATAGTTCCAGGTGTCTTACAGGATAGTTGCTTTTCTGCAGTTAGTGTTTCTAAAGAAATGTTCATAGCTATGGTCTGACTTTGGCAGCTTCTGAGAGTACTGTCAGGAAAATGCTGGATAGGCCATTTGCTACTGTGGTCTCATAATCACAGCTGGAGAAAACGAAGATAATATCTGAATCAGAGCTTTCTAATTATTATTTTTGTCCTTTGTTCAGCCCAAAATACGTTAATAGTAAAAAACTTGGGGATGGAAATAGACAAAGATTTCTCCCCCCAGTCCTCCCTGTAGAAAGCACTAATTTGTTGGATCAGATATTGTGTAGTTTTATTTCAGATGCTTAATTCTGAAACTGTGAGAACTGAAAAGAAAAAAATTTTCACTTTCTGAAAGACAAAACTTATATGTAAAATTTCCTCTAATACATGTTTTTAATCCAAGAATGGAGCACATAAAATGTCAGATCCTATAGAGCTGTAGATATATGGGATAGTGCTGTAGTTATTACTGGTTAGTCTGAGGATAATAGCTAGAAAGTAATTGCAGCCACAGCTGATGAATCATTTCACTTAGATTTTGTGAAAATGGAGTTCAGCTGTAATTATTTGTTAGAGTACCCTGTTGATGTGCTACTTCGTTACTAAATAGCTGTATCTATAATAAAGCAGTATTAATGAAGAAAAAAAGATTGCAAGGGACCTGCTCTTCAGTTCTTGAATCAGATCAATAGATAATGGATATGTGTTTTAGTTAAGTGTGTTGACAAATATTAATTATAGAGCAAAGCATTTATGTGATCAAACTTGAAAATATTTGTTTCTGATAATGGTGGAATTTACAGAAAGAAAGTAGAGATGGGAAAATGAAGACATTTAATAGCCAGGCCATCTAATAGGAATTATAAAATTTTTTACTTGGTTGATGACAAATTCAGAATTTAGAGTTGATGTGAAGTTGACATGTAGCCTAGAGGGCAGGTGGAGGGGACAACAGAAGGATTTGGTCTCTTTAAAGTTTTTGTTTACTGCCTGTCTGGAGCTTTGACAAAGCTCTGTCATGCCCTTATGCTGATTACCTTCATGTAGAACAAGAAGTATTGACTAATGAATGAATGATGTGCAGTCCCTAACCCTTCCAGAGCAGCCTTAAAGAGCACTGTCTTTAATACACACATTCTTCTTTCTCTCTCTCCCCTCTGCAGGCTTCTCTGCAGAATGTCAAGCAAAGATCGACACATTGATTCCAGCTGTTCGTCGTACATCAAGACGGAACCGTCGAGCCCCGCCTCCCTGACGGACAGCATCAACCACCACAGCCCCGGTGGCTCCTCCGACGCCAGCGGGAGCTACAGTTCCACCATGAATGGCCATCAGAACGGGCTGGACTCGCCTCCCCTCTACCCCTCGGCCACGGGGCTGGGCGGCAACGGGCCCGTCAGGAAACGGTACGATGACTGCTCCAGCACCATCGCTGAAGACTCACAGACCAAGTGTGAATACATGCTGAACTCCATGCCCAAGAGACTGTGCTTGGTGTGCGGTGACATTGCGTCAGGGTACCACTACGGAGTGGCCTCCTGCGAGGCCTGCAAGGCTTTCTTCAAGAGGACGATTCAAGGTGGGTTGTTTGTTGATCTCGCTTTCTTTTGCTCAGAATGAAAATGTATGGTCTTTGGCTGAAGCCTGTTAGCCCTTCAGACCGTGCCTTTTCATTCTTCGTACTGCTTGGTCCTGCAGATGTTGCTCGTGAAGAACCCTCTTTGGCCTTCTTTGGGAGCTCTGCTTGTCACATGCCATGTTTATTTTGATTCCAAAACATGGAAAAGCGCTGGAGCTAATCAGTGGATGTTCAGATTTGTTTTCTCTGAGAGTTTTTCTGGATTCCCATAAATGATTGTTGCAAAGAAAGAGGAGCATTTTCAAAAGGTTGTCATGGACACCTCTTGAACACTCCCTGTGGCTGGCACACAGGATTGTGCTTGTGTGTTGCTCCTAGATACACCACTACTGTACTTAAATTGTTACAGAAATCTAGTTTACATTTGTTAAAGAACCGGTGCATGTGAAATTGGAAGAAAAATGCAGTGGTGTAGTGCTTTGTGCATATCAGTGTATTGATAACTGGTCTTTCAACCACTATATACAGTGACCTTAAATGAGTTTGTCAAATAACTGTAAGATCACATTCTAAGGAGAGTAAGCTGGCAGCTTTTGGTCTCTGCTCAGTATTTTTTACTAATTTGCTCTTGATACCTATTACAAATATGCCACATATTTTGGCATAAATTAGTACAAATGGGAGAATTTGCACGACTGCTTCTTCTAGCTTCAGAACCTATGGAGACAAAATAACCTTCTCCTTTGATTTAGATATCATCTGTTCAAGTAAAATTGAAGGTGCTTTATTTAAAGAACATGAGGCCAAGCTTGGCCTGTGCAGGAATATAGTGTCACATTAAATTAAACTCAGACTTCAGAGACTAAAATTAGGTTGCTAAGTCCAAATTTAAGCTCCTCAATAAAACCTGCTTGATTTTCATACATGTTGAGCACCTGAAATTCTCAGGAAAGGAAATGCAATCTGGTGATATACTTGCTTTTTAAGAATGAACATAAAGTGAGCTTCAGTTTGTAATTTCACATACCCCAAATTAAAAAACATTTGGTCTTAAGTATAGTGCTTCCATATTTAATGTAAAGTTAGTAAGAAAAAATAATGAATGTTAATTTGATTTTTATATTGCTGAGGCAATGGCCATTTTATTCTTCTCTCTTCCATTTTGCTGCTGGGAAGATTTGGGCCTTTTACCCGCATGAAGTGCCTGTTTTATGAGGGACATACAGACACTGAAAAGAAACATTATACTTCAGTTGTTCTAATGGAACTGAATGTTGCACTATTGGCAACCAGTAAACAAATATTCTCAATGGTAGCCTGGGTTTATATGTAAAATAAGCACACATACAGAGACAGTTGGCTCATTTCAAGTCTCTGTATTGGAAAAAGTAAAAAGAAATAAAATAAAGAAGAGGTAGGTGATTTCACTTGACCTTCAAGAACATTTTCAGAAAAGCTCAAAAAATGTTTCTACTGAAGCAATTTGTATTTTTTGGTTGCTAAACTTCAAGCACCAATTTCAACTAGCAACTCTGTTTTTATAAATGGTGTTTAATTGCTGTGTAATAGCTGTCCTACAGGACTGAATTGATGCACGATTATTTTAGTTGCATTTTGAGCACCGAAAAAACTGCTACAGAAACAAAACCTGATTGAAGTGTTGACTTCTGGCAGTAATAGGTAACTGCAATTTTACACCACACCACAGACAGAAAGTTTCTGGGCATGGGAGCACAAGGCAGAGACGTCATCCTCCAGATTAGCAACCTGGACTTGGCCACGCAGCTCAAGTTAGAACTGGCAGCTGTGCAAAAAGTCTCAGTGCGGCTGGAGCACGAGCTGCATCAGCAGGTGACAGTGCTGTGGAGACAAAAAAAATGCAGCAGGGCAAAACCAAGCATTGAAAAGAAACTAAGGAAGCATTGAAGGAACTAAGAATAGGAAGTACGTTACCCATCATAATGTCATGGCAGCATCTTCAGCAATGGTCCTGACTACATGGCACAAATACTGAGAGTTTTCAGGTGCCATCCAAAATAATGGAAGCTACTTGGGTGAATCAAACCATGGGTTTGGTAGGTGACAAAATGTCTAAAAGAAAAAATGGGCCTCCTCATGATTTGAATGGGAAAATTCTACCTTTAGGCTTGCATGAAGAATAATTCCCCTGAGGTTTTTTTGTTCTAATTGATAGAATTTAGTTCCAGTGCTCTGGAGGTCATTCTTCCCTGCACTGTTTCATTTCCTTGTTCATATAATGTTCCTTCTCTCTCTCTCTCTGCTTATTTTTAAAATGAGTTTGCTGCTGCATTACTGCAACTAAGAAAACAGGAAAACAGAAATAAATGCAACAGACTTTGAAATACAGAATAGAAAACCAGGCTGCCTGAAGTGTCAAATATTATAACTGTGCATATGTAGGAAGTATGTAGCATGTTTCAGCTCAAAGAATTGCTTATTTTAAATGCTAATAGCTTAATTGTGATGGGTACTTTATTATAGATGCAATGAAAAAGAACATAGGACTTCCCAAACCTTTGTTGATCATTCATCAGTTTACTAAATTAGGTCAGACCTGTAGATCCTCAGTGCTATTCCTGTTGAAATCATGGGCACAACTGCCCTGACTTCAGGGAGAGGAAGGCTGAGCTGATAAAGTCAGATTATGAAGCACATCCTGTGTTCATGTAAGGCCTGATGTCCTTTCCACGCAGTCAGTGGGAATCTTTCCATTCCAGAGGAGTCTCTTGAGGTCTCAGCAGGTGGAGGCCACTGGCAGCTGCTCAGAGAGCCAGCACAGTTATTTGTGCACCACCAGCATCTCACACAAGAGAGAAGCCTCACAGGGCACCTAGCAGCTCCTACACAAGGCAAATATCACTCTAATGTAGAGAATACACCTGTTTTTAAGGGTATTGGAGATTGTAATTCCCTTTCCAATTTAGCAGTTTAGTCTAAAAAACATCCAGCCTCCTGCAATCAATTCCTGCTCATTTCCTTAAACATTAAGAAATTAAATGAACCTTGTTTTGATGCATAAGAATGAGTAATTTTGTCTTTTTAGAACATATATTTTTAACATGGCCCAAAAATACATTTGAAGTTTTGGTAAAGTGTGCATAATTATGATAAAAATCAATAATATTAGAAAAAATTAGAAACAAGCAATTTCCTGGCTAAAAAAATTAAAGAGAACAAATCCACCAAAAACGAGCTCAATATATAAAATTGATGTCTTCTTATGTCATAGTAGAATGCAGTGATGTTCTGCCCCTTTTGTGAGATATAAGGTATGGAGGAACTGGATGTTCTCTCTGCTCAGCCTAGCACTCACTCAGCTGCAGCTCTCAGTTTGCTTCTGGGATAATTTACATGGTGGCTGATTGCAAGTGTCTCACAGAAATACACACACAGCCAAATCTTCCCAAAATTGGCTTAACATCAGGGATGGTAGAAAATAACAACATCTAAAAATAGTTACAGGTCTATTGATTTTTAGGGTCTCTTCACAGTTTTTGCTGTGCACTGTATTATCTTGAAAACTCTGAGCTTTCATTAAAAGAAAGAGGGGAAAAAAAAAGAATTTTCATTTGTCAGCTGGGTGCAAAGTCTTGTGTTCAACACAGAGGTCTTGTACTTACTAGATATTTTGTAGTGAATATTTAATGTAAATATATTTCTCATAATTTTTATTTGGTCAGTTATTATATATACTAGTATGCACACATTTTCATTAATATGTAATTACTCAGTGTTCATAACTTAAACATTTCAGCAGGTGGATTGAACTGGTGTTCTTGCTTTCAGGAGAGGGCTGAGATGATAGGACTTTCAGGTTCAAAGACAGATTATTGTCCTGTTTTATGTTAGCTTTTATCTCTCTAAAATAATGGCCTGTGTCTAGAAGACTTTTGTCCTCCCTTGTTCCAAATTGTCCAGACTGTTGTCTTTGGACTCTAAACTAGCCTGAAAAGACAGTGTGTAAAGCCTGCACATTCCTCCTAAGGCTTCTCACAAAAGTCTCAGATCTTACTTATAATTTCCTTGGGTACTGTTTGAATTTTCCCCACAAAAGCTAAATATTTTGCATTCAGTAGTCTTTGTTCTTGAATTTTTACTTTTTGGGTTTTTTTTTTGTTTATATGTTTATTTTTTGATGAAAAACTGCTGGACGAACAGCAGTGAGGCATCAATGTTCTGCGTGTACACAGGGTGAGTAAAGCAGGAGTTGGTAAGAGAAGCCCTGCAGTCAGACCCTCACTGTGTCATCACTCCATCCCTGAGAGCTGCTGCCTGTCCATGTCTGCTAACACAAACAGGAAATACTCTGTCCTTGAAATGCTGTTGTCTTCTGCCATCTCATTTTATGCTGCTCAGCTAAGAGCCTTCAGCTCTGCAGTTGTGCAGGGATGTTCCTGTTGTCTTCAAAGCCTGCCCAAACTCTCTGTACTTTGTTCAGCTCTTTGGTTACTCAGAGTTGTCTTTAATCCCTCTCATGTTCAGGTTTTTCAATCCTCTTTAGGGTGTTGACCCATTATTGAGCCAGTTTGAACTGTAAATATACAAACACTTTACAGTAAATACATTTTTATTTTTCTATCAGGAAGTTTTAATCAAGAAAGATAGAACTAGGTATGTACATTCAGATAAGGCAACGTAAAGTTTGATTTGAAGTTGCACGTGACTGATGTGGCTTGCAAAGGGTATTTTGCATTTCTGAAAGCTGTCTTCTGTAATACATTTTTGAGGAGGAAATGAAAGAAAATTAAACAAGATTTTATGGCTTTTCAGCTTCTTTGCTGGTAGCTAAGATTATTGTTGTTTTATAGAAGGGTAGGGTGGAGGCTCCCATCTTGGTGCACTGGCCTGTGGACCTTGGCTCTGGTGCAAAGATGGCAGCCCTCCAGTGAGCTGAGCGCTAAATGTCACCTGAATCCATCATTACCTGATCTAATCATTCACCTTCCTTATATAAGTGAAAGGCTGTGCATCAGCACTTCTTTCAAAGAATATTTTAAGCAAGCAGTGATAGATATCTTCGCTTTTCCCCAATTTCTCTGTGCCTGTGGGCCAGCCAGACTAGCAAGCAAGCATTTTTAATTCCTTCCAACACATCTTTTTATCCTGTCATAATGTCACTGTCTAGCTATGGCAGCTAAACATGATGAGACAATAAAATATAAACATGCTGAAATCTCAGAACCAGAGAGAAGCTTAAAAGTATACAGATTGTTCTATCTTTTTTACTATCTCTGCTTTCCTTACAAGCTTGAAAATTGTAATAAGCATTTAGATGATTTGGGAGTAAGAATGAGCATCCTGATTGGTGCATGGCTATTTTGAACCCCTCAGAAATAATGCAAAAGAGATGTGATTTACAAATAGTGCTGGTACACTAGTATGTACCAATGCCATTATAATTAGGTCTGGATCTTGTTTTGTTGTAAACATCTCTGAAAGCCTCCAGCCCACTTACAAAGCTCTGTCTTGTTTGAAACCAGAGACATGAGAAGTCTCAGCTAGCAAGTGATTTATGTTAATGTTTGTATTACTTTTAATCACCTTTTTTTCTGGTGTGAAAATGATTCAGTTTGCAGCTTTACAGACTGAGATGCTCTATGTGCTTATAAACAAACAATGACAATCCTCCATGCTATTGTAGTAGAATGTATCAAAATTGACCTAGATAAAATACCAGTAGGAACCAAATGTAGATAGTTCAGTCTTTCTGACTTGAACAGCTCTTAAGTGACTACAGGTAGCAGGGGATCAGTTCCCTCTGTGCCTTCAAAGCATTTGTTCTCTTTTAAGGTGACCTAAATGCCCTTCATTTCTCGTGAATAAGTTGAGTACAGGGGGATTCAAAGGTAGTTGGACCTTTACAGATTCAACCCCCCCTAATACCAGTCTGATACTGAAAATTATGGTGACTTGGTGACTTTTTATGATGCTGGAAACCAATCTACCTAAAGGTAGAGGCTGATACATGACTGTCATGTAGTCAGAGTAGCCAGTATCACCTTTACATTTTTGCTTTAAATCATCATGTTGCTTTCTAAGAATTAAAAAAAAAAATAAATTGCAAGTTCTAAATGTTTTAGTTCTGTAACACAGTACACTGATTTCTTCAAAGCAATTCAACATAGTGACTTCACTAAAAATGTACTTTTAAGCTGTTCATGTCCCTCTGTCAAACACCATGTTTAAAAACTAACTGCTTCTCCTTAGTTACTTAACTCCTAACAGAAAAGGCACCATAAGCAAGAGATGAAACATAACCCTTCATACATGGTCCTGTCACCTTGAAAAGATACTTGAGACATTTGGGAAGCAAATTTTTAAATGTTCTGTAACTCTGTGTGTACACTATTGCTTCTGAAGTCACCTGGGTGAAAAGTTGTGAATACAGTCAACTTTATGCTTAATCATCTCCAGATGACCTGTAGCAGAATTCATAATAGGTCTGTAGTTCATAGAGCTTTCTTACAGTATCAGGTGAATCTGTCTGAGGATTTGTCAGGCAAAACTGGATTCAGTTATTTATGTTCAAATCTGGCCTCATCCCAGCCTGACCCTACTCTGAAACCTTACCGGGGGTACTTTTACATGTGAAAATATTTACTCAAATTCAGCTAAGTTGTGACTGTAAAGTAGAGAGCAGAGTCTGGAAGAACTGAAACTTTAGCCTGAGAGAAAATATTTTTACTTTCCTCAGTTCAGCTTCATTAAGACCTATAAACATGGAAAAGATTTTCAAGTCTGGGACTTTTTGTCTATTCTATTCAGTTAGGCTGTTACTCTTGATTTCCAAGAGCTCCTCATTCTCAGATTCTCAGGAACTATTCTCTTCCATGTGTAAAGGTGAAACCTAACATAGTGAAATTCACTCTGTTAGCTTAGATTCTCCTGTGTCTCTTTCTTTCTGAGTTCTCATTATTAAGTCCCAGAAGCCCTATGGCTGTGATCTTGGCTACTTTCCATTTTTTGGAGTTTTCATGCATAGCAATGCACAGGCAAGCAGGAGTATTCCTTTGGGTCTGTCACCCAGGAAAAGAGAGCATGAAGGGGTACCTGGGATAAACCTCACTGCAGAAAGTCTTAAATCCAGTTAAGCAGTAGTCTCTATGAAGAATGGGAACACTTCAGTTTTGAAATACAAGCTTTTGGAAAAAAGGTATTAAGTTAGGGAATGTGAAAGAGAAGCTTTGGGAGAAAAATGGAATCTTTTTGAACTGAAATGCAGCTTCATGAACTGATTATAGCAGAAAATTATTATATTGAAGGAATGTTGGTTCATTTACTTTTTTCCTTCTTTTTTTCTTCTGAGGCTACATTCCCACACAGTAAAAGTTTTGATACTGATATCTTCAGTGTTCCTCTTGCTTTTTTAGGTGGCTCATGGCTATTCTTTCCAAACACCTTTTCACCCTGCACTTAAGTCTTCCTCATAGCTTTTACTTGTCCAAAAATTTCCTGAGCATACTTCAATAGCTTGTAGAAATCCTTTTACGTCTTGGTGTAATATTGCAGTATGAAAAAGGAAATAAAGCTTCTGCTAGGACTTGATGTCTGTTCTATTTTTGTCAGTATTGGTGGAAGAGAGACCCCTGTTCCAGCCTGTTTCTAGAGCCAGCTTCTCACTTTTAATATCTGGGAGGTTCTGAAGATGTGACAGTTGGTGACAATAACTTCTACCAAGGCAGAAGGCTCAATGCTTTCAGTGACCTCATCTTTGCCATGGCTCTTGCTTGTCCTGCCACCTCTAGTGTCACTGTCAATTCTGTGCAAGAAATGGGCAAAATGGTTTTGAGAATCTTGGCTAAATCCGCTCAGTTGCCTGACTTGTAAAGCCATTGAGTAAGTCCCTGTACCACAAAAATTGTTCTTTCTTCACTCCCCATTCAAGTAACATCCAAACCTCATCTGTGAGGTAAAAAAGAAATGGTACCTCAGCCCATTTATCCTGAGCTGTGTGTAAAGATGTGACTGTCTGAAGCATGTAGAATTGGAGAGCTGGGTATACAGGGTAAGTTTTAGCAGCTCACCTGCCATCTCAGGATCAAATGGCATGATGTTTTCCGTTTCAGCTGCTATTGGTAAGCACAGTGTTTAGAAGTATTTTCTCATTTTTCAACTGGGATACTAAAATTTAACAAATCAGTAAAAAAAGGAACTGATTTTAAATAAACATTCTTCAGTACATGAAGAAAGAAAAGGGGCTTAGGCTGGTATAAATCCCATTATATTATTCTAGCACAGGGAAATGTGTTTGGGGAGTGAAGATTTGACATATATTTTTATTTTCAAGCGTCATAGTAATTTATATTACTCAGCCCTTTAACTGCCAAACTGTAAAAGTCCATTACGCTACTGAAAGGAATATACAAATTATCCCCTGGCACTTTAGGCAGGAGTTTTACATATATGCTGTTATTCTATCAGCCAGCTAGCTGCACGATTCTATTAAGGAGTAAGTGAGAAAATTATATTGCCTGCAAACTAATTGTACAAAAGACTCTGAAATAAGTAATCCGAGCCCAGCTCTTTCTGAAAAGCAGCCAGGAGATATTATAAATCGCTCAATCGCTCTTGTCAGCCCAGTTTAAAGACCCCGAGCTGCCATGTTGATTTTGTTCACTGTAAAACACAACTTCCTCTCCAGCTGTTGACAGGACTGGGCAAACTCAGCTTTTACTCTTCCTAGCTGCTCAGTCTCAGCCTCTAGCATCTTGAAGTAAGTCAGGAATTGGTAGAGATTCCTTCCGGTTCTTCCTCTGAAATAAAATGCAGGTCTGAGTATCTTGAATGGGAATTCATATCTAGAAGTAAATAAGAAATTATGAAAGCTCTAATGACCTGGAACGTGCAGTAAATTCAGGTTTTTAATGAAAGTAAATCCACTAATACTTGCAGTGCTAGGTAAAACACATTTTAGTGTGATACAGATATCCCCTGCATCTGCATGTGCACTGGAGACAAAGTGTTTGTTCCTTGAACCCTTACTGCAGTGTAGCCCCCTTCTAAAATGCCAGAACCACTTTATGAGGACTAGCTATGGTCATTAGTAAGAGGTGGATTTTGGTTTCTATTCCTGTAACTCTGCTGAGCTCGTTGGAGGAATTCTTTGTAGCATCTTCCAAGTTCATTTTACAACACCAAAAATTAATATTGAGTGTCTGCTCTAGAATACAAGTCATTAAAGAAAAGCAGTTTAAATTGAAAGGAGATTCCCCCTGTAAGCTAAAGTATTGGAATCCAAGTGACTAGAATAATAGCTCCTTTTAGCATTGTTTAGGTATCAAGAATTTGCAGGAAAAGTAAGTTACACTGTGCCTGCTGCAGACTGTTGCATAGTTTGCAGAAATGTGAAATGTCAGGGTATGGATTAGAAATGTCTGCATAATGAAATGAGCAATCTTGCATTTATCTTTCTGGTTCTGAATGCTGCTTCTTGGTTTTGGCACCTGTACCTTTGTATCTTGGGACAGGATCTCTTGATACAGCGAGACTGTTCCATCTGCCCTGGTAGAGAGCTTTGCTTCCTGAAGTTCTCTGTTATAATCTTGATCTTGTTTTGATCAAGATTGTTTCTGACCTTGTGCAAAGGTATCTTTGTCTTTGATCCTGTGCAAAGCATTTCTGATTCCCTGTTTCTCCTTTATTTTTTTAAGATAGGGATGGTAATACATTTATTACTGTAGTGTAATGAAATTCATTAGATACAAGTTGAAAGCTTTGAAGGTCTTCCTGTGTAGTGGTTGTGCCTTTCTAAGAATGCCTTGTTAGAAGGAGAGGATAATGTGAATCCTTTTTTAAGCTTGCCCTTACCATCATTTTCTACCTATCCTTCCAAAAGTGTTATTTCCTAACTTTTCTAATGTGTATTGGAAAGAAAGACCTTTTGCAGGAACTGTTGTGCTGAATTCCCTACCCACCATATCCTTCAGTTTCTTAAATAGCTTTCTCCACAGCAGCTAAGAAAGGGGAAAAGGACTAAACTGCTTTGACTTTTGTCATTAGCATTCAGGCATACCAAGATCTGTTTCACTCACCAGCATTGCTAACTCACTCATGCAGCAATGTCCAGGGGGAAGAAAGCCTGCAAAGGCCTGAAAAGGTTATGCCAAATGTGCTGGTTGTGTTGGCAGAGTGCACAGAGTTGCCATGCAGACCTCCTTTATCATAAGTACTTAACCAATTTTCAATAGATGTAAGTGGTTTAAGTATTACTTCCTGTTGAATTAGCAGTTGCTGAGCATTTGAGTCTTTGTGCAATCCTGCAATCCACTAATGTGATATTTAATGAGGAGACATCAGTCTGGAGAAAGGTAGTCAATATAAATCAGTGTTTACGAAGTGTGATTAACTCTGAAATATTTCATCAATGCTGTGGTCCCAGGCAGCCTCTATGCTAATTATTAGAACCTGTGCATGTTTCAGCGGACTTTGATGGACCCCGAGTGCAGCAAACATGGAGCAGCAAAATTGCGATTATGCTCGGACTGTCTCTGATGACAATTTATGCATTTGGTGTGATGACCTCTTGCTTCCCAAGAGGGCAATAAACAGAATGCATTTTCATTAAGATACTAATGCACTTTATCACAGGGGGAAGGGGTTAGGAAATAAAGAAATACCTTTAAAGCAAGATGTGACAGACTGATTTGGAAGATGCTTTATTTAAAAGTCAGTTTCCCGGTGTAACTTTGGGCTGTTGCAAAGTCTGTCATAGTGGATGTAGTGTTGGGCTCTGAGATGCGTGGATGGGCAGATGAATAAGCTGAGCTAAGCTGTTTTATGAAAAGTGCAGTGGTACCAGGGCAAAAGAGAACAGATGTTCTAGCATTTGGACTTGGATACCCAAAGATGTGATTTTAAAAAAGTAAACTGCTCTTGTATTTTACTCGTTCATTTGCAAGCTTTTATTTTCTGATTTTTGAGGAGAAATAATATGAATTAGCAGTAGCAACAAAGAAAAAAAGAGATTGCTTTGCCCATGATGAGAAGGGCTCATGTTTAAGGATGGAGCTTGTTGTAGGCCTTAAGAAGGGAATTGGGAGAAGCGGGGGCAAAGGCAAACATCTCTTTTAGTTTTTGCTATTCTGACAGCTTGGCAGGAATGATGCTATTCCTGAAGCCTCTCAGTACAAGAACTTGGTCGAAAGTATAGAGAGAAGAGGAGATGTCCTGGAGCAGAGATCTGGCCTGGTAGCTGCAGAACATGCTAGATGTTCTAGCCTTATGCTAGAATACTGCCTTATGCTCTCTGCCAGCTGTAGTGGAAGAAGGGTGAAACTCTGTGGTACCTGTTATAGTTGATTATGCAGTAAAGCAGTCCTTCTTTTGAACTCTGGGCAAAGAGAGACTAATGAAATTGGCTAAAAAGGAAAATAAAGAGTGCTCAGAGAAGGAGCCTGAGCCTGTGGCTTGGTACAGAAAATAAATGACAAAATATCTTTCTTCTGTCAGCAGGAATAACATACATGAAGGATTTTCCTAGGTACCATATTTGGAGTGAGACACAGACTCACATTAGTTGTGGTTTTGTATATATTTCTTTCATATAGATGTCTAGAATTTAAAAAAAGGGTGAAAAAAATTAATCTTTTAACTCAGATATTTATTTTTACTTGAGAGCTGTTTCCTCCTGTAGCACTGCTTACTCTTGATACGTTCCAAAATGAAATACAAAGGCAATTGTATGAGTACTTTTGTGTGTTGGTTGTGTTGGTCAGTCAGTGACTCTGAGCCCCTGTTCCCCTGTCTGTTCCACACAGGTAACATAGAGTACAGCTGCCCAGCAACGAATGAATGTGAAATTACGAAGCGCAGACGCAAGTCCTGCCAAGCCTGCCGCTTCATGAAGTGTCTAAAAGTTGGCATGCTGAAAGAAGGTAAGACTGACCACCTCAATGTGTATCTCTGCAAACACTTGCTACAACTGTAGGGCAGTCAGGAAAGAAGAGAGACTGGTGAGTGTTCCAATCAGTTATTGCAAAGGCAATTGTCATATATACTTGCTCTTTCTGCCATCTGCTTCTAAGGTATCAAATCATGCTTTATCCACATAGAGTTCATCATCTTGTGTAGTACAGCAAAATGTACCTCAGCATTCAATCTCCTTCAGTAAGTAACTGATAGAGTAACCATCAGAATTCTCAAAGATTTCTTGCCTCCATTCCTTATCCACTGTTGCTTTCCCAGTTCTGGCAGAAGACCAAAACACACACTGTGTCTTCCTTTTATTCAGTTTTCATTCCATCAGGACAAATGAAAAGGGTTACTTCTAAATTAAACAAGTATTGTGTGTGTGTGCTGAAGTTACTGTAATTACACTGGAGCAAATTGTGGCATGCAGAAGAGGAGAATCCACCCTCCTCCCCTTTTTTTTTCCTAAAAGTGTCTGAGAACTCTGCCCCTCACTGTAAGTATATATTGAATGTTTTAATTCATCAATTACATTTTGAAGATAGTGAATGCAAGAAAATATACTTTAAGAAATGGTGCTGTCTTACCTGGAACCTGCTTCATCTATGTGACACAAAGAGGTGATTCCTCAAATCTTGGTTGCCTGCAATGCACGTACATTGTTGTTAATGTATATGCAAGAATACACTTGTAAGTGCATGTATTACATGCATTATTATTTTAGGGCACTGTCACCACCAAGAAAGATGCCATGTGCTTCTGAACTAGATAAACATTTGAAATGAAATCAGCACAGTGTTCTCTAAGTATTGTATCCAGGGGAGAGTACTTTGTGCTAAGCAACCACTTCAATCCTATTCAATTTTGCTTTGTCAGTGCTTGAAAACTCGGCTTTAATTACTGGTTGATTTTTGCAAATGGGTTGGTGGTAATGCAAAACAGGGTTTGTATGAAGCTATTGGGGTAAAAATCCAAGAAACAGCATAGACCAGTGGTGAGATGATGGGCAAATTAGGTCTATCACGCACCTACAGACATATTCTTATTGGATTATACTTGCTAAGAATAAACCTTGTTCTGTGCAACTGCTTTGGCAGATGCTATGATCCTGTGAGCCAAATCCTGCTGTCCTTAGTCTTACTTGAGCAAAACTCCTGTCAGATTCGATGGAGATTTTGCCTCAGTAAGAACGGCAGGATTTGACCCTCTCTTCAGTGGTTATGGGAGAGTTCTGACTTGCCAAAATCCTGCTATAACTGACCACTAGGAGCAGTCACTTAAAAGTGAAATTATGAGGCTTAGATAAACTGTAAAAAGAAAGGGATGACTGGGTATGGCACCTTTTGAAAAGGACTGTGCTTCTTAGCATCTTTTCTTAGTAGGTTAAGACCCTGTATCACTAGGGTCTCAGTGTATATCTGTATATATACAGATAATATACAGATCTATTGAGCAACTTCTTTGAAAATGAAACAGTGCTACCAAGAGCACTTGCAGGTGAATTGATTTAATCCTTTTCCTCTGAATTTTGAGGGCACTATTGTGCATGCATTAACATACATATATTGTAAAAAATCTAGGCTGTGTGCAGCTTCTGGGACTGCAAGAGGAAGTTGTCTCCTCTGCAAATGAGTAATTATCTCAGCAAATCTGTGTGCAAGTTTACTGTTTCTACATGCAGTTTTGTTAACTGAAATAATTTAGTTGGATAATACAGATGTACATTGCGAGTAACATTTTTTTGTTTGAATGTTCATTGTCCATGGATTCAAATAATTCCCACAAGTTTTCTTAATAAGAATCGCATGAATTTTCTACTCTAAAAGTACATATCTTTTTCTAAATGGCAAAATAACTAATTACTTTGAAAAAACAGTGTTGTTTATCTACCACCTATTATAACAACCTGCAAGAACATGTAAGGGCATTTTATTTTTTTCCCCCTTTAGTGGCCACTTTTTAAATCATGCTGATTCACAGTACATTTGTAAGACTGTATTTGTTGTAAAGATTTTTTTTTCTTGTTGGAAGGCAGTTCTGGAGATGGATGTTGTTATTTTAACCTACAGGAAAGTCTGGAGATGACTTTTTGACTTGGACCACATCCTTTATGTACAAAATTAAGAAAGATAATGTACTGACTTCTTGCATGTGTAAAGTGGTATAAATTTATTGATTAGCACGGACTTAAAATAAGCTGAAATTATTCTTGCAGCATCTCAAGTGTTTCTTTATGTACAGACAAGGATTTCAGTCTCATGCAGCATGTCAGAGATCATGCTGCAGTAAATCTATTCAAATGTAAACCTGTTCAATTCAATTACCAGTTTATAATAAAATTTGCTGCTGCAGCCTCCATGTTTGTCACAGCAGTCTCTACATGCTGATGGCACAGCATGCCTGGAAATTGACAGCCTAAATCTATTTACAAAAAAAATTTAGTTGCAGACCTGAAATAAAATCAAGTTTAAGCAGCTTTGAGAGGAGCATCACATTCCTTACAAGAACAGCACATCTGCCAGGGTGTATCTTCTCCAGAAATCTTACCTTGTTTGTGGGGAGTTTTCTTGTAGAAATTTATCCTTAACAAACAGTTTTAAAGTGTAATCCAAAGTGAAACAATTATCAGATATTGTGCTTTCTTTCACATTGCAAAGGACTTCACTACATTGTTATTTTGTGAATTGTCATATGAATTTCATGGTAGATTCTGAGTTTTAGCCTGGCTTCTAGGGCTGGGTCTGAACACCACTTATAGCAAATGCATAGGGTGGCTTCCCTTATGACATCTGCATGTTGAATCATTTATGTGACAAGATAATGGTGTTTTTCATCTAGCATCCAGTCTTTCTGTGGGAGACCCAGTGTTAGGGTGGTGGGGCTCTGTTTTGGGGTCAAATCCTGCAAGGGAATTGGGATTTCTGGTCACATGAAGTACAAGGTGGAGTAGGCATTTTCTGTACATTTTCTCATGGATCTTGGTGAGGCTGAACCAGCAGCACCTAGATTAAGATTCTTAATGATTTTTAGGATGTGGGCCAGGAGCTACAGCAATGTCAGGCTGGGCTGGCCTGGGATTGAGGCCCTGGCTGCATCTCCTGTTGAGTATCGTAAGAAGGTTTGTGCAGACTGATCTGGAGGAACACATTTTGGTTTAGCCCATGGACTGTTACTTAAAAACATGTTTGGGTCTGTGGATGGGTTTTGAGGATGTTATACTTCATACTGTAGCATTCAGCAGAGACTGATGAGCTTTTAGGCACAGGACAAATATGAGGATGTGGTGTTTTCATTTACTTTTTTAGGAAAGGGTTATTAGCAGCAAAGCAGAATACACTGCAGTCAAAGAAAAAAAAAAAACTTTTTTCTATATTTAATTTTGTGTCAGTGTTACAAAAAATCAGGTTTTCAAGTATCCCAATTGATTCTTCTACTGAAATGCAGTTTCTTTGACTGTATTTTTATTTTGGTAAATTGTCTCAGGTTCATGAGAACAGCTGAAACAACATTAAAGATTCTTGTATAGTCTAGGGATAAACTTTTCAAATGTATCCCTTGAGATTTCTTGAAATAATATTGAAATTGCTGAAAGGGTGCAGGGAGACATGTACAACAATTTGCCCTTTTAAAAAATGAACATTTTTAGGACATTCAGTAGTTTTCAGTTCTGTTGGTTTATAATTCAGTTCTGTCTTTAAAGTTTGGCCTTTCAAACTCTTTGGAAGCCAGTGATTATTTTGCTTCAGGTGGTAGAATTAAATCTGTGCTCATGTGCAAGGTTGGGTATTTTGGCTATTTCCCTTTTTATACAGCTAGTTGGATTGAGTAAAAGGGGTTCATTTTTTTTCTTTTCTCAGAGGAAAAATTGGATGTAAAACTACATAAGATGGTATGGGGAGTCTTGAGTAGATATTTGACTTTTTTTTTCTATTGCTAGGTGATCTGAGTAGAATTCAATATCTGATCTTTAATTAGTACTATTTGCCTATTAATAATATTAGTGGGACTATTTACTAGCATAGGCTTGTGGTAGAAGATATTATTCCAAGTTTATTATAGGACAGATCTTGCTCCTAAGGGCTTCCCATGTGAAATAATTCCAGTGGAGGAATTATTCCGAAATAAAATCACTTCTTGTTTCAGATGCAGCATTTGTATAACTGTTTTTACAAGAGGTTGTTCCATATGTTTTAGTTTTCTCCATAGATGCAAAGCCTTAGCCTCAGTTTTACCTGTCCCTGTATTGTAGGGAGGTTAAAAACTACACTTCAGAGGGGAATCTGTGGAGTGGCACTCATGCAGCTTTTAGACCATCTGGAATGCTGTATCCTGTTCTAGCTCTCACAGTTCTGTGCAGTACTGGTTCATATTTCTTACAGGGCTGTTGATACCAAAACATCTCCCATATATCTCTCATTTCTGGTATTTGGGTGTTTTCAGAACTTGTTATGGACCGTGTGCAGTGGCTGATCTGCATTGCTTGTTATTTCAAAAAGTCTAGTTCCTAAATGAGTGCTACATGGAAAGAAATGGAAGTTTATATGAAAAGTAAAGTATACTACAATAACAATGGCATGGGTTGCTTCATGTAAGTACGTTTGTATTTTCCTTAGGGATGGATGGCCTTTAAAAATCATCATCAGTCACTTGGTACCCAGTTAGAATAGGCAGAGTAACAAAATTCCAGCTTAATTAGTGCTGCTATTACAAATGAGAAGCCAGATCCTCACCAAGTATTAATGTAAGCTCTTAGAGGTGTGTTAGATTGCTGCTCATTTGGCAGGTTTGGCAATCTGTGCCATGGGGAAATCAGCAATGTACCTTTTTGTGTCTGTGAATCTTCACAGTTGCTTGTACATGAGCCGTCATTCAGGCACTAAAAATGATCACAAACTCTCTGAGATTTTCATCTGGGACTGCTGACTTGATGTGTAACCCTTCCCATCACAGCAGAGCAGTTTGTATGTTGTGCTTGTCCTGCTCAGTGAGTAGCCCTCAACACTTCTCATTCACTACTTTGCTTGGGTTTTTTGAGAATTCATACAGGCCCTCAGAGAGACCTCAGCATCCCTAGGGAAATGGTAAGGCAGTAGTTAGAATCTACTTCGTAAAGAAATCCTGGACTTCTAAGTGTTTTTATTTAGCTGTGATCTAAATAAAAGCAATTCCTGACAGTTTTAAAAATGTTTGAACATTTTAGATGCTCATGTAATGAACCAGAAGATTATTACATGAGTTACACTTTTTCTGAACATGCTAAAATTGGAGGTCTCTAAAATAATCTGGCTTCACACATTGAGAGATTTCATTCATTCAAATATAAGAATACATTTTTAGAAAGAGGTATGTGTATTTTAAAGCATAAATTACTGAGTTTATTATGGAAAGATTACCATATGAACATCTTTGGCTTGTGTTAAGCAGCAGATCGGATTAAATTATCATATTGATCCTTTCTGGCTTTGACAGTCTATGAAAATGAATCCAATAGAGCAAGGAGAACAGGCAGCTTGAGTTTGGTCTTACGTAAAGAGATGCGTGATATGCAGAGGAGCAGATTAATGGATTCGCTCTCAAAATAATAAATAAAACTAAGCAATCTTCTTTATGACTAAAATTGTGTTATCACCTATGATTTGAGGGTAGTGAAAAAGCCTGCTTAATAGGATTCCTTCTAACAACATCTCTTTTGAAAAGACCTGTGCATCAGACATTGCCAAGGTAAATTTCTCTTACAAGTCTAATACCATTAGTCTGCCAAGACGAAGGCAGAAATTATTGCGGATGAAGTTTTAGTTTCTGCTGCCTTTAGAAATCAGAACAAAGGAAAGGAGAAAGCATTAATGGTATTCAAAGAAAATATTTCTGTACAGGATGACAGTTAATAGAGCAGCAGTGACCTCAGTGATATTTCTTATGCTCTCTATCGTAATATTACACTTAAGGAGCTTCTCCATTAATGCAGGATATTAAACAAACCTCCTGTGTTATAACATCAAGAGATAACATAGTGTGTCTTCTGTTGATGTCTCAGCTCTCTTCTATGTTTCAATGTATTATGAAGGAGTTCGGTTTCTAGTGCAGCTATTTTTTTGAATTGTTTCTTTTCCTTTCCTATTCCTTCCTTTTCCCCTTTCTTCCCTTCCTTCCCCATTCACACATTCCCCCCTTTTCTTCCTCCCTTTTATTTATCCCTTCACTTTTATTTTTTCCTTTCCCTTTTCTCTTTCCCCTCTTTCTCTTTGCACTCCCTTTCTTTCTTTCATTCAGCATGTGCTTGGATTAATATATACTGGGACCTTTTAAATCTCCTTGGAAACAATAGAAGCTAATCTCTAAGTGCTGCTGGTGTTCATAAGTAGGCTTCTTTGCTCCTAACCAAAATGTGACCTGATAGCCCAGTTCACACATTAGAACTGACAGCCCAATTTGTCTGCCCTAAAACGCAGCTCATGACTCTCCACTCTCTGTAACTGATGAAGAAGGACAAACTATTCAACTTCAGGTTAGTGTTTATAGTCAGCTCAAGCAACGAGCATTTCTATTCATCCACTAGAAAAATACCCCAGAAAAAGCAGATATTGGGGACGTGGATAATTGTCCCAAGTCACATGAAAGCACCTACAGCTCCTACCAAATGTTGGCCTCCTGAGAAGCTTTCATGGTGCTTGTGTTCCAGTGTTGTGCCACTCTGGTTTGTGTTCTGTCTCTGAGTATTTTGTGGAATAAAGCAGATATCCCAGCAGTTTGCTGGACTTGTTCTTTAAATAAAATTTCTCTCTTTCTAGATAAAATTTTGTATTACTGTTGTCCCTTTATACAAATGCTTGCCTTGCAGAAAAGAGAAGGTATGAAGGGGATGTGGAGAAAGCAGTATTGTTTGTAAGTCTGAGTTTGAGAACTATTTACATTTCTTGGCTTTACACAGATCTGTAAATGGGGAAGTTTTTGTGTTAGCGTTTGCAGATCTGTGGTCAGAGCTGTTTGCTGGCTCACTCACCAGCAGCTTCCTTGAGATTAGCTGTTAGGTTGGGTCTGCTCACACAATCATTGCTGCCGAGAATCCCAGTGGCAGCAGTTGTTTGCAGGGTCAGACAGGCAAAGAATACTTTCAACCTAAAGTTACTTTGTACTTTTGTTAATGAGTTTGAAGGATTCTGAATTAAATTTTACTGTAATTTCCTTAGTGCACATACCTTACATATTGCTTACAATTGGAAGGAGTAAGTTCTGCAGTTTCATGGGTCTACTTAAATTACTATTAAAAATTAATCACTTTGTACTAATATTTTCTCATCATAATCTGAGGTGATTAACTGCATGTCTTCATTTGTCATATTTCTTCTTTTGATCCTGAAATAAGGAAACAGTACTTTCCTAATTTTCTAGAAAATATTCCATTGTTTGCAAAATGTGTTTGTTGGATTTAGCCCCTATGAACATTTGCTTATACACTGGAAGTATAGAGACAGCAGTATAAGTGATAAGGATAGGTAGAGACAAGTGTGAAGGATGCAGGGCTTTTCCCATGATCTCACAGACAAGTAGCTGCCTTTCATTTTTGGTCTCTGCCACCTATAAACACACAGATCATCAGATGTGGCACTGCCCTTTATTGCAGAGTTCTTGAATTCTTGCACGTGGGTCCTGCCTTATGATAAGTAAGTCTCATTTTGTAAAGAGTAACATTAATGTAATTTGTATTCTTCACTTTTTTCTGTTTCTGCTGTGTGGATACTTGCACATCCCCTGCTTGAGTGCTATAGGTGTAGAATCTCTGGTAGAAGTGCAATTAAGGGTAGTGAATGTCCTTATCTCTAAAGTAAACTCTGATGCCAAACTTTCTGTATTTTGCTCAGCCTTTGCCTGGGCCGCACCCACAGCTCCTCATCAAGACTCTTGCTGTGTGAAATCTTTGTCAAAACAGAATGCAGGGTAGGATTATTTGGGGTGAAGGGCTGCAGTGATGCAGGTGCTGGTGACTAGAACCCCTGTGGCAGATGTGCAGGCAGACTGCTGCTGCTGCTTGGGATGGATTGGCACTGAAAAGCTGAGTGGCTGAGGAACTCTCTTGGCCTCTTCACTCAGTCAAAGCCATGAATGTGTTGACAAGTAAGAAGATTTCCACCTGCAGTTGTTACATCTGATCTCATATAGTGCTATCCCTCAAATATTTCACACTTCTAAATCTCTGCTGTCTTAGAAAAAAAAGGTTAGAATCAATGTGAGTTTTGAGATATTCGTGTAACTAAGCCACAGTCTTCTCTCTGAGCAGTCATTGCCCTTTTCTAAGCTGAGGAGTTACTGCAAGTGGTGAGCCTTTGCCAGTTCTACTCACTGAGTCACTGGAATATGAAGCTGGAATATTATTTCATTTGATGTTTGTAATGTGGCTTTTGTGGTTGAAAGTCAGCAGCCTGAATTCTGAAATAAATGTGATCATCTGCAATGAATTGTCACTTTGTCAGATTTTGCCATGCTTACTAGCTATTCTAATAATAGATCTCATCTAACCAGCTTTTTCTTTTTTCCCTTTTCTTTCTTTTTTGTTTTCTTTTCTTTGGGTATTTATATGACAGAAAAGGGAAATTATGAGGGGAGTCTGTTGTGCTCACAGTAGTTGCTTAATATAGCTATTAATCTTTACAAATGAAGAAACATAGCTTTATTTTAAGCCTCAATAGGCTTTTATTAGATAAATGATTCTGGAGAAAGTCAAACACAGCTATGTTAAATATCTACACTTACTGAATAATATCAATATTTTCCTTTTTGCTCTTTATTTTTCCAGCAAACTTAATGTGTGTATCTATTTTTCTCTTAAGCATCTGGTTTATGTCTCAGGATCATCAGGTATAAGATGAGAAGTCAATTTGATTTACAGTTTTAGTGCAGCAGATCCAAAATCAACATTCCATACAATTTGCTTGCATGGGGTCTTACTGCACTCCATCTTAAAACAATTAATTATGAAAATAATTAAGAAAAAATGAAATACTTTCTAAAAGAAAGTCTGCGTGATACTGTCAGTTAATCAGCTTAACTCCAGTCTGCGCCCTTGGTGGCAGAATTGTTGGTGTGCTGTTTACCAGCAAAACTGCTTGACCAGCAAGAGGGAATCTTGGTAACTTGGCTGCTTGCTGAGCACATACAGATCTGGGAAAAAACAAGTAGTACAAGATCGTAATCCTCATCTTTTGTCTCTGTTCTTTCCCTCTTCAGCCAAGCATTAGTCCATACAGTGCTCTTCTTGTCATTTTTATTCAGCAATGTAAAAATCACTCCACCAATGCCCTGTCTCTTTCTAATACTCCTTTCAGTTCTGTGGGTGGGTGACTGAAGATGAGCCACGTCATTTGTTGTGATCTGAATCAATCGACAGATCAGTCTCGTATCATTTGCTCAACACTTGTACAGCCACATGTCGCTTTCATGACAGTCTGCCAGATAGTGTTTACAGTGGTCTCCAGCATCTGAAGTTCCTGTGCTCTGTCTCATTTTCTTATTTTCTGTAGTTCAATCCAGGCTTTAGAAAGGGGCACCTGAGATTTCACTGCATGGTCAATCTCAGCGGATAACATTTGGGAAGAGTATCTTGTGTAAGTCACCAGAACAGCATTTCTGGGTAGGAAGTGGTATCAGTTATGGTAAGGTTACTTAAGAGATGGCCTTAAATACACTTTGTATCCAGACTGAGGGAACCAGCATGTTACTATTGAGGTGTTAAGAGAAGTCTTCCTCTGTACTGATTTTTCAGGTCACAAGCCACTTGCTGGTTTCCCTGTCAAGCTCTTAATGAAAGCTCTTAAGTTTCCAATTTGAAGACAGAATAGACTGCTGAATGTCAAAATAAAGGAAAATTAATATTTCCCTTAAAAAGTAGCAATCTGTTTTATAATACCAATTTAAATGGATTCTTGCTCAAAGATGTATTAGAAAGTCTGGTTGAGTTATAACTCAGGTGAAGAATTAGGCTGAGATAATAAGGGACTGAATAGACTCTTCCTTCTCAAGAGCCCTCAAGAACATCACCCAAATTCTCTGACTGTATTTCAGGCAAAAAGAAGTTGGAACAGCTCTTGAGTCTAGTGTTCACAGCCACAGTCTTTGCTGGTCTTCCAGCTGCTGGATGTGCCACGTGGCCATTGCTTGATCCTGCATGAGATGCAGAGGGATGCAGTAATTGGAGAACAAAGCCACACAGTAGCTAAGATGACATAACATCCTTCTCTTTTCTCTTTTTATCTTCTGTCATTTTCATGACTTTCTATTCATTTTCCTCTTCCAAACCATGATTGTATCAGAAGAATGCTGATGAGAAAATAGTTGCTGTGAGCACATATCATCCAGGCAGGTTTTTTTCTGGCCAGGTGGGAGAGAGAATCATGAATTCCTTGAGGTTTTTGTTAGCTGACTCACTGTTTTGTGAGGACTAGTCAGGCTGAATGACTGTATTTCCTTCTGGGCATCCTGGTATTGCTGGAGATATCCATCCTGGCAGGATGCTTCAGCTCATCTCCAATTAAAATACTTGTTATAGAAGTATTCTTAAACACAGCTGATTAATGAAGTTAGGAAAAACATTTGAATGCAGTGTTAAGGCTTCCAACATTGGTGTTCCTTTCTAGGGAGGTGTGTGCAATGAGAAAGCATTTGGAATATTAGCAGTCCATCCCATTTTGTTGCCATTTGTTTTCTCTAATTTCCTTTTTTAATGCTGGTTAGTTGAAATAAGTCCTTTTTCCCTCTTCACTGTTCCCTCCTCCCCCTTTATGGAATAGCCCATGACACGTGCCTGTAAAGTGGCTTCTTGGGAATTTGCAAGTCTTTGAATGTGTTATCTGATTAAAGGGATGTATGTGTCTTTAATTCTCGTCTGCAGTTTCACCTCTGACCCCATCTGTTAAAGTGGAAAGGAGCTGAGAGTCAGCAAAGTCCCAGATTCAACCCAGATAACCTGCAGTGTGCACATTTGAATGCTTTAACTCCTCAGTTGCCCCTGAAAATTACATACTTGATTAAGTGACAGGTTTCACTGGAAAATGTGGAGGGTCTGATATGAGGCAGGTGAATTGTTTATTTTGTTGATATGCTTAAGTTAGGATAATTTAGTCCTGGCTTGCCTTTTCTGTTAAAAAAGAAAAAAGCATATAGAGGTGTGGCATAAACATGTATAAGGTCTTGTATACATAAACATGTATAAGGTTTTCTTGTTTTCATTTTCAGAAATGAAAATACGTGTGTATTTTCATTTCTGTATTATTTTAATACACCAATTTCTTGCTTACAGGAATGAAAAGTAAAACCCCCATTTCTACTTCCTTTTTGAAAAGGAAGCTGAATTACATGGTTGGAAATGATGCTGCAGTTTTGGGTGGGATTTTTAAATACCCCCAAATAAAGCAGTGAAAATAATGTCATTGAAAGATTGAAGTAGATGACATGAGGGTCATTTACATTACATTTTGCTAATATTGTGCTTTTTTGCAGTAACAGTGTAACTGTGGCATTTCCTGTGCTTTACAAATAGATATCATTAGTGATGAGAATATCCCATTATATTTAGACTTGTGGGTCTTTTGATTTTTCCTCTGGTCATTTTCTTTTCTAGCTTTCAAACACTCTTAAAACTGAAAGGATTTTCAGTATCCCAGATCCATCCCTGCTCTCTGAAAGCTAGAGCCAAATTCTTCCCCCACTTACATCTGTTCAACTTCGGTGGTTTCACTTATGCTATGTGGCTGTAACAATGCAGAATTTGTCCTAATCTGCCCTTTCTTTTTCAGTGGAGAACATGCACATGCAAAGTGTTCGTGAGCACAGCAAGTTGAAATGCAAATAGAAAGAATGTATGTATTTTGTGCATGTGTGCGTACACACACATAGATAAACAGCACACAGATAGGTTTGATAGTATATCTACTGTACATAATATTGTAAATGGCATCTTGCTGTGCTGGAATCCAGGCAATATGAGTTCAGTACTAAAGTGTTCAAGTTGCACCTGAGCTAGCTGGAGCCTGCCAGCCTCTGCAAGCCCACTGAGAGCATCTGTCTCGCCACCACCTTGCTCACGCTGTGTCCTCTGCAGGCTCTCCGATTCTTGCGACTATGAGCATAAATCATCCACCTGTCAGGAGCTCGAGCTGCCCGGATTATGCAATGCCTGCCTTCATTTGGAGATGGTGTGAGCAGAAGATTGCGGCAAACGCTTTGCATTCATTTTAACGCCGCTCCCGCATCTCTTCGGCTTTAATGAGGGTTCAGGGTGGCGACGACTCCCTGAGACAATGGAAGTCCTAGAGACCCAAGCTTTCTTTGTACATTTGTACGGCCTAGTTTAGATTTTTTTTTTTTTTTGGCTTTTTTCCCCCCTCCCTTCCCCCCCCACGCAAGAAATGAATGGCTTGAAAATTGAGGAAGAGAACTGGTACTGCACAAAGCCAGCTGTCCATAGCTCTGCTTTTTGGCCTTGTAATACTTCCCTCCAGCTGAGCAATGAAGAATTTAAAAATCAGTCATGTTTAATGCTGATTGTCCATTTGTGCTGTCTAAAGCTGCATAGTGCCTAGTTGGCTTCACTTTAAAAAAATTAAAAAATTGTAATAATCCTACCTTTGCATTTTATTCAGTTACAGGTGTATTGAATTACATGATCAAGGGTGGCATACCATATTGTATATTCCACATTTAAAACACAGATCCTCTGTATTAAGATCTCCTTGTATTACCAAAAAAAATAGACTTTTAGTAAAATTGTCTTATTTCAGCTTGGTAGACCTGAATTAATCAAATTCCTTATTCACTCATAATTTTCATCATGAATTATAGGCAGAATAAATATTTGTATTTATTCATCTGTGTAAGCAGAAGAAAAGAAAAGAAGGTTGGGAGACAAAAGCAGATAAGTCCTTTCAAAGACAAATGTTGAAGATGGCGAAGGGGTAAAGATAATTTGTGCCTTCACACCTGTAGTATCTGTGTGCCCCATACCCCATACAAATCCCATCAGACTCTTGCTGGTACAGCCTTTAGACTGTAGCCTTATGTGATTGTCAACCTTATGTTCTTAGTGACCTGAAAAACACATGGTGGTAGCTATAGTAAAATACTTAATTTTGATACTATTCAGTAGTTAGCCAGGGAAGTCCCTGTTTATCATCCTAATGTTACAGGTTTGCTGTTTTTCACCCGTATTCAAGAAAACAAGCTTCTTCAGTACTTTTGAAACACCTTGGGCTTGTGCAGCATGATTTTTCTGCAGCAAATGTGTCATGAGCTTGTCAGCAATGTTTTCAGGGAATACTTTTTATACATTTTAGAGAACACCTGTGATGTGTAGACAGTAATAGCCCCATTTTACAATATTAAACCTCAGAGGAAGAGAACAAGAGTTGCTTAGTAGAAGTCACATGTGGTGTTAGAAGCACAGCTAGAAGTGAAACTTCTGCTCTGAGGTTAATGTGTCTTTCAGCCTGGGACTTCAAAGTCCAGCCGTGTCCACCCCTTTCTCACCCAGTGACTGAAAGAGAAAAAGGTTTATTGCTTGTTCATTTGGGGTTTTACATTTCTCTTTTTAACACTTCCCTTTACATGTGAGCTCCTCAATCAGCTACTGGTGAAAAGAATCCTAAAAGGTGAAGTGAAATTAAGGACAGCTTTTGTCAAGAGGGAAAATAAAGCGCTGTGTTTCAGTGTTCCTCTATATTTCCCATTGATATTAACAGAGGACGCTTAGACACATGGAGCGGAATCTGTGTTGCCAAAATATTCCAATTTTCCTCTCGGTGAAAATTTCCGCAGCTGACAGGTAGCAGGAGTGGCAGCTGAATGTGGAATACACAGTGTGTGGAACATGCACTCCTGAGTTGCAGCAGTGCTTGGAAGCTCTGCCTGTGCCTCCATTCTGCTGTCTTGGTCTGAAAGCCAGGGAATTTCATGCAACCTGGTCATACTTAACTAGGACCACACAGAGCAAGGGAGGTTTTTTAATAGGCTGTTGGGGGAAGAGTGGAGACCCTAGCGTGTGTAGACTTTGAGATCTTTACTGGGAGCCTTATTTGCTTTTGGTTGCAAGCTACCCTTCCATGCCATTCCCTCCCCCCTCCAGTTTTAATTTGATGGAAAGCCAGCAGTACTGCAGTTTTATGCAAGACCTCCAGTGAACTCAAAAAAGATTATTATTTCTCACTTTGTCTTTACAGATAACTTTAAAATTTTATGCGTCAGAACGTGGGATTATCTGAAGACACAAATGCAACACAACACTGACAAAATCAGATGAAAAATCTCACTCTTTTAGCTATGAAGAAATTAGATTTATCATCAGAAAAGCATTCTCTTTTCATTTTCTGAAAGGTGCTTTTTGACAGACCCTTTGCAGTGGACGTCATGCTCACAAAACATGCTGTCACAGGGCTATTTGAATATGGTGACAGGCTCATTATCATGTTGAAGACAACTGACAACACTGCAGACTAGAAATGGACAGGCTTGCCAATCAGCTGGTGAAAGGATTGCAGTTGAAATAGAGGTTTTTTTTGTTCTGAGAACAGTAGTACAAATTGACTACATTAATTCTTTTTATTATGGTTGCATACACTGTAGTTAAGGGTCCGTCACTGTTTCCATTATAAATCCCTGTTTTCAGGGGTTTATTAGTAGACCATAAAAATGGTTCCTGTTGAAATTTTGCATTAAAAATATATATTACCCTAACAGAACAAAATTGCTGTGGTAACTGTGTGGAGGTGGGAGGGGAGAGAAAGAGGGATTGACTGAGTTTTAGCTGAAAATTGCATAAAGCTGAATGCATTATTATTTTTATAGAATCTTAGATGTCCAAGAGTTTTATAGACAGGTTTGTGCCTCAGGAGTTTACAATTTCAGGATGTAGTGCTGCCAACACTTATTATGGGGTGGGATTTTCCTGGTAGTTTCACTGGAATCAGAAAAGCAACAAACCCGATCTGCTGTAGTAGGTATTTGCAGATTCAGGTTGAATCAGTCAGTCTGATTCAAACAGTCTTGAAAAGTTGTTTTTTCTTTTCTTGGACCTCAAAAATAGTCAGGTGAGGGTTTTCTGTTTTGTTTTAATACTAATCTGAGATGCTAAATGATTCGTTGAGGTTCAGGGAGTTTTGCATATATAGTGACAATCCAAACAAAAGTGATTCCACCAATATACTCCAGTTACATGAAGTGAAAAGATTGGTGGAATTTATCTGCTTTAATCCAAAGTGGTGGTCCTGGGGTATCTTTTAATAGTGGAGTTTCCCAGGTGTTGGAGTTCATGCTGTAGTTTCTAGAGTGCCCTTAAAATTTCTGTAGCCATCTACAGCATCATACTTCTGTGCAATTGCAGGAGTGTCTGTTTTGACAGGTCTGAACAGCTCACAAGGTATCTTCTGTGTAGCTCTGGAAGCGGGGATGTTCCTCTGGCTCCCCTGAGGGCCTGATCTGGCAGGCATTCACAGCTCAGCACACAGATACCACACTCAGTGTCTGCAGTCGCTCTCTCCTGTGCCATCCTGGTGACCCCACTGCGGTGCCTGAGCAGCAGCCAGCTTGTGGAAAGGGACAGGTGGTGTTTCTGCAGCCAGGATGGTTGCTTTAGCTTTTCCACACCTTCACTGTAACAGTTAGAGTGAGCTTTTTCCCAGGAGCTGGAATACCTTTTCATTCCTTATACAGAGGAGAGTGTTAAATCTGGAAAAAGGCTGTAAACCGAAAGGAACGGAGGTTTTAATTTTTAAGAGAAGCAATCCAAGTTTGCTGGAGAAAAGGCATGTTGACCTACCTTCCTGCAGAAATGGAATAGGAGGCCAAGAGTCCTGAAAGGAGCAAGGCATTTCCAGGAAGCCTGGTGGAAGCACAGGGCTGAAAGTTAGTAATAATCTGTACATATAAACTAGGTGTAGGTGGCAGCAGTATGTCTGTGTTGGCTCATTTATATTCTGCCCTGAGAGCCTGCCTTCCTCCATGCTTTGTACTGGAAGCCTGGATCTCTCTCCAGGTTCCAGCTCCATTTGATGGGTCAGATGGAAGAAGCTAGGCTCTGTGGTGCATAGGAGGTACTTATCTTTTTGTGGGAGTTGGTTAAGTATAAAATGAGATATTGAAATAGAAAAAGTCTACGTGTAGACCCCTCAATTATTATTATCCCCCCGAATGAATCTTAAATATATTCACTGAATATTTGGTGTGAGGCTGATCCAGAAAGAAGACAGAGTTTTGCTTAGTGTATTTTGCTGGAAGCTTACAAGGAAAAATAATTTTGCTTTGTAGTTCTGTGGCTTCAAACATTTGCAGCCTTAATTGATGCTCATTTGATTACTTGATTTCAAAGTACAATCAATTACCTTAATGCATATCACTGTTCTCACAACTACGGTGATTGCAAAATTGTGAATGTAAAGATGGAAGTCACTTCTGAAAATTAAGTCTGCAATTCTATTTGCAAAGTCAGAACTCTGACTCTCATGAATTACAGCAGCACAGAGCAAAGGTGTGTATTGTCATATTGCCAGAGCTATTATAATGTATCAGGTCAATTGTGTGCATACTTAAAATCTTTAAAATATTTATGCTTCTCCGTTGAAGTCAGTCATCTGTTTCTAGGAGGAAACTTCGTGAAGATATAGTAACTAATGCAGGACATTGAATGTAAAAGGTAGTGTTTAGTTGCAAATTACTAAGGAGCAATTTTGTCTTTTCATGAAATCATGGCTCTACAGAAGTCAGTGACAAAGTTCCTTTTGATGTGGGGGCAGATGGGTTTTCATGGAGTGAGTAATTCTAGTGATTAAATCAGGCGATTGGAATCAAGACTTAATTTCTATTCCAGAACAAGACACTTCTACTTAGTATGCCTCCAGCAAAAATATAATAGATACAATAATATGGAGCTCACCTGCATGTTGTGAGGCTTATTGAATTAATATTTATGGGACACTTCAAGATTCTTTGATAGAAAGTGCTATATGGCTGCATACTATACAATAAAGTCCTGAACAGCAAATCAGTGTGGAGTTAGTTCTATCTCATCCAGTTATAACTGACTACTGGAGCTGCCTGTTTCGTTAGAGAGAAGAAAGAAAAGAAAACTAGAAACAATTACTTGGAAATCCTTGGGCTTAATATTCCAATTAACTTTTGGGTTTTGTGGTTATAGACCCTTTCTTAATGCTTTGCCAGCTAGATTCATGATTGAAACCAAGCATAACGTAGTAACTTTTTGTGGTTTGGGAGAGTAAATTAATATTTCCTTCTTCTGCTGTAAATTGCTTCAGAGAGCATGCATCCTACACCTTGCCTACCAGACATGTAAACAGCATTATCTTTGAATCATTGGTTCCAGTGCTTCCATGTATGAACAGACACTGTTGATTCATTCATGCGGGGGTTTTTGTTGGCTAAGTATTTTTATATTTGCTTTTGAAAAGAAAACAAATATTCTTACCATTAAAAGCTGCATTGATTTGAAATGAACTATACATAAGGGTGGACTAATTACCTACTTTTTCTTCTCATCAATCAAACTCTCATTACCTTAAACACCCCTTGGAAAAGTGAGCAGAAGACCTGCTCAGCAGTCTTCAAAGAGAGTGTTACAAACAGCACTGCACTGAAAAAAGCCCACTGCAATTGTAAGTGTACTGAGGGAAATTGGTTGAGTAAAACTATTCCTATCATTCAAACAAAGCAGCTTATCAAGTGTGTAACTTCATTTTGCCTATCACCAAGTGCAGGAAGGAAACTCTGAAATCTAGGCTATGAAGCCTGGAGGATATTGATGTTTTAGCAAAACAACACAGGCATGGAATATTCTTTTTCCCCAGGACTGACCTAGTAAATTGTGCAAGCACCAGGAGAAATTTTGCCACCTGTCCCTTATAATCAAGGCCTGTCCCTTACTTAGTCTCATTTCAGTGATATAATTAAATGACACCATTTTCCCATTTATGTTGCTTGAACACGCTGCCAGAATCCTATAGTCTTATCCAGATACCCAGGAATGTGACTTAATTTCTTTCATCTAAAGCCAAAAAAATAATCATTTGAACATGCTCCCTTATCCTAATAGCCAACCCAGCATGGTTTATTAGAATACTATTGTTGCAGCATTCATTGCAAAAATCAATAATCCACTAGATGGAGCAGAATAGAAGTGTAAAAACTGAGTTAAGGCTGGTATTTTAAGAAACAGAATTGAGTATCAAAGGGCCAGAACTCAGACAAAACAGCAGAAAAAACACAACAGTAGTATTTTTGCTGTGTGTAGTTCTGGTAAATCAACCAGCTTTACAGTCATTCATGGATTAATATTACAGTTCTCCTTTATGGTTCTCTGTTCTTCTTTAAAGGATAAAATGAAGATTCATCTCTGCTCTAAAAAAGGTGATGATGAGAAAATTTTGGGGAACAAACGTGTTTCTAGGAAAGAGAAAATATTTTTTTCCTTTCCTAAAGCAGAAGCAGTTTTTTCATTAGTGAAACAATAAGAAGACAATCATAGAAAGGAATCATAAGATTTTTCTTTCCAGAAGTTCTTACTCATTATTTTCTGGATAAACTGAGTTATTAGGCTATTTTGAGTGTGGATTTGGGGTGTTAAATCACATCCTTTTAAAATACAAATGATCCTTACATTAATACCCCCTTCAAAGATCTGCAGGAACATGATGAGAATCATACTAGCAAGTAGATGGAAGAAGATGGGAGGCAAGGCTGCAGTTGCAGAGTTCATCCAGTTTCTATTGCAGGTGTACATTAGGCATGACTTAGAGCCTGCTTGTTCTGTCCTGGGCCTCCTGTGAAAAGGGGTGGCCAATTATGCCAATGGGAAGTGGTTGTTTGATGAAAATACGTATGGGTATGATGGGTCTTAAGTGCTGAAGTTACATATTTTGCAAACAAAAGGAAAGATACAGTCAGTATTTCAGGGAAACAGCTATTGAATTTGGCTTGTGAAATCTGTAAATAGGCTTCATTGTGGCCTTAGCAAGGCTTTGAACCCAAGGTCTCTGGAGATGAAAGCCCCAGGCATTATTCATTTGCAATGTCTCACCTTCTGCTTTGTGTTTAATAAAATGCTTTAGATAGGTGCAGGTGAGCTTTGTTTGCTTAATGCTGATTGCTTTGCTTTCTTCAAATGAAGATTTTTGGAACTTTTATCAATTTATAAGTTGTCCATTTCCATGTTCCTGAATATTTCTGTGTATCTGAAGCTGCACTCCTCAAATTTCGACAGACTTCCCATATAATAAATGTGGAGATGATAGTACTTTCTTTTTTCTGTTTTATTTTTTGTCTAAATAGGAATTTGCAACAATTAAAACCTTCAATTCTCATCTCTAACTGCCCCCGTTGTTTTGATGTATTATAGCATTACAATCTGAAGTTTTTTTCTTTCTCTAGAGAGGACTCTTACCTGAAATTATAATTCAAATAATGTAAAGTATTCATGTTACTTCCCATTTTGTACTACTGCACAACATCACTATGAGCTATTTGCTGGATTTCTTCCCAAGCTTGTTCTCTTTTTTCCAATATATTCTTGATTTGTAAAATACTTTGGAATTTGCTGTTTCTTCAGAAATAGCAGGTGTTAACATTCCTAGTTAGGCATACATTTTTGCAAAATAATAGCCTGAACTTCTTGCATTACAGGATATCTTTTCTCTCTCCTCTTCCTTTTCCTTTTAAAACACAAGTTAGTGTTTTGTCCATCCACAGATTATTTTTTTCCTTTATTTCTACCAAGTGTTCACATGCATTTACATTAAATCAGAACTATATGTATAGAATTAATACCAGTTTTGGTCACAATGGCTGATAATCATTAGTTTTTCTTACATCTGTAAGGCTGTTCTGCTACAGTTTGTTTGACTGATGCATCAACTGATGCATCACCATGATGGCCCCGTGGATTACAGGCCTCAAAGTTCTTCATTGCATACATCTTAAGTCAATGCTTCTGTCCTTGTTTCAGTGTTGGCCAGACACTGAGAACCCTCTGAGGTCATGTTGGGACAGGACCTCCAGATGAGCCGGCAGTGGTGCTGGAGATTTGTCCAAGTGCTTTAAAAAAAAAAAAAGTGTCATCTTGGTGCACACTGGTTGGCACAGTCTATAAGTAATCCCATTTTCCCTTGTTCTTCCTTTTACCAATATTAGTGCATGAGCCTGAACTCTTCTCTTTAAAGTATTCCTCCTTCCCTTTTCTCTTTTCCCAAGGACATCTGTGCCGAAACACTGTTGTTCTGAATGCCCATGGTCTGCTTTTGTGTTACTGCAGTACAGAAAGTGTCCATGCTCAGTGTATCTGAAGAAAAGTAATTTTAATATTGGTTTTATACTTTCTGTGTCCGTCAGTTTTGAAACACACAGAGCTAAGACCCACAAGTCTTGCTGGGTGTCAGTGGGGAAGATGTTTAATATAGCAATGAAGATCATGGACTCTAGCAGGCTTGGGCCCTAAATAAACCACTGGTTTTGTGAAGGGTGTGGACAGGGCATAAAGCCCTCTCATCCTTCTTTTTCCTATGTTGGGCACAAAGAAAAGATTTTGTCTGTATTGAAAGAAGAGGAAGAGGGAGTCCTTTGTCCAAAGAACAACAAGGCAATAACAAGTCGGTCACTTTTATGCCATTAGTGTGAAATGTTTATTGCTGAACCCTGGTGTCCTACCCATTGTGTGGTGTGTGATAAAGTAGGCTGCAGATGGCTTTGTCACATCCAGCCTTGGGAAAGGGCAAGTGAATCTCAGTGAAATTGTGTCTTCTCCTGAGTCTGCAGGACAAAGTTGCAAACTGAGTCATAACTGATTATGTAGGGTGGGTTCAGCTTTTTGCAGTGGATGTTTGGTTTAATATGTGGAGGATGACATGGAAACTTCAGCACATAGTTGTACATTAGTAGCAGCACCAAGGAATTCACTGCAGTACAGAAAAGACTCAGTCTGGGTCCTTTGTGTACAAGTGCTCACCAAACAACTTCTGTTGAAGTTAGCCAGAGGGGAAGGGGAAGTGGGATCATTCTCCTTGCACAGAGCATCAAGAATGAACAAAAGCAGTGATAGCCAGTTAAAAAAAAAAAAAAAAAAAAAAGCTGTGCGTTAAGCAGTTTTGATTTGTAGGAATACAGACTGGGAACTTGTTTAGGACGTTTCCTTGCAACTAATTGAAGAAATATTTCTTAAACATTTCTGTTCAGTTCTCAGTAGAAGTGTATTTTTTTCAACAGATCAAAATTTTGTGAAAGCACAGTCTTAAAAAAACCAGTAAGACCCAATAGGAACAATATTAAAAGGATGAAAATAAAAACTTGAGAAGATGGTGAAGCTGAAAGTTCTGATGGGATTGTCCTAATGAAATGGAAACTGTCCTGTTTGGAATGGTTTTTTGTAAAACTTTGCCATCTGAGTGCTGAGTGCTGTTCTGTGGTTGCATGAGGTTTATTAGCTTTGCAGTGCTTGAAAGTCCCACTCAGGATTACCTTGTTAGAAGAGAGAAGTTAGTTTTAAATTGCAAAATTTAAGAATAAAAAGTCTTGAATAGAAGCCAGCTTGCTCTCAAAGATAGTCTGTGGTAAAAGAGAAGTGTTCAAAAGAAGCATTTCCAGGTAAATATTTGTTTGCATATTAATAGTTATGTGCAAGCAATGAAAGAGGAATTAAAAAACAAATATAGGTGGCAAATAAGCTGCCCTGTGCAACATGATTGAGGATCCTGTGCTCAGAAGACTGTTTTGCAGAAGTCAGTCTCTGTGAGTGTGTCTAAAAATGTTAAATTTTTTGTAAGCATAAGTACTTTACCTATTCTATTGTCAATGTATATTGATAAAGCAAAACCTGAGGCTTGATTTCAGTGATGTTTAATTTTAGTCTCACATTAAAAATAAACTCAGTTCTACTATACTAGAATGCTACATGATGGCCTAAATAGCATGAAAACGGCAGTAGGTCATCTGTTTTTTCATTTATTGTTCTAATACCCTGACTTGTCCATCAGAGTTAATGGCTGTTGTCTCATGGACAACAACTGTTATGCTTGAGGTATTTTGTGATGCAATACAATATGTACATTAATTTTTACATCATGTTTTAACAGTATGAGTTTTAGTATTAAAATCACAATAGTAAACTATCAATGTCATTAACCGTCAATATTGATTTACTATGGAAATTTAGTTATAGATTAGTCCTGATCCATAATCCATTGAACACTTGCTAAAATCTTGAGACTTTTGTGACTGCACCTGGTAAATGAGAGAAATTTTCCCACAGTTCTCTTTGCATTAATTTAAATTGATATGCAATTTTGTTCAAATATGAGTAGTGGCACTTCCACACAAGGCTGTCTTTGGATTTTTGTTTTTCTTTTTGTTGAGTTTAATGTCTGGAAGCATAGGCTACTCCAGGAATGTAAGAACTGGAAGTGGAATAGATTTTTCTCTGTTCATTCCACAGCCAGAAGGAATGAGCAGTGAGCTAGCAGTACACTTGACAAAGTAAGTGTCAAATACAGGTTCTTCAGGAGGAATTGAAAATACTAGTAACACAACTCAGCACTGAAATAGCATTGATGGTGTTTAAAAAAAGTGAGAGTGAAACCCCTATATTCTAATTGGATGTTATCTCCATGAATTCAATTTTTCCCTTTCACTCATCCATGTAATTTTTGATAGTAAGGCTTCACCACGCCCAGTAGAAGTAAAGGATCTGAGTTATGCTCTCCCGAAGTATTTCTGCGGGATGCACAAGGTGCTGATGGTGCCACTGCTCATGGACAGCATCATTAGACTGCAGAGTGGGCAGCATTCCCTTGCTCTGCCATGGTGTGTGTTTGCCCAAGCTGTGTGTTTGTAGACTGCTGCTAAAAACAATTTCACTCCCAGACCGTTGGACTTCTTACAGTCTAATTTTGGCCATATATGAGGGTTACTTAAATGCAGAGATAACATTAATCTTTCAGTAGCAACAAGTGCTGGCTGGGGTTAAGACCACGAGCTTAGCATTCCTGCAATCAAAATGTTGTTGCTGGACATGAGTAATACAGTATGTGATCATTTCTGAACATTAAATCTAACCTGGATTGGCTTCAGCTCTGCTATGTGATACCATGTTGCCTCACATGGCGCTGTTCTGCCCCTTTGGTCCTTGAAGATATGGGACAGCAATTAGCAAGTACCTCATTTAATTGGCAGGAGTTCATAGAGCATCAGCCCCCGTGCCCTCCTGATGCTTGTGTACATAAGTGTTTCTATTTCTGTAGGCAGTAGGCATTTGGATTTTTTTTAAACAATATAACTGCCTGGGCTTAGTGTTACAAATCATGAAACATTTTGTTTATGCATTATAAATAGTGATATCTATTTATAAATCAAAGGCACTGTGTTCTCGCTGTATTCCTAGGAGGCCTTTGGTTGTGTTAGCATTACCCACACACGTGCTTCCATTTTGTTGCCCAGGAAGCTAAATAGAAATATATGACTCTTAGCTGGCCTCATTAATGAAACAATAGATACGGGTTGGGTGCAGAATCTGAAGGAGCCTCTGAAAAACATAATAAGCAGCAAGGGGAAGAAAGAAACCCCAACAAACAGAACATATTTTAAATTATTAAAAAGTGTTATTCATGGGAGGCAATACAAGGTTTTATTTAGGGAGGTAGAAGGAAAATCCTGAGGTGGTAGAGGATCCCTGAAGGGTGGAGAGCAGTTTATCTTTATACCACATAGTCATATGGGGACAATTTATTCTCATCTTTGAGGAACAGGAAATATTTTAAAGTTAATAATGTTTCTGCCACCTTTCTCTCCCCTCCTATCATGCTTACAGTCAAAGGTGAAAGCCTACCCTGCATCCCCTGTGACTGGTACAGAATCTACATCAGAAGCAGAGATGAGGGAAAGAAGAAGAGTGGAATGAGATCAACTCTTTGGTTTGTGACAGCCTGTAAAACTAGAGCAGCCTTTACAAAAACTGGGGCTGAGTAGAAGGCATAAAAAGGCAGTAATCACCTCTAAACATGGGCCAGTTGGCAATCCCATGCTGTGGTTGCCATTACAATAGAATATCTTGCTGCAAATCAACAGATCATGTTCTAGTAGTTGTATGTAGTAACAGGACAGAAACATTTGTTGCTGTTTCTTTCAAGCCCCGTGGATGGGATTTATCACTGTGTGACAATCCCTGCACCACTGATCTTGCAGTTTGAAAGAAAGTGCAGATTCCGGTGAAGAGGTTGCTGGAGTAACTGGTACTGGTGGGTGTTTTGCTGTGCTCCCCCCTTGTTGAAGCCTGGGAAACATCTCTTCAGCTCAGCTGGCACTTTGCTCCTCTGGGTAATGTACTAGCCCTAATACTGAATTGGGAGCAAGTACTTCCCTATGGTAGTTAATAGCAAGAAAAATGATTTAATAAGGTGTTACTGCTCTGGCTTTCTTAGTGAGCCCACTGTTTCAGAGGGGTTTTCTGCACAGCCTCTCCCTGCTGGCATGGTAAAGGCAGTGCAGCTCAGCGAGGGCGTGTGCAATTCCCAGCACAGCTGTGGGATAAGCCACTGCAGACACCTTGGATGCCCTCCTGCCACGGCAGAGCTGCTGACCCAGGGCCCTGCTGTGCTCTCAGGGCTCTGGCTGGGGTGAAGTGCTGTTTGCTGCCCATGTAAATGTGTACGTGCCCATTCCCCCTCCCCGCGTCAGGCGCCGCAGAGACCCTGCCTTTAATAGGCAAGGTTGGAAGGATAGAGGTGGCACGTGGGCCCAGTCTTCCTTTTTAGAAATCAGTAACAATGGGGTGTTGACAGGCCTTGAAGCCTAGACAGGCTTCAAGGGTCATCATGATAAGGAAGGATTAGTGTATATAATTTGCCAAATATGGCACCAGCCACCAGCTGGGTTTTTCTGCACATGGCAGATTATCTACAGGAGCTTCGTGGCTTTCACCTTAGCTGCTGGCTGTTTTTATTAGCAAATGTATTGCTCTTTCCAGTTTAAGGACTAGGTGCTAACAGGGAATGCATGCAAATGAGATGGAAGAAGTTGTGGTTTAAATTTTGACTGAGGACAAAAAAATAGTGTGTGCTGTAGAGTCTTTGGGTATAAATACTTTTCAGTGTACCGTATCTGTTTTTCCCCTAAGATTTTCACTTGAGGGATTTTGTATGCATCTTCATTCTTTGTAAATAAAGCTGTTTCTAACTTAATTCCCTGGAGGATATAGTTATCCTGCCCTAAGATCAATGGTCAACAGAAAATATAAAGAGGCCCTAGATCAGATCTTTGACTGCTTTGTAGTAGATAGCTAAACTGCCCACCTTAAAACGTTAAGAGAACGATAAATGCTGTAAATTCTTGGCTGTGGTGAAAAAGAACTTGTTAACCCCAGAGTTACTGGAAATAAGATATGGTCAAATTCTCACAGCATTGCTGTGTTGTAAACTGTATTCATTCCTTAAAAGAAAAGCAAGAGCAGAGAGATTTAGTCAATGCTTGCAAGTATTCTCCAAATTAGATTTTTGCTGACTCTGTTAATTTGCAGTTTCAGGTAGAGTTCATATTTTTGATCTTCCAGAATATACTATGCCAATTTATGGTAATTTTCCCAAATGCTTAAAAATTAATACACATGCAATGACTTTTGTATTTTTGTTTACTTGAAGGTTTTATTTATTAGTATGCCAGTTTCTTCAAGATGCTGCAGTCCCTTTGTGTCTTCTTCCTCAGTACCTGGATAAGCTTGCCCGTAAAACAAAAGACCCAGTGTAAATAAAATTTTGCAAGTCATTCAAGGATGCAACAAAATACATAATTGACTTTTTGGACCATTTTTAGAACAAACTCTCTCAAGGCCTTTTTCCCCCCCCTCACAGCAACACTTCCCATTGCACTAGATCTGACAAGACTGTATGCATTACTTTATTTTGATACTGACATTTAAACAATAAAATAAAGCCATTTAAAACAAATAGTGGTGCTTCAAGTGTCTGAGCTGTCAAGATATCAAATTATATAACTTGGAAAAATCAGAATTCATTGTTAATGGTATGCACTTAACACAAAGGGTCGCTGGAGTACTAACCAGATATATATTCAGCTACCATGTTGGAGCTAACAGGCTGTATTCCTTTAGATAGAATTGACTATATTCACTTAAATGGACTTGACTCCAGTACAATCACTGTATTCAAATGTCAAAAAAAAGAGAAAGAGGATGTCACGTAGGGTCACAAATTATGTTGGATTTTGACAGATTGTAGCCTTGCTTTACAAGAGCAGTAACATCTCATTTGTCACCGTTTGATCTGTAAGTGCGGGAATGAGAGCGGAAGGCCCTCCATCTCCAGCGCAATTTAATCGCTCTGAGGCCGGGGTGGCAGCTAAAGCCACCTGCCCATGCACTGTACTGCTGATCTGTTTTAATTTAATCGTCCGTCAGCTGCGATGAAAGCATAAATCGTCTCCCTTTGATCTGCAAACGGTGTGGCTCTTTTGTAAAGCCTGCTGCAGAATCAGGGAGACAGTTTTCACATTTAGTGCAACATAGACAACATGGGCTTGAAAAGCTTGTAATTGATATTTTGCTGTAGTAGTAAGGCAAGAAGTTGTTCTTTTTCTGAATTTATACAAAACAGCACAGGGTTTGTTTGTTTGTTTGTTTGTTTTTTAGAAAAGAAGATCATAGAGGATGTTATTAATTTAATAATATGTTAATTATTCAAGTTTAAAAAGCCAGCTTCTACTCTTAAATAACTTAAGGATCTTTAAAACACTGAAGACCCTTAAGTCACCCAATTTACAAAACATGGGATAGGAAAAATTATTTGGTGATAGCACAATAATTTTGTGAACTGTCAGCTATATACTGGGCATGTTATTTAATTACGTTATTGCATGTAAATGGATAAGGGGAGATCTTTAAACAACAAACAAACAAAAATCTGCCTTCTCCAGTGGAAAATCTCGCCTTTTGCTGGAATTGTTGGAAGTTTTGTTGAAGGCCAGAATGTTACGTGCGCATCAAATATGTTTGGTAGGCCAAACCTTGTTTTGGAAGACATACACCCTTTCATAGAAAGAGCCAGCATGAACACAACTGAAAGTAAAATGGTAACATTTGTACAAATGTTTTGCATTGTTGTTTTTTTTCAGAGTAGTTACTGAGAATTAAAAAAGAATTTGTCCATTTTTCTTCTCCCACTCATCCCCTCCCAACCATTTACAGCTTCCTGGTCCAGGCTTGTGCCTTTCTTAGTTTTTGCACTTGGCCTCTCACATGAGGTAGAGTATTCATGATTTTGATGCTGTACGTTTGAGTTCCTTGTGAATCCAAGGTGGGCCTTCCATTTGAAGACTGAAGGTCTTTAAATCTGAAGCAGGACAGCAGTAGAAAGTTCACCACTCAACTGTGAGAATTTAGACTGACCCCATAAGCTTTGAAATGCACCATCTTTTCTCCCCTTCTTATGAAAGCTTCGGGGACTGTACTCCCATTTGCCAAAACCAAAATTAAAATCTCAAATCCTCCCCAAAATTCATACGAGCCTGAAGAGTTGCATATATTCTCTGCAATGGCATTTTTCTGATTGGGATTGAAGGTGTGAACTGCCCAGTGAGGTTTATGAGTATCTTTCCATTAATGCTGATACTATACCGTGATTTCCCTTTTGGGAGAAGGGCTTTTTTTGTGGTCACATGTTAAAACTGGGAAGTTCCTTTCCTAATAAAAAACACAGTGTATTTTCTTGACCTCTCAGACAGAAAAGAGCACAAACCAAAGTTTGTAAGAATCCCTCCTCTTTGAGTGACATTTTATATCCCAATGTTGGCAACGTTTTACCTGAGAAGTTTTTCTGTCTCCATTATTTGTTGCAGGATTTTATTATTTGGCAAAAGACTGTGTCTTGGGATAAAGATATGTTTACACTTTCTCTTGTAAAATTCCGGTCAGCGTATGCCAGAATACAAATAGTGAAAAATTGTCTTTGTTCTTCTTTTGCTTTCATTCCTCGTGAAAATTTTGTCAGGCTGACAATTTATGGAGTTGCTGTGGGCCTGAGTGGGGAAGGACAGGGAACCATGCTGCTGTCTCCCGGTACAGATTCAGCCTGTGGAGCAACCAGGCCATGACTGCTTTGAGAGCCCTGGTTTGGTGTAAAACAAATAAACACATTTTCTTGGGGAAAGAAGAAAAAGAGCCCAGGAAGACCTTATTCTTGTCCCCAAAGCTGACCTCTGAGGCTGACCCAGATCCCTGGGTCATAAGCTCACTCAGCAGGGGACCGGGGGAAGACAAATGGGTCAGACTATTCCTAGCCCTGCTAAGTGACCCCTTCTCATCCCGAGTTTTCTGTTACAAGTTGAGGTGGGCAGGAATCCTCCAGTAACACTCAGTGCTGCAGTTCCGAAATTTAAGTGTTAAGAGATTGCTGACAAAGCACACGGAACAGAAATACTTTTGTGCTTGCAAATACTGCAAATTGTTGCGTCTTCCTCAGTTTCAAAAATATAGCCGGAATGTTGCATGTGTTCAAGCTGGTAACAACGTACAGCAAAAGGATATTAATTCACTAAGTTCAGCATTATGTGCCAAATTTTCTGTACAAAATCTGTTGCAAAAGAAAGCAGAAATTAAGGCTGGATGAACTATTGTCAGTCCTGATGTTTTGTAGCTTCTGACTTCTTTCCTTTGTGAACCAAACCTGGGGATGGCTGTGCAGTGTTTGTAACTGCAAAGGGTTTTAGATAGAATAATGAAGTACATGGATGTGTGCATCCTGCGTAGTGTAAATTATGGTGATAGTTATCTTAAGTCGTGTGTAGGTAATGATAACACAAATAGCAATAAATGTCATATAGCCTTATACTGAACCATCATCTAATCAGTCCTAGGAAGGTTTATTTAAATGTATTTAAATAAAAGCAATCTAAAATAGCAAAAGAGGACAAATTAATTTTCATGCTAAATTTTTATCTGAGATAAAATTACTTTGCAAGTCTGAACAGCTTGTTTTCCCTAAAGAGAAAAGATTTCTACCAAAATTTAGTCCTCACAATGATGCTTCATGTGCATGGGGCATTGCTCCACTGAATTTATAATTGAGATGGTAAATTAGCTCTTCATTTTTGACTACTGATTAACAAAAGACCTGTTTTCTAATCCCATTGCAGTAACTGGCATAACTGTCACTGAGCTACTGGATACCGGGTGGACTTCATAGTACTTAATCATAACATCCTGAAAGATATTTCCAACAAGACTGTCTTTTTATTCCAGCTTTGCAAAAGATGATGTCAGTCTAGTTTTGTATCCCCTTCACATATCCAATCCTTTCCCCTCTTACTATTTTGGGTGTTTTTTATTAGCTTTTCTATTGGAATTCTGAACTCCATTACGCTGCAGTCAGATAAGTGCACATACAAACCACACCATGCTGCTATCAATGCAGTACTCTCTTAAAACTCCAGCGCACACAACAAATACAGATAACTCCCTCCTGATAAAGTCCTTGTATCTACTTAGACTAAGTAGTGTAATGAAAGTGAAGGCAAAGACAGTAATGTTTCACAACATATGATAGGTTTGTGGAAAGTACAGTAACAACTAATGAGTTGGGAGAAAATCATTCAAGAGTATTGCAGTTATTTATGGGCTCTCAAGAGTCCATTCATCTGCTTTGCATTTGTGATATTTGTATTGGTTTTGCCAGAGTGTGTCCTTGCATTCATTCATGCTCTCCATTCTTCTGTGTTGATGTCACTTTTGACAGCAGTCACCAGGAATTCCCTCATGTTGCAAAAAGCAGAAGCAGTAGTAGGAGGATGTGGCCATGATCCCCTGGCAACAATATGGTGCTAAGGAATAATTAGCACTTCTGCCTTTGGTTATCTTCATGTATTTTGATGTTCTGTTTGCAGGTTGAGGTGTATTGCTTGTATCCATTTCCGTAGTGTTCCTCACAGTGTGTGTGGCTCCGTGTACATGGTGGGGGCTGGTGGCACTGTTGTGTGCTGAGCTCTGTCTGTACACATGCTCACCCAAGTGGGAACACCTGCTCTCTGCTCGTGACACACTTACAGATGTAGCTCTAGGTCTTATTTTATACAGTATTTGGAGACCTGTTTGGTTCCTCCAGCCAGGTATTTATAGTTTCTTGTCATTAAGGGGAATGGGATTCAATGCCTACACTGACCCAATTCTAGATATAAAAGGCCAGTTGTTTTATAACTGGAAAAAGAAAAACCTCTTAACTTCTTTACTACTCCTTTTCTCCCTGGTTTGTAAAGTTGACACAGACACATTTGCCTATTCTGTCACAGATTATTGTGAATTACACATTCAGGAGGTCTCCATGATCTAAATGGCATTATTAAATATTCACCTTAACTGTAGCGACCATGGCAGCCAGAAATTGGTTGTGGGTACAAATAATTTTTCAGCCTGTCTGTTCTTAAGACAAAAGCAATAAAGCAAGCTATTATTTAAATTGATAAAAGATGCAAACACAGCTTCCCTGGGTTTCCAGATTTATAGTAAAAGAATAAATATTTCATTGGTGATACTAATTAAAGATTGGTCTGAGATTTATCCATGTCTTTTACTTCCAATATCCATCAGACCTGATTAGGGAAAGTAACATTTGTAGTACTGTCTAGTAGCTGAAAGAAAAAAAAATGTTCCATGAAACTCACTTTACCAGATAATTATTGTATTATTAACCTTTGTTTAGTGAGGTGGTAGCGAAGAATTCAAATAACTAGTTTCTGGTAGGAAAAATAAGGACTAAGAATTAATTTTTTAAAAACTCTGATCTTTACTGTGGCAAATATTGTATCAGGGGAAAACTGTTAGAAAACTACCATTTTCCTAATTAATTTCCATGTGGGTAATGGATATACACTGAGGAATGGAGAGAGATAAAGATCTCAACAATGTAAGCAAAAATAAAGTAAAGCCTAATGGTAACATCCTACACCATTTTTTATAACATCCAGTTAAAAACTAGGACCTAGAAATACATTTTTATAGTGACACCTTCTAAATTAGAAACTTGGGGTTTCCCTTATTTGATGAGAGTCAAAATGTGTCCTTCTGATATGTTGTTTCCCATTGGAGGTTGAATAACTGTTTCTTTCAAGACAAAGCATACAAGTAATTAACATAGTTATGCAGTTAATGTTTGGAGAGTGAGGGAATATTTTTTCCAAATATCCTTTAATTGTCTGTCAAGTTGATAAGGCATATTCTGCTGGTTTACCTAACTAGTCTTAATTCTGGTCTTTTCTTCTGTAAATGCTAAATCTATCCACTTGACTGCAGGATTTGGCCCAGAAAGTATTGAGGTCAGATAGTAGATTGGAGAAAAAGCTTCCAGTGCTTTTCTGTCTTGTGTTATGTATCTGGGAACCTTTTGTTGGTCTTTTTCTGTCTCCAATGTAAGATTTTTTTTTTTAATATGAGCTTTAATTGGATTTTTTATTTCAGAATTAATACAGTAAATACAATGACTGAAGGTATTTGTACATGTGAGAATGTGTTTTGTTTTCAATTTTTTTCTTTTTTCATATTTGTAAAAATTCTTTAGATTTAATAAGTAAGTTCAATACAGTCACAATCTGGTTGATATCTTAGAACTTAGTTCTGGAGATTTTTTCAAAAACCCAAATAGATGGATCAGTCCTGGAATTTATTTAAAAAGCAATTACTCCGCTCTGTTCCAGGGAAGAAAGTTCAGAAGTTACATAAAGCCTCTTCTTCTACAAATGGTTTATTCAGAGTATACTCACTTTATACTGCTTTCAATAATGAAAATACTGAGTGACTGTTAGTTTAAACAATGTCTTTAGTGACCTCCACAAACTGGGTTCCTGCGTGTGTTCACCATAAATTCATATTTACATTTCAAATGAGCTAAATAAACAGTTTCATTCAGATAAACAGCTGATTTTATTCCTCTCATGTTATATTAATATTAGTATTATGGAGTCTTCTGTACCCTTGCTTTACTTCCTGACTAGCTGATAATTGGGTTGGCAGAGTATACCTGGGGTCATCCTGTTTGGCTTATCTGCACAAGAGAAAGAGTGGCGAATACTAAGGGAAAGCAGCAATAAAATAGTGGAAAAAATGAAAGGAAGATTTAATCTTTGACCAATTTGAAACATATCCTGGAGAATCCATGGAGAAAAAGATAAAGTGTGACTATGAGTAAGTTAACTAAACACATTACAGTGTGTGAGAGCAAATGGAGTTAGTCCATTGTACACGTTTAATTTCCTATTAGTCTCTGGCGTTTACTACTCCAGTCTGAGTTGGGGCATCTGTAAATTCAGTTAAATACAGTGCATTGTCTAAACATATCACAGCTCCAATCAGTCACCCGGGCTGCTGATAAGAAGCCTCTTGTATTATTGAATCTACAATAGGGAGGCTCTGCAGGCACAAAGATAACAGCTAGGTATTTCACTTTAAGTATGAGGAAAAGCAGTGACTCGCCTTTGCTGCTGCAGCTCTGACATTTATTACTACTCCCTGATTTGTTTTATACTACTGATGTGAATTTGGTTTCAAGTGCTTTGTATCTCCCCTTATTCCTAACTTAAGACCTCTGTCTGGAAACAGTGAGGAAAAACAAGCAAACCAAAATCAACTTTCATGATATTGCATAGATAGTAACAACTTGAGCACTTCCTAGTACTTTAAAAATGTCTTGCTGCTTTCATGCCTAGAAGAAGCAGCAGAGGCTTCTGCTTGTTCCTTAGCCATTTTGTTCCTTATGAACTAAAGGAATTTCAGTGATGTTGTTTTAGAAATGAAGCTGCTGAAGAGGAAGTGTGAATCTGGCCGTCATGGTTGGGGATTTAGACTTTTTGAGTGTTTCAGTAGTTCTTTCCTTAGAGTCCTTGAGTTGAAAATAAAATAATAAACAAGTCCTGTCAGCAAATGTTGATGCAGATAGAAGTACTCTGGTGACATGCACAGACTGTGTTAGATACAGAAGGAAACTGTGGATAAGTATGGGATTGATGGTGACCATCTTTCAGGGTCCTTTATGTTCTTCTATTTAACAATGTCTTTGTAGTCATAAATTTTTGGCAGACTTCACATGTTTATGATAAAATTTCTTTTGCCCAAATATGCACTTGTATGCCTTATTTTCTGTAACATAGATATGTACTAATAATTATGTATTATTACTATTAATATATCACTATTAATGCACCAAGGATATATATACACACAACAGGTCTGTATATAACCTAGAGTATTTGTATACATCATATCATAGATAATGGAACATATATATGCTATTTATTTATCCATAAGCTATATTATATTTAAAAATCATGAATTCTAAGCCTGAAATGTCATGCCAGATAGTTTCCTATTGTTTCTGCCCTCTAGAAAGATGCCTATTTTATACTATTGTTAGTACATTTAATTTTCTGAACTACTTAGTGATTTTGTAGGCTTTCATTCTGGCTTGATAAATTTATGTGGAGCCAGACACAGTTTTTTCAGTGAGTTTGCAGTAGAAAGCTTGTAGCTTCTCAAATATTAATTATTCATTTTCTAAGGCTTCTTTTGTTGTACACATATGTTGAATTACAGCTGTATTTCTTGATGTAGTTTGCATGAGTTTGTTTTGCCTAAGCCTTCAGTTATATCTGTTTTCTTATAGTAACTTTTATTTCTTCTATATGAGAGATAACTGCACAGAGTTCAGTTTACTAGTTGATGCTGTGAAAGTAAAATTTTTAAGGGATATGTCCTAAAGATACAATAACCTCATCAAACCCCTCTGCAAGATGCCTAGTAAGCACAAAGCCAAAACAAACAAGGGAAACACGAGGATTTGCTTCCATCCTTTGAACCAAGACATTGGAGAATGTTACATAGATGTAAATTCTGAAGGAAGTTAATGCTCTTGCACTGCTGGGTGAAAAACAGGTTTGATGAAGCATCCAGCATCTTGTCTCTCTGATTGCTCCTAGCAGAGTTCCTGGTAGCAAATACATTCTGGCTCTCTATGGAGCTAAGATTCAGCAAAAAATTCAGCCAATTTATGGCTGGTTTTAACTTTTTGCATGAGCTTACATCCTTTCTGTGATCCACCAAACACAATTAAAAGGCATTCTTGAGTTGGTCTGGATGTTCAGAAATGTCCACTGAAGGGCTTCTGAGGGAATTCCATGTGGTCAGCCCCTGTAGAGAGGCAGTCACAGTAATACACGTTCTGGAGGACAGAAGGGAATGTGCAGGACTGTTACAGACATTTTTTTACAGAAATTTTTTTTTTCACATTTCTGTGTCTTCGGGAGCCAGAGGCCCCCGAAGAGAAGGTAAACAATTATTATCAGCTACTGTAGAATGCAATAAGATTCACCTTAATTAACTCATTTTCTATGTTTATAATTAAGAGCCAATCACCAGTTCAAGCCAAGAGACTGAGTCCTTAGCCACAACTTTGTTGTAGATTCTTTTCTATCTCTTCTTAGCTTAGCTAGCAACTCTGCAAACCTCTCTCTATATTCTTTTTAGTATAACTATAATGTATTATATAATATATTAATAAATTCAACCTTCTAATCAAGATACAAAATTCACCATCTCTCTCTCACCAACTGCGACCCACACAAGTCGCAGTAATACAGGACTTACTTGTGATGGGAAACAAAAATGATGAAAAGCCTTTTCTTGGGCATTTAAAAAATAGTGTGTAGTACTGGAGTATTTTCCTCCCTTTGCTTTCAAATAAAACACTTGCAATTATTACAGGATTTTTATTTTGTACCACGGATTATTTGCAAAGCTGGTGTTCACTCGTGTTTGTAAGCTCACAGAGCTGGGCTTTATTGTTTCTGATGCAGTGAGCATCCAAGGTATGGCTAACGTGGCAGGCCAGCACATTGCTCACAGCCTCAAATGTGAGAGGGAGGCTTCGTGCAGCCAAACACAGACACAAGAAGAAGAAAGCAGCTAAAGGAGGTGGCAGGTAGGAAAATTGCAAAGGGGAAAGTGCTACCAGTTGATGATAAAAGCAAAGTCAAGGGTGGCAATTAGGCTGCAAAAAACAGTAAGTGCATTCGTGCTAGAATATAAAATTGCTCTCAGGAGACAAAAATTTGAGCTGTTGCCATGCCTTTAGAAAAACCTGTTAATTTTGTGGAATAAAATGTCAATCACTTCTATCCATGGATACAGCCCCAAGTGCACACCAGCATTGATAGGCAGGGATCTCTCTAGTGAGATCTGTGGGGACCAAGGAAAGATTGCACTTACTCTAGTCAATGGTTGAAATTACCAGGGAAAGCTATGGAGGATATTCATTTGATGAGAATTCACAAAAGCCAAAATTCTGAATGACCAGAAGAAGGGGGTAGGAGGTAGAAGGAATCATTAATTGAGAGTGATCAGATATGAAATACTCTGATCTAGCACAGCCAAAGTTGATTAGAACACAGTTTATGCAAAAGCATAATAATTTCCAACTTCTCAGTGAGAAGTAGAAGTATTGAAATACATGTTTCCTCACAGTTTTCTTAAATTTAGAAAAGAGAGCTACCAGAACAATTGTAGAGATTGTAGGAGAAATACTTCAGCAAAGTGTCATCAGTGTAAATACTCTGTTTGTAATGGCAGTGCTTGTTTTGGTGTGTTCTCAGCTTAACTGTTGTTATTCATTTAACCTCAGTCTTTGTGTTGGAAGAGACTAGTTACACTCCAGGTTAATTTGGTGTTGTGTTAAGTGGAAAGCTAGGATCAGCATAGGTTTACCTAAGGGAAATGAGCTATTGCAGTTGTTGCCCAATCCATTTGGAGTCTGTCAGCATTGCCAAACCAGCATCCAGATTGGCATACCTCGAAACACAGGCATCATCTGTGCCAGGATTTCATTATGCACTGTGTTACAGGTTGGTTACAAACATGTGTCAGGACTGTTTGGAAAGCTTGTGAAATCTCTGTCTGGAGTGGCCTCCAGTTTCTCCCATCAGCTAACTCCTAAATTTTCACAAGCATCTCTATATTTGGCCTTGCTGCTGGACTTGGCCTTGGCTCAGAGCAATAGAGTGGGGCAGTCTGTTTCCTGAGAGTCAGAAAACCAAGAGACATCTGTGTCACGCAGATACTGAGGCTCGATCCACAAAGAGCCCCTCACTGCTCTACCACTCCCTTCTGTCTGGTTGCTCCATACAGTTACAAAGGTGACTGTGAAACAGCCTCAGTGTGAGTGCTGGACCTCCATTAAAGTCAGCCTGGGAAGCAGAAGGTTTTCCAGTGACTTCCTTGTCCTGGTGAAGTGGAATAGTGTCAGTCTCCATGCCTTGGCCCAGCTCCAGGATGAATGTTATGTGTTGCAATTTTTCATTGGAGATTGTATATGACATCAGTAAATTTGTAATTAAAAGTTAATGTTACTCATTTATCAATATAAGTGGTGAATACTCTTTACTAGTTGATAAATACCATAACCTGAAAAATACAAGGAATAATCACAATCTTTAAAATAGGTTTTTGTGAGAACAAAGTTAATTGTAGGGGATACAAGACAGAAGGAGAAATAAAACATTGTGTTTCCTTTTGTAAGCAAACCAAGGGCCAAATAGATTGGATCTCTCCTCTGTCAAAAGACAGTATATAGGATCTGAATAACTGATTTTTCTTCAGGTAATTCAGCCGATTTTTAAAAATTCTTTTTAAAAAGTCCCAAGATCTTTCCCTTCCCTAGTAGAGAGGCTGTACCTAGGTATTAGCAGTTTGAGGAAGGTTAAATTGCTGTTTCATAGATTAGGATTTGTTAACAGATGTGGTTATTGGTACTGTGTGCTTTCCTAATCCCTGTTCAGTATTGGTGCATCTCCAACCCTACCAGTTTAATTAACATTGAAATTCTCATATTATTTTGGTGTACTGATTACAGGCAAAGACTAAGTGGAAGTCAGTTTGGTATCCCAAGAGACTTCAGTGTTAACAATGCAGAAAGATTTTTTTTTTCCATTTCTCCCCTCCCTGAACTCCAGATAAGCAGTAGGCCCCAGTAAGATTTCATTACTATCACGCACTCTTCATGGTCATCTTTTAATATTTGAAAGGATCATTTGTTAACTGGAAATGGTCAATTTTTTTTTCTTTGGCTTTTGAAATATAATTTTCAATTTTTAATTTGATTCATTTAGATGAAATCATTAATCAGGGTTGAAACTGAGTTAATTTTCTGGAAAATAAATGAGGTTGTTAGAGTGAACGTTATTAAGTGGGCTCTTTGCTCGAAAGGGATAATAGCTGAAAATATGGAAGACTTTGAGAACTATAGCAGTTGAGCGATGAAAAACAGAAAGGGGTTTTTTTTCTAGCTAAGTGCAGTAATTTTTTAAAGGAAACTAGGCATATGAGCAAGATTTCAGAACTATCATCATTAAAGTAGGCATTACAGAGTAAATAACCTAAAATATATATATATATATGTATATATATATATGAGTTAAAATCTTGCAGAGCCAGGGTATAGATGGTGATTTTAAGAAATGTTCTATTTTTACGGAACATTGTGTTCCTTCTAAATCTTAGTATTTGCTATTCCAAGCAATGCCCACTTGATTTTTGAGACAGAGGAACATTATTCTCAGTAGTTCAGCAGAGTTACAGCCATCATGGTAGAAAGCAATCTTTGGTAGACAGGGAGTACAGGCCACTAAACCATTTTTTTCTGTCTGACCCAAATTCAGCTCCTGGCCTTGAGAGGGTTCTGTTTGCTTATTCTCTGGAGTTTACTGCATGATACAAAGTGATTAAGATAGCCAGCAAAATCTCTTATATAAAACACAAACCAAAGAGCAAGGGATTGGACTAGACAGGTTACATCCAAGAGTTACCATTCGAGCTTACTTCAGTTAACTGCAACATTTGTTTTGCATTGTTTCCTGGTGCCATCTACTTTCTGCTAATCTTCTAGTTAAAACCATGGTGTGTTGGTTTTGGGTTTTTTCTCCCCTAGAAGATTGGGCTGCCTCCTCTGTTCTGATGGGAAAGAATTTCTTCCCTTCAAGTGCTCCAGTCTTTGCTTAAGAGCTATCATAACACTAAGCACTTAGTGGCCCTAGGTCAAAATTTTTGATGGAACATTACAAGTCTGTTTAGGTCTTTTCCTTAATGCCTGTGTGCTCGTTAAGGACCATTTCAAAGTCTGTTACTGGGGATGAGTGATAAAATCTGTAGGTGCCTTAGTCAACAAGGTGTTCCCTTGTAGGTGTTTTTTAACTGCCCTATCCAACAGGATATTAAATGCTGCAGAGGAAAAAGGAGTACATGCCACATCAAAAAGAAACTTCTCAAATAGAGAAGGGTGGAAAAGTTTCTGCAGTAGAGCAGAAAGTCACATGGAACTGCAAATTATTCTGGAATGCTGTTATTTTACTTTTGTGATGTTCCTTTCCCTGATAAAAGAAGAGAGACAGTAATAATAATCTAACTTGGTTTAAGCTTGAAATAGTCTAGTTTAAAAAATGTAGATCTCAGTATAAGTTCACTTTTCCTTTCCCTTTAAAAGGGGACAAACACCAGCAAACAAATCTGAATCCTGTCAGACAGGGAAGTTGAGTTTGCATATCCTCTCTGCTTACAAATTTGACTACAGAGAGGATAACTGCAGGCCTCTAAATGTCTAAGATAGTATTTGAAAGACAGTTATTTTAAGACTGAGCAGAACAAATGCCAATTTACCATTTCATTTTAGGTTGCATCATCGTGATGTAATGAATCCCAGTGATGTAACAACCTCAAGTGAACAGAATATAGCATGCTAAGCCAAGACTGCATTTGTGTGCTATATATGTTCTTGGGCAATGCTAACTGATTTTAAGCTACAGGAAGGAAGTACCTCTCTTCTGGAATAAGAGAAGGTCCTGAAGTCCTTACACATGATTAAGATCAGTCACTTAGCATCAATTAGTCAATTGCAATTAGTTACTACTAATGGGTTTTGTATCCAGCCTTCATTGTAGACCCTACCTGCTAATAAGAACAGATTAGTGTCTCAGCCAGGGAGGCCAGAGGCCCCAGTTCATAATAATATAATTTATTATTAAGAATAGTAGGTTTATGGTAGTATTGTGGAGATGCTCCAAGAGTATGAAGGGGGCTGGCTAAATCTCAGTAACTTAGTTCTGTACCTTCAAAGTCAATAAGCAAGTTACAGAAGCAAGATCATGCCTATGCTGTGCCATGAACTTGCTTTCAAATCCATCATGCATACACACCTTCAGGCTTAATTGTCTTGTTTTCAATATGTCGTGTATTTTGGGATGCAGAGGCTATTTCTCTAGGATATATTGACAGAACAACTTAAAATCATTCCAATTTTAAGTCAGGTTTTGAGATGTTCATGTTGAGAATACATTTGTTCTTTCTGCATGACTTGTAGTGTTGCTTCTTGATTTGGTTATAATACTGGCTGCTTATCTCCCAATTCTACAAAGTGTCCAAAGTCTGTCATGAGCCATGTCAGACACTCAAACTCATAAGTAAGGTTGGCATAAAGATGTCCCAGCACAGTAACCAAGGCTGTGACTTCTGCAGGACTTTGCTGCATTTGGTACTGGTGAATATAAAGCAGCTTGTGGCGGGGAAGGCAGGAGGGAGCATGGAGCTGGGATCAGGGCAGAAGGCTGGCAGGCAGTGTCACAGGGCTGGGGTGCAGAGCAGGACCCTCTGGTCAGGCTGGGCATGGAGGGATGCCATGGGTACAAACCAGTGCTTTGCTGCTTGCTTGGAGGCAGCTTCTGACAGGTGGCTTTGTACTGCCTGTGATTTCAGAAGCTGAGTCTGTAAAGCCAAATCAGACCATCTCCTAACTCCCTTTTTTTCTTCTGTGATGTAGTCCAGCTTTCTGTTTGTTTTCTTTGGTGTTCAGTCCTGAACAGCTTTGTATTTTCTTGTATTGTTTGGTGGTATCTTTGGACACAGCTATTTCTAATCCTTTCTTTCATCAAGAAGTTTCTTCAAGGGGAAGATATGTTGCATTTCTTATTTAGAAATGTAATAACAGAGAATTGCTTTTATTTTGAACATTCTGCCCTCCAATGATCATTTGCATTTAGTATTTATATTAGGATGGTGTCAAAAGAGTCAATTTCATTACATGCTTACTTACCTTAGAAGTCTTTCCAGTCAGGAAAGGGCTGTTTTGCTTCCCTCTGCTCTGTTATTGACTCTGTTTTCAAACCGTGCCACTACCTCTCTTTAACAATGAGAAACTTGCTATCTAAAACTGCCCCAAACTTAGGAAGGACAGCAGTGAATGGCAGCATTGGCCCTCTGAACTTGAATCTAGAAATAGTAATAGCAGTGGTAATAAGGTTACCACCAGGGTAAACATTGGAAATTGTCTGAAAGAATGACACCATTCAGAGAGCACCCTGAGGGAAATCTCCATATCTAAAACTCCTCAAGAATTTTTGCAGAATGATCTCTCCTTGCTCCCACATATCTTCCTTTTCTGATAAGTTTTAGCTGCAGACACCTGTATTGGTTGGGTCTTCATCTTGAGCTGAACAAGATGTTCTGCTTCTTCAGTACATTCCTCCTGATGTGGACACACTAGGAATATAAGAACAGCAAATAATTTTTGATCACATGGATTTTGGGCCAGATGTTAGATGGAGGGAATACATGTGTCCTGGGTCATTGCTGACTTGGTATTCCACCTGATACAGAAGCACAGCACTTCAGGAGATGGACAGTTAATTGCTTTGTTCCTAAGGATGTATTTTATGTGAGCTTTAAAAAATATAATTTTTTGTATCCACTACACAGTAGTAGCTATCTCTTGAAATTAATTTCATATCTATTAAATCCAACAACAGAAGAAGTATTTGTTAAAGTTTGTTTTTCTTTCATGTCTCCTTATTGTGCATCAAGCAGTGCCAAGAATTGGACATACACAAAATAGTTAGGATGTCACTGAATGAAAGATGTCAATTCAGGTTTGGCCCAAGTCATTCTGTGCACAGATGCAAACATATGCCCCTGATTGCAAAGAAAGTTTTAATTTATTTGCTGTTTGGATAAGGGAGCTGAAGCTGTGATTCACATGTTTCTGAACTGAGTGCACTGGGCTGGGATAACCATCTGTCCTGACAGGGAGATGCTTGGCTATGTGTGCCTACTGATGATAACATGGGGTGCTGGCTAGCAGTCTTATCGAAGCAGTTGCCAGGGGTTTAATAGTACACAAATAAAAATGAGTTAAAGTGACCATTTTTAAGGGGCTTCTGAAGCTTTTAAAGAAAAAGCAGTGTTTGTGAGTGCAATAGTCCTGCTTCAAGTTCCTTATTTCAAGCGAAGCTTACCAATTTAATTTTAATCCCTTTCAAACGCCTTGGTCATGCTTTGAAGATAGCAAACCGCCCCCTCAAGCTCTGAAGCTGAGCACTGGCCCTTTTTGTTTCCACAAGCCGAAAATAAAGTGTTCACATGAGCTCATTTACAGAGAGTAGAGTTGGCAGCCTTATCAGGAGAGGAGAAAAGAGCTCTGAAGATGAAAAGCTATCGCTGTGACAGAAGTCTTTATTAGGTTGGGCAGTAACGGAGCGTAGTGTACACGGCATAAAGTGGTGGCTACCTAGAGCATTTAGGGAAAACCAGAAGAGTAATAATGTTTTGTGTTGTTCTTAGACTGGCTTCTTTGGTGATCCCTGTAGCCTAAGGATGTTGGGAGTGAAAGAGGGGACTGTGTAAACAGAATACTGTCTGTGCAATCTGCAGCCTCTGCTGGTCACAAAAAAGAGCAAGTCAGAAAAAGGAAAAGTAAAGATGAGCCATTATGTACTTTCATAATTAGTCAGTATTCCCTGGTGTGGCAACCCTGTGCTGTAGAGTTTGCTAGGAGACAGATTTTGCTTGAAAAGCCCTTTAACCAGTTTCACACATATGTCAAATCCCATTTACAACAAATATTTCTGTGTTGAAATTCACATATTTTAGGACAATATTTTATATGAGACAGATGACATGCAAGGTCAGCTCTATAATGATAATAAAGTTTAAATCCAGTAATCTTGCTCCAGTCATTGACAACTTATATGGCTTGTTGTTGTTTTTACTTCAGAATGTTTCTTGTTCATTTGTTAGATTTTCTTCTTCGTTAAAGATTGTGTCCTCTTGCTAAGTCAGGATTAAAGCCATGGTGACATTTTGTAGGTAACATTTTCACAGCCTAAACCCATTAGAATCAGTGGAATGTTAGCTAAAAGAACAAAAGGGATAAGTTCTTGATTCTGTGACTCTTATAAATTTCACAGCTGCTGTGAAATTCAAATAGAGACCTGTATTGCTTTTATGGGTATCTCTGTCCCCCAGTAAAAGCAAAAAACCCCTTTACTTGAAGTTTAGAATTGCCTTCTTTAATGCCTTTAAACAATAGACCCATTTCTTCATTTAATTAAAACAGTAAAAGTTGTGGCTCAATCATACAGATTGATAGAGGACTGTAATTGATTTGGCTCATTTCTTTTTTTTTAATCACAATTAACAATAAAACACAGTGCATTTTGATGGAGAAGTAACTGAGTAAAAAACAATGAAAAAGAAAGATAAATGGCACTAATACTGCTTGCATTAATTAGGTGGGTATGCTGGATGTTGTGCTGGGAAAAGTCTGCAATGGGGCTTTTAGTGGCATGGGAGTTAGAGTTGCAGTTTTCTCTGAGTAAGGACTGCAGGCATTTGTTGATCATGAAAACTGTGTAAAATTGCCAGATCCTAATAACAGATCTTTGAGCAGTAGAACATGGCACTGATCTCTAAGTGTGTCCTCAGGTAAACTGTTCCATAATAAAGAATAAAGTGTGATGGAAAACCTTTCCTTGAATGACAGACTTACCAATTTTTTCCTGGATTATGTCAAGTTCCCATATTTGACTGGTAAAGAAGCATCAATATTTATTGGTCCCACCTCTAAATTAAATTTTTAAAGAGTTTTCAACAGTTGTACATCAAAACTAAAATGGGAGGAAGAACATATCCACAATCCAACTGCCTTTTTATATTGGGTTCTTGCACCTTTACAATAGTTTTGGTCCTTCACTGTGCTTACTTTGTTGCTAATCAGTATTTAGTCTGCTTCCTCACATTAATAATGTAAGTTGAAACTAGCACTAAATAACCCACTTTTTTTTTCATGGTATCTATTGATGAATGAAAAGGACATGAAGGAATTCTTTGTCTCGCCCCAGCTATTCTCAGTGGAGGAATTACTGGTCTAGCCATTGATCTTTGCCATTGGCAGGATTGACTGTGTTGCAATTGCATGTAATAAGATACGTTTTCTGTCTTCATTTCCAAACTGATGTAGTTTTACACTTCTTAAAATCAAATAATATGCATTAACCAGTTTGGCATTGTCCTTTTGTGAATCGCCCTTAGTTTCAGGATTCATGACATGTGAGAAGTATCTAGAAAGTGTTTGATTATGGCCCAGTTCAGCAGCAATAGTCTGAGATGAGCAGGTAAATCTCTCTCACTGTGAGTGGCTTTGGTTCATGCAACTGCCAGCACAGGCAAAATTCTGCACTGATGCTTCAGACCTGGTGTGCATAACAGCTAACCTGCTTGTTTGTTTATTTGTTACTGTTGGGAACTATGCTCATGGTAGAAACTTTTATTTTCAATTCCCTTTTAAAGCTCAGCACGTTCAGCCTCCCTTTCTTATGCACATGCTGCCAAGGAGGATTGTCTCCAGATAAATTATGCCCTCTCTTTCTTAAACAAGATTAAAGAGCTTCTCCGGCTGTTAAGTATCCAGCACTTGAAATCCCAGTCTGTTTAGTTCACTGTGGCATTTGCCAACTGTGTGGAGTTTTGATGAGGTTTGGATACTTTACTGGTATAATGTACAACATGGTTTAAGAAACGTAAAGTGTAGAGAGCATTTTTTGACGTTTAGTACAAAGATGAAAATCCATTCCTCAGAACAGAATTGATAGACTGGGACAAATAAAAAACAAGCCTATGAAAAGCTTTTTTATTCTGTCTTACATATTTATGTAACTAGAAGGAGAATTGCCTCATCTTTTAATTAGATTGGTATAAAAATGAAAAAGCCCGTGCAAAGGATTTAAAATTTATTTTGATGCTGTTTTCTGGAAATGATTTTGGATAAAATATGGGCTACACTGTTTCAGATGTAGGGAAGATGCCAATCAAAATCCCAGAATTCTGGCTATGAATTTATTTTAGGTTTAGGATTTTTTTTCATGTGGAATTAGTCATGTTTGTTCGTCTTTGGTAGTTACGCAAAAAATTTACTCTGAATGTAAATAGATTGTCAATATATATTTTGCAGTGCATTCTCTCCTTTTTTTGTGGACTCATAGTCTTAATTTGAAAGTCCAGTTAAAACTGAAATTCTGCTGGGTTGATAGATTTAGGATACATGGCCAAGTTTCCTATTGCTCTAACTGCAAGTTAACCTATTTTCAAGAAATATGCAAATATCATCACTGAGAGAGCAGTAGTCCCCACAAAAATTTGGCACAAGGTAGAGATGTTTATTACACTTCCACTCTTTGTGGATAGCTGAGAAGAAGATCACAGAGCAATCTAAAAGGAAAGCCACAGGCTGGAGAGAATAATAAAGAGATATCAATCCACCACACCACACCATCTCTGACACAATGGCATGACAAGTGGAAAATAACTTAACTCTGTAAAATAGGGAAAAGGCAGTAAAAAATGAATTGTGTTACAGTTTCTAAAACCTGCCTCAATTCAAGAAACAAATGCTTCTGAGCAGTGCCAAGGTGTACGATTTTCACATAAATCTCACATGTCAGCAAATGGGAAACATGTAAAACCCTAAGAAACAGTGTCAGAAAATACCAGATTTGTTAAGACCATTGAGATCACTGATTTAAGAAGGTCCCATCACCAATCCCAAAGGCCTTCCTCATAGGATCCATCCTCAGTGCCATGTGTTTTGATTTTCTCCAATAAAAATATTCCCAGAAAACATAGTGATATTTCCTATAAGTGATGCACCATTTTGCTGCATATAAACATAATTAGAGGTATTTTCTTCAGTGGTCAGTTCCTTTCTTTTCTCCAGGTTGAACTAAGTTAAGGCTTCAAGGAAGAACATTTGAATGAGTTCCCTTTAAAAATACAGGCAAGATCTTATTCCTGGTATGTCACTTTAGAGTAATGCAATAAAATGTGCTTTCTTGTTCAGATTTGTCTCCATGTTTTTATCCCATTCTTCTGAATATATGTGGTGCAGATTAAAATTAGTAGAAAAAAACTTGAACATCTGAAAATGGATCCAAATTTGACCTCAGGGTCAAAATACTTTCTGGAGCAAATGAACACATTGCAGGAGGTTCTGATCCAAAGTAAAGGTTCTAAGGTCAAGAAGAGGGAAAGAAGAAAGGAAGAAACAGGTTTGTTTTCTTTAAGTATAGTCCTAGGTACAATTTTGGATCTTGAGTAATGTGGAGATGAAGTGATGGGCAGAATCTAAATGTGGAAAACTGAACCACGTAGAGATTTTATTTGCTAACAGCTCTCCAGACCTTAACTTTTTTTGTATTTATATTCATGGATTGCCCATGTAGGGCAGGATAAAAGAGTGATTAAGGAATTTTGACTCTTAGCTTGTATTAGCCATTAAGCAATGCAGTGTCATTGGTTTGAGTTACACTGTGCTGTGCAAAGCACACACAGCCTTTAGTGATTATTCTCTGAAGAGTTCCTGCTGGAGAAAGAAAAGTGTACTCACTGCAGGCCATCATGGATCTTGTCATCTCCTTTTCCTTTAAACCTGTGTCTGCTTTCCTGATCACAGTGTGACAACAATGACATTGTTTTCATAAGCAATTCACAGAACCCAGGGACTGAACTGTACAAATTGTACATACCCTTCCTGGTCAAGTTGCTCAAAACCTGTCCTAGGGAAGAGTATTACATACCTTTGTTCATTTTGAGGGTGCTAGTTATAAATATCTTGAAATACTCTTGTAGGTTTCTGGCCTTGTTTCATTAAGTTATTCTATACATAACCTGTTACCTTTTTACTCAGTAAATTCTGCTCTTGAGTCTTAGTGTCTTTTAAATTGGGTGTCACATTCTCTAGGAATGTATAGTGATATATTTAAAAGAGTGAATGAGTTCAATGTATGTGTTTAAATGGAAGGAAGAGAACTTTGGGACATAAAGCAGAAAACTTTGAAAGGAACACAGTATTTGGAAAAAAATACAAAGTCAATGAAACTCTTTGCTCTTGTCACCCTTAGAAGTAGCTCTGGAGAAATGTGCAGGCTTCAGTAGAGCTATAATAGATTTGTAATGCATTGAGTGGGAAGACTTGGTCTCCTGTTTGGTAAATATTCTTTTCATGGCTCCTAGGAAAACAAAATATGTGTGTGTTTAGCATTGCTCATGGTGAATATTCCCATTGACATCTGCATTCAGGAGGAGGGTAGGTATGTATCAATTTAAATAGACTGTGCTTATCAGGAATTACTCACTTAGAACTATTTTAATTTTTTTTTTAATTCTGCATCTGTTAAAATTCTATGTAAAAATAATTTATGAGGAAATTTTATGCTTTATTTCCTCTTTTAAATAATGCTCATGTAATTATGTCGCCCAATTACTTGTATTACTGTATGGGTTTTCTTCATAGCAGTTGCCATTACAATTTAAAGAAAAATATTCTCCTCAGACAAGCCTCTTTTATATAAAGGCATTTTTAACACGGACAAATTGTTTCTTGTGTAAAAGAATAATTCTTGTGACAAAAATTTTTGACCTTTTTTCTCTTTCTTTTTGTTTTGTTCATTTAGGCTGGCTAAAATTACATACATATTCATGTATTTTAATAAGAACAAAGCATTACTCTTGGATATTTTCCATAAATTTGTTCTCATAAGCAATTTGATAGACATCTACTATAAGTGTAATGAGGGAAGTTTACAGTAAATCAGTCTGCCTGGTGTGGAAAACTAGAATTTATTAACCCATTTCCCAAAGGCCCAGTGTTACCTATGAAATTAGAGGAAAATTGTCACAGTTTCTGTTTTAGAGCAGGGGCACTTTATAATAAGACTATATCGTCTAATTGTTTAAAAATTTATTGTGTTTTATTGAAATGAAATCAATTTACCTCATACTATTAATTGTTTGTAAGAGTAGAGGCAGTCAAAAGGTCTGGGGAATGCTGAGCACTTTTGCAGTTCTGTTTTTCAGCTGGGATTTTCTGCACAGGCTCTGATCCACTCCAGTTGCTAACCACGAAAGGGCTGTCAATATGCTGGTTAACCAAGATGCTTCTGCATGGAAAGCTTCCAGCAGTGGCATCAGCAAAGTGGTGCCACTAATAAACCTTCCATTAATTGCTCAAGTGGTACCTGAACGAGACTCAGAGGCCAGAAGCAGGGTAACCTGTCACTGCAGGGTGTCAGGCTGAGTGTCAGGCTGTGAGCCTGGCAGGGTGTGTGAGCTGGGGTGTAAATCACTCACACTCAGGCCATCAGTGAAGTGCTAAGCATGTTTGGGAGAATGCTTAAAATTCTACATGAAGAGTTAGATGATGCTTTTTTCTCATTTATAGCCACAGAACCTTGTACCTGTTAACTCCCCCTGTGTCACTTTCTTTTCCATTGCTTTATGAAGAAGAAACACAAATATATGCACTTGTTATAGGAATTTCAAAATAATTAATCTTGTCTTCTTTTCACACTTTAACTGATATCAGCAGATATTATGCTAATATTTTTGTATATATGTATATACAGTAATATCTCAATCCTTTTTGTGTTAAGGGGAAAAAGTGAACATTAGAAGATTAACAAAATAGTATGCATCTTTTAATCCTGCCATGTTCCACCACATCTGATAGTTTTATATATTTTATATATCTACTCATGTAATTCAGTTGAACGACTGGAGTTTTATATATTTGATATATCTACTCATGTAATTCAGTTGAACGACTGGAGCCTTCTCTTGTAAAATTTAATAAATTTAAAAAATTATTCCTGGTTTTTCTCCTCACTTAACCTTAGCATCAGAACTTGATAAATTAATTTTGGTGGTTTTCTGCTCAGTTTCACTTTCAGATTCTCATGTATGCACAATTCTTTGATAGTAGTATTTGTGAAGAACAGGAGAAATGTTATATACAAACAAAGGAGAAGGCATAGTTTCAGTACTATGGAACATGTTGGGGCACATCTTTGTACTGTGGGTGGGATTATGGTCCTCCACTAAAGGCCATTTGTAAAATCCATTCCTGGCAAGGCCATTTGGAATGTTATGTGCCATCTACAGAAACCATAATATGTGGAGAGGACATATCTTCATATCTCCATTTTTGTTTCCATCTTTAAAAGCAATGCTACAGTACTAATAGGAAACAATTCCACCACATTGACATTTTACGTAATTTTCTTTATTTTACTCTGCAGTGTCTCGATTTGATGCCCCTCTAGCCACTACATTTTGAAGTTTTTATTGTTGAACAGTCATTACTTTAACACACTGCAAATAATGAAACAGAAAAAATTTGTTCCATGTGAAGATTTTCAGGCAGAAGGAACACTGAACAAGAAGGTGCTGTGATGTGCTATGTCAGTGCCTTCCAGTCCGAACATATTAACCCAGATCATTAGTTTTTTCCCCTACCTAAATAACAGACAAACACTGTTCTTTCTAAAATAAGCAGCTGCTCAGACAAATGAGAATGGAAGTAGAAACCAGGAATTTCAGATGTGCCCATCTGAACTATGTACCCATATAAGCCACTGTTGAACTTCACTCTTGCAGCAGCCAGAATTGTAAGGAACAGAAAGTTGCAGTACATGGACAGGAAGTGCAAAGTACAGAAAAGCCCTATCATTTGCCAAAGACATGTGAAGCTAGTAATATAAAATCTTTTATCTTGAGGTTAGAATTATCTTGTAGTTGTACTGGACTATTACTCTGGGAGTCCAAATGAAACCCTGCTGTGTAACTCCTATCTAGTCTTGAAAAACATGTGCAAACAGAATAACAATGCAGAAGGCCAAAAAGTGGGAATATCTGCCACATTTTCCAAGTCAAACCCATATTTTCATATGAAGTCTGTGCATAGGTTTAAAAGTACGCCCTTTTTAGCATCAGACTGGTGTATGTACTCATTAAATTACTTCAGATATTTTACATTCCCATTGCAGTCTTCCATATAAGTCAAATTGGTATCTATACTTTAAAACTTACACTTATAAATAATGATAAGATATTATTAATGCTCCTGAAAATCTGTTAGCTGCAAACTGAAGCTGAGACATGGTGTGAGGTTCTTGGGAGCCATAAAATAGCATGCAGAAAGAAGACAGAGAGAAGTTCAGAATTTTGCTGTACCTTTTGAGGAAGCTTGAAGGATCAAGTCTGAAATGGATGCAGTTCCAGATATGTTACTATTTAAAAGAATAAAGAAAAAGTAGGGGAGAATTGCACAGTGTTTCACCAAAAAAATACAGCTCATAATTACTTAATACATACATGTGAGAAAGGTTGAGGAGATAGGGCTGTTATGGGTGTACTAAGAGAAAAGACAATGTCAGAATGATGCTTTCATGAACAAGCCTTGGAGAAATCCAGAATTCTGTGAGAAAATACATATTTTCACTGAGGCAAATTTAGGCTCAAGTGGCATTATAAAGCCATCTGAGCTGGAAAGGTAAGTCTCAGTTAATTTGCCAGATGAGTGCAATTTGGAAAGTAAATTCTGCTTGTCTTACTCTTGTACAGGTCATCACAGAATGGCTGCTCCTTGAGGAAGACAAGAAAGATTTTGTTCCTAGGAAGGAAAAAAAAAGTCTAATAATACAGAAAATAACCCCAGAGTTAGGGATCATATTTGTTACGGTAAAAAAACTTAGTATTTCAGTGAATTTTACATCTGTTTTAAAGCTCTAGTGTGATGAGCCATCCTTTGGTTTTCTCTGATTCTGTTCCAGCAGAATGAAATCACTCCTGTAGGTAGAAACCCAAATTCTAAGTAGAATATTTCCTGGTCCCAGTAGAACTGATACTATTTTGTATAACTGTTTCAGCTTATGCTATTAAGAACTTTCCTTTGATTTCTGGATCACAGATTAATTCCAGAATCCTCCAAGTCACTGACTGAAATATTGTGAAACTGCACATCATTGTATCTGAAAAGGGTATTGAGATCTTGTTCATGCTGCTGGTACTTCACAGTCTGATTATTGTAACACATTTCATTTCAATCTTCCCTTCTGTCTTGAGAGTTGCCAGCAAATGGTCCAGAACTTCAGTCAGACTTCTTTTCTATTAGAGTTGTCACCAGAATGGCTCCTGAATTCTTTATAAGCTCTGGTGATGTGATCTAGAATAAAGGCCTGCTTTTGACCTTCAGGCATTGGCATGGCCTTGCTCAAACTTACTTTTTGACCTTTGTGTCTCCTGAGGTTCTGTGCCCTCTCCTTGGATCACCAGCCAAGCTGCCTTTCCCAGGCTGGGCTTGTCACCTTTAAAGTAATGGTTACAAGTGTATTGATGCAGTAATGACTTTACAGCCCAGCAAGCTCCACTTCATTAAATTGGTTGTAATTTGAACTCTGAAACAAGATAGCATCTTCTGTAATTATATTTAAATAAATTAAGGTTAGAACTGTGGTATTTAGTTAGTGATAGATTGCCTTTATTTATTCTTATACCTTGTCCCAGGACATTGTATGCATAATTAAAAAAATAAGGCATATACTCTCATATAGTATGGTTATGATATATAAGCACATTGACATGAAATTTAATGGTGCAATTAGCAACAGTATTTTCTGTGTTATTCATAAAAGCTGTTGCAGTATTTTACACTGCTTCCTAGTAATTAGTATATTAGTAATCCAGGTGATGGGGAGAGAAGTATTATGTAATGGTAACTGCTTCATTTCAGAAACACCAGGGCTTAATGTATATTCAGCCTTAGTTCTGCATTCCTTTTCCTTTGCAGTTTACAAATATGCACATTTTGCTGCAACGCAGGCTCTTCCTCACTTTGGAAATGGGAAGGAAAAGAAATGCAAGCTGTATAACCTGTGTTTACTGGCCTGATTTCAGCCTCTTTTAAAAATCATCTTAAGTCTAGCATAATTCTACTGAAAATCTGGTAGTACAAAACCTGGAAAAGATCAATTTAGGCACTAGTAATGGAGTGCACAGAGTGTATCTCTTCCAAAAGAGAGACAGATTTTTTCTAAGTTCTTAAGTGAAGTGTAAGAGATATTCTTTTGTAATATTTGAGAGCTAATCATTGGGTAACGGGTGTTGCATGTTTGATGCAACAGTGTAGCTGTCATGTTTTTCTTTTTTTTATTTTCTTCTTTCTTTCTGCACATTCACCTCTTCTTGAACAGAAATAAAAGGTTCAAGGCTTGTCAGCATCAGTTTATAGATAGCTGTTTAAAAATAATGAGGTATTGGGTATTGTAAGGCTCAGGGCTGTCTTGCCAGACTCATTTATTTCCATTCACCTTTTGTCAGAATTGCAGACAGAAGACATTCAATTAAAACTTGTCACCTGTTGCGTGTGACCTAATTTGTATTTGTTACTGTCACAGATTAGGATACATATGGAGCCATTTAAAAATGTAAAGGAACAATAGGATTCTTAAACATTTTATGTCACATTTTCTTCATGCGAACATCTTTGTTTATGGACCATTCTTCAAGGGAAATCACTTGGGCTGAGAAATAATAGAATTTATTTACACGAAGTCTCATTTACATGGGAAAACGAAGGGGATTTTATTAACATTCTTTTGTGGTTTAATGCATAAATGGCAGTGCACAAAATTTCAGCATGTAGATTATTAGTTCATGCAAAGTTAATGTTCCTTTCAAGAGAGGTTGAGTACTGAGCTGTGTAAGTAATGCATTTATCAGTTCTTTTGTCAAATTGGAAAAAACAAACCACTGGGCTTTAGCCTAAAAGATATGTTTATCAGTTCCTTTGCAAAAATCCAGCCTATCTCATCCTCTCCTCCCAGGACAAAAACGAAATTTCCAATACTGCTTACATTTGGTTGCCTTGAAGCTTTGTTTAGTATTAAACATTAGCAAAATCTGAAATATTAGTTTGAAGCATTTGTTTTGCAAAAGCAGTATTATTCTCTTTTGTTTTTTCAACCTGAAACAATTTACTAAATATTTTAATTAGCCTGATTATTTGGGACTTTTTAATAATAAACTGTTTTTTACAAATTGTTGCAGAGGAACAGATAAATTAAACAACTAGTCACAGATTAAGTTAGATATTAAAGTAATAAACACTGTTTTGTTTTTCAGTCAATTATCTGGGTCAGTTAATGAATTAATTGTTTTACAGGCACATCTTGAGAACAGCCAGTTTCATCCCACATTAACAATTACTTTTTGGTGCTAGTTGAATGCAAAGTAGGAGGATGAGTTTTAGACTTCCTATGCTACTCTAAATAATGTGTTTAATTGTGGAGATGGCTATAGGAAGACAACACTGAAGCCTTCCCCTGGTAATTGTTAATTCAACCATAGATCAGGAAAACTTTAATGTGAGTCATAGCTTCTATCTTCTTTGATGAATTAAGACTCTGTTTTCAAAATTCTCTCTGCCTAGTAGACACATATTTTACATCTCTAGCTGAATTTTTACCTGCATAAGGTGTTGTCCAAATACTTTGTAAACTGATTGCAGAAGCTCTTTGGCATCTTTGTAATTCAGCACATAAAACAAGTATGCAGATCCAGAATAAATGATAGCTGATATTATCTTATTTCTTCAGCTCTGTTACTTTTCTGCATGTTTCTACTGTATTGAGAGAGATCTTTCATGGTTTAAAGTATTTTTTCCACTGCAAATCTCTCAGTCTGCAGGATTAATGCACTGGACTCTAACCCCAAATTATAGACGTTGCTGAAGTGTCTAAAGAATATCTAGATGAGGGTGCATTCTTAAATCTCAAAACATTCTGTCTCTGTTCATGGTGGAAAAATCAACTAGTTTTTCTGGCTTATGTAAATAAAAGCAAAATGGAGTTTATAATATTCACTGAAGTTTATTCAGCAATCTTAGAAATAATCACAGTAAGTTCAAGTGAACTGGAACACTCTATTAAGGCATTGTCCCAAAGGAGAAGCACACTGGAACCTGCCATTAAAATTATATTTGTGCTTTCCAGTTTTGTTGTTAATGTGGGGTTTTTTACCTCTACTACCAGTGTTCCTCTAGAGCTTGGCAAGATGCAGTTACGTGGGTATTCATTTTTACCTGTCTCACTGTTGAAGACAATGCTGGAAATCTTGCAGACATCTGTAGAAAATGGATTGTTAGCCAGTTACATATGTCAAAAAATGAGATAGGAATATTTTTCATACATATCAAATGCTGTGTTAGAGGTGGAGCTTGCCAGGGTGGCATTGATGTAGAACATACCAGCTTGCCATGAGACTGTAACGTAGGGGAAACAGGAAGGGAGCAGAATGTGAAATTCCTGAGGGAAGTAAAAATTGCACATTTCAGTCTGATTTCAAACCTGTTGTTTACTAATTAAGTAATTTTTTTTTCCTCAAAGAAAAAGCTCTGCAATTAAAGGGAGTGAGCAGTTTCTTCCAGGCAAACCTGGTATTGGTAGAACTTGATTTGAAGGATTGGGCTAATGCCTTCCAATGTAACTTGTGGGTATAGAGCTCTGTGGAAAGGACAAGAATGTTTATGGGTCAGGTGAACAAATGAACACTGGCAGCTTGTAGCCAAGGTGAGGAGGAGAGGATGGAGAAAAAAATAGAGATGGATGATAAAGGAGTAAATAGTGATGGATGATAAAAGGAGTAAATAATATGCTTTTAATATGGCTTGGATCTGTATGGAAAATGAGATGACATGGTTAAATAGTATTTTCATAGTGAGGACCTGAATTGCAAAGTCAGTAATATACTGGGGTATGGGCAGTCTTGTTGGTTATGTAGCATCATCACAGTGGGTGTCTGTCCTGCATGAGGTCTTCAAGGCAGTATGAGGAAAGAACCACAGAACAGGAATAATAATTTACATTTATTGGCAAGGTAGAAACAGATGAGGAAATACAAAGAAAATAAGTTCAGATTTACCTGTGTTGTTTAGATTTAATAACCTGATGTGTAGCTCATTGGCATATCTGCTCTGGCCTTCAGTTGTTTCTGTGCAAGGCTGTGTGGACACATTTAGTGTAGAATAAGTGCCCAGAGTGATTCTGTTGTGTGTTGTGTAGCATTTTATAGAAATCATGCTAAGATTATGTAAGGAACCAGGAGGCAGGCTTTTTTGTAGAAGCTTATGTAGTGATTATATAAAAACATTTATTCCCTGAAGAATAGGTGGAGAATATCTTGTGTTTTTTCAGTAAATTACTTACGTTGTAATTTATTTTAAAAAATAGCTATTGCACTGAGTTACACAGTTTCCATCTCTCCCTATACTACAGCTCTACAGCCCAACCCTCATCTTCTGAGATTTTTAAGTCATGTCTAAATCTCTGACCACCCATCACTCCTGAACAAGCCAGTTCATGAGTTCTGCTTGTCCTGAGACGTAAAGTGAATGTGCTGCACTTTAACATTGAAAGTAACTGCTCTCTTAACCGGTGGCAAGCCTGTTCTTCCTATTTCTACCCTGTGGTCATCCCTGTTTTTCCCATTAGGGCTCTTGGTGTTGTTTCTCTGTTGAAGGCTTTTCAAATGAGCATTAGGGAATGTGAAGAATCGCATTTTCTTGTCTGTGGTGGAGCTGTGTTCAGTGACATGAATGTTTTGACCCTGTTATAATACATATAGTGCAGTTCATTGGGAGATATTACAGGATTTTTTATGGGTGGAGTTGGTATCTTTCTTTTCACTGCATGGTTGAGGACTGATTGGGTGAGTGAACTGAGATGCTGAAGATTTTGTGATGCCACAATGCACAGCAGAGCTGAAGCAGAGGTCAACCTAATTTCTCCAGATGTCACAATATCCTCCTTAATAATCTGAATACAGACTGTGTGGAATTCAAACAGTTACATCTGTGACTTATGTAAAGCTCCTCCTGCCCCAAATGAGGATCTTTGTGGACAAAATTACTTTTATTTCTTCCCTTTGCTATTCTAACAAAGGAGGCATCAGTTGCTACTGTCTTGATAAATAAAACTTTATGTAATAAATTCTCTCATACAAGTTAAAGGAGTTACAGAGGAACATCCATGGATATACTTTGGAACCTTTGGATTTCAGTTTGCTACCTGCTAAACTCCACAGTTTTTATGGAATATCAGATGGGTATAGCTTGTTAAGCAGTGTCTTGCACTGTGTTTACTCCTATAGAGACCCTTGGGAAGTAAAATTAAAATAGGGTGTGTTAGAGTATCAGAAGTTAAATCCTAAGTATCTACTTTCTTATAGATACAGAAAAATATAGATATAGGATATCTTACAGATAAAGGAAATATTAGGAGCCAAAATGATGATAAACTCTATCAGTTTTAATGGGTGGATTATAAAGCTCTAATTTATTGGTGTTACATTATCAAAACTATTTTCACATTAAAATTTGAATTATAGACTTAGGTAATTTTAAATTGTGCAATACAATTGCCCTCCATTTATCTAGAAGTTACGGTTTTTTAAAATAAAGCTATATTTATAGATAAAGCAATGTATATTAGATGAGGGCATGGATCTATGTAAAATTTTGCTATAGTGACATTTTTCTTTATTTCCTTCCATTGGGTATGTGAATGGCTTGAGTGTGTATCTCATCTAATGCAAAGGAGGTAAAAAAAATTGTTCATCTTGGTAGATTTATATTATTTTAATTTAAGCTTCAGTTCCATTACTTTTTGATTAAACATACTTATGTCTGATGCTATCCATCTTTTATCACTATGAAATCTGTTCCCAAGCAGAAAGAAGGATGGCATCTGAATTATGCAGAAATCATTTTCTATCTATTTTTCTTCAAATGCTGGGCAGTCTTTTTCATAATCCCACCAATATTGCATGTGGCTTGTTCTAATCCTCTGCCTATTTCTGAATATTCAACTATCAAACCTTGGTCTTCTGCTGTTTGTTTTTATGGCAATGTATTGTCCTGGATGTCATTTGCTCCAGCTGTAGCTCAAACTCCCAATTCAAGTGTGAAGAACACTGAGTTATTATTAGTTCTGAAAGGTTTGAGCTGTCAGTTTTTATAGTGGTGGTCTTGTAGTTTGTGCATTTCTAAGTATAACTTTAAAAAATAAAAACTGAAATAACTGTACTCTCTTGATTGAATTAGCAAAAATTTTATCAAACAGCGTAGATCACAAATCAGTCACAAGTTACATAGTTAACTACCATAAATAAGATTTCATTCATAGTTATGCACTGACCTCTTGGGGTATGTGGTTCATTTGTGTTACTGTTTAAATCTTGTGATCCCCATAACTGCAACTGGAGACACACAATGAGAAATGTACTTCTTGGGTATGATGGACTGACATACACTGTCTTCTGCAATAAGCCAGGTGAAATTTCACTGTGAAGTAGGCGTGATCATTACCTGCTTTCCTGATGAGCAAAAGCTATTGACCACTGTTGGATACAACTCACTGAATTATAGTTGCAGGTGATGGTTGTGTCCTCAAAGCAAGCATCTCCTTTCTGTTTAACTAACCCAGGAAATACAGGCAAAAAAAAAAAACAAAAGCAATACCACCCTAACAATAGTTGGCCTTGGATTTCTGGCTAGTTGGCAAAACAGTTTTCCTTTACAAAACCCAGTCAATCCATTTTGGTTTCTGAGAAGGAAAGAGGACTGACAGATGTTTCCTGGTTACTAGTCTGGGCTACCTGTGCAGGTTCAGAGGCAGCACTTAAACTTTGTGCTGTGTTCTTCTTGCTGTGCACATGAACTGTAACTTCTTTGTTGGTGGCTTCCCTTGCTGTCCAGAAGCCAGTTCTTGTGGTATTTTGTGTCTAAGGGAGAGACCAGAGGGAAGAGACATAGAAGAGTGGGGCACAATAATAGCAATAGAAAGTAGATATAGAGGGAGGAGAGCTAAAACAGACAATGAAAAGAAAAGTGAGAATGTGAGCTGCACTTTATTACGTTACTCACAGGGGCCTTTGGTACTTAATGTGTCCTTCTATTCTTGTGTTGTTAAATCCATGTCATCAAGGACAGATTTTGCACTTGGTATTACTTGTCCTGTTGTCCTGCATGTGTGCCAAGTTCTTCAACTTCCCTGTTATGTTACTGCTTGGTTTTAGCCACATTCCTCCGGGCCGTCTGGAAATCTGCCTCAGTGACTCAGGAAGAAATAAAAATATTTCCTTGTTTTGTAAGACCTACTGTCTTTGCACCCTTTCACCTTGTTTCATTTTGCCTATGACAGCAGCTATAGCTTGTTTCAGGACAGTAAATTTCTATATATCCATACAAACCAGGCAGCAGAATGCTGTATTGAAGGAATGAACAGTATGGAGGTAGAACACAAATGTTGAATTCATCATTGATGACATCTGAATGCACAACTGTACAATTTCTTTCAAATCCTCATGAACAATTTCAGTCTTTAAGCCACATATGTATTCTTATTTTTCTAGGGTCACTTACTTTGTATCCTCTGGCCATGTTAATCCATCTTAATTTGATTTTGACTATCTAGACTGTATGCAGAACTCATTGTTTCTAAAGTTCAAATTCTCTGTACTTCTCTGCTCATAATGTTATGCTTCTATATCCATGGTGTTTATTACAGCCTTGAAATTCTGCTTCTGGCAAAGATGACTTAAGATTAGGCTCTTTCAAATGGAAACTAAACTTGCTAGCTGTTTTTAATAATATGTAAAAATGAATGAATGGTTTTAAATGAACAGGAAATTATGTTGTATACTTAGTCTTGCATGTGTGGAACTCTAAACTGCTTGCAAATACTTGTAATGCTGATTTCCCATGCTTTCTAAAATTAATCTTTTGAAATAAACATTCTTTTAATATAAATATTGGAAGGCAGGAAATAGAAGATTGCTACCTGAAAGGCATGCTCATAATGTATTTAATTACATGTTTGCTTGTGTTTCCAAATGTAGGTGTGCGCCTAGACCGAGTACGTGGGGGTCGCCAGAAGTACAAGCGCAGAATAGATGCAGAGAACAGCCCATACCTGAACCCTCAGCTAGTTCAGCCAGCAAAAAAGCCATGTGAGTACACCACATGCACAGCACTTCTCTCTCAGTACAGGCTATTGACTCCTAGCCCTGTTTGCTAAGCTCCTTCTGGGTTGAACACGGGTTTGGTCAGAAAATATTACCATGAAGACTATATCGATTTGGCTGCTAACAGGTTTTGTTTTAAATATGCTCATCTTTCTCAAGTGGAGTTGAACAAAGAGTGTTTTTACAGGTGGAAGTGCATAAAAACATGGTTTATGCTGTGCAAATTTTACATTTACAGGTTATCTTTATTTTCAGTGGTATATAAAATGGTTCATACTGTGATCATTAGCTCATTGAAGCTTCTACTTTCAGATTTCACAAGAAAGTGATTTTTGTAGTTTTCACTAACTAAATGAGTTTGACTGCTCAACCTCCCAATGAAAATACATTAAGAGCCTCATTAATTTATACCTATAGATTAATACACTACCTAGCATTAGATTAAAACAGCAATATGCCACACTAATAACAAAGCAGAAAGTGGTAGTTTGGGCTCTAGTACCCTCATGGATTTTTTTTGCTTTGTTTTGTTATGTTTTAATAATGTCCTTGATTGTATCTCTCCAGGCTGAAATTAAGAGAGAAAGAGATGATCATCTCACTGCTAAAATACAAGTTCCATCCTCTTTGCGATTAACTAAAAATAGTTAGGGGTTTTGCTTTGCAGCTTATATAAACTCAAGCAGTGACTGTACTAATTCCATGAAGTAAATTTAATAGCATTATAGCTGTAGTGCAAGAGGCTGGTGTATTACCCTGCAGAGACACACAGGCTCTGTATCAGGTGTTGTAAACTCTTCCAAATTCAAATGGGAATACACACATCCCGTTGCTCCTGCTGAGGAGGTTAATTTGCTCCTAACATGGATAAATAAGCCAGTGAAATAAGGAGGGCAAATTCCTTCTTGTCTCCCATTTGCCTCTGCCTCTAAGCCTCTGACAACACACATGTCAGGTTTTAGCCCCTCAAAAATACCTGGCTGGATGGAAAATGGAATCTGTTTCTGATGATGTTCCCCAGTAGGGGACAGTGCTGTGTACAATACGTTTGAGCATATGGGGATCTGGAGAGCAAATAAACAGTCTTTGAACTGTAAGTGAAAGGGCATTTTAGCTGTGTCAAAGAAAAAACAGCCAGTTTTACATAAAATTAAGGCTTAAGTGAACATATGGCATAGTTTCCTTTTGCCTTTCCAAAAAACATTATGCTGATTATATTCCTTCAATTGTCCAATCTGGCATCTTCTACTCAGCCTCCATAAGCTGTCCCACTGTTCTGTAAATACAATCTAGGGCTGCACTAAGCAGATTTTGCACATTATAATAAAAACTTTCTGATAATACAATAAAATTTAATAAACTCTAATGCTTAATTTCATTAGAGGTTTAGTTTTCCTGGGTGCACAGATTGTCAGTTTTTCATTTACTTGATATTGTCATTGAGTAGAAATGTTGATAGCCTAACATACCAAAAAAAGCCAAGACCAAACAGACAAAAAACACCCAATCCAACCCAAAAGCCCCAAGCCCTCAAGATATGAGCAGAGGTTAATGCAGTTGTACTGAAATACAAGAATCTCTGGGTGAACCCCAGATTTTTGCAATGTGGTGCATTACATTACCTATAAGGCGATAACTGCACCGATTTCTGTAAGCTCCAGTTGTCTGAGATAAACTAACCTCCTCATAAATCATTACTCATTATCTGAGTGTCTCCCTCTGTTTTTCTTTGCTTGTCCAAGTACAAACAATTTTGTCATAAACATTTTTAAAACTTAATTTTCAAATCCTGGCAGATAAGTGTCCAGACTTGAAACAGTTGAATCGGTTTTGTGTGGAAGTAGCCTGGGAGATTTTCTGGACCCTGACTGATAGTTTGTGTGTAACAAAGGCACAGGAATGAAAATTGGGTTCTATTGATTCTAATTAGAGAAACATTAAATAAGATTTACCTTGAAACAGTGCTCATGGCTATTCAATTTCCTGAGTGATGGAGTTTTCTGAGTACATTCAGAATTTTTCTATGTTCCGTGCTAATGCATGTGCTAATACATGTAGCTTTTTCCCCCTGTAAGGAAAGAGCAGGTGTTTGGAGGATCTTTTCTACACCTACTTCTGATCTCTCTTGTATTTTCCAGCTTCACTATACAATTTAACGGCCTGGCCATAGATTTCACTGACTGCAGAAATAAAAAGGATTTGAGATTTTGCAAATCCTGAGTCAAAATAGTCAATATTCCTAAATCATCTATGGAATGCCATTGGTGAGAAGCCTCATAGGTGAATAAAAGTTCTTCTTTGGCCATTTCTTCTGTTGCAGGGGAAAAAACCCCAGAACTTGGGGATGAGAGTGCTTCTTCATTCATTCCTCATGGTTTAAAAAACCAAAAAGTAGAAGTCCTCAGCTGCATATGTTCGGATGTTAAGTAACTCTTTATTAATTTATCCTATTTCCCTAACCCATTAAAAATACTGGAATTTGGAAAGAAGTAATGTGTCTTTTCTCACTTACATGTTTTCCATGTGAAATTGAACAGGTTATAAAGAGACTGTTTAAAAATTAAAAAAAAAAAAAAACCTGCAAAGGCTGTTTGCCAATATAAGTTTAAACTACCATCTGTCATTTGTAAATAAGAATAGAATTCCTCATTAATCAGTTTGATAATCAGTCAACTGTTGAGATCAAAAATTGCATCAGTTGGCATAGTTCCTACAGTTCATATAAAGCATGAATATGTCCCCTTGTAATAAAACAAGCTTGATGTGATGGTTTCCAGTTGGCTCTTGCACTTATTATATGAACAACTAACATATATCACAACTTCTGACACACAAATTTGGAATAAGGCAAAAATTGTAGAGACAGTAGATCAGAGTCAAGGAGTCTGTGTCACTAAAGAGCAGTAAAGTATCAGAAATCTGAATCAAGTGAGCATTTTATGGAAAAATGTCATGGACTAGTAGGGATCCTTTCTGACACTGATGCCTTGGGTTTTAGCTTTTATGATTTTCAGATTCTTTACTGCTTTAGTGTGTAGTTCAGAGCTTCATATTAAGGGATAGTGAGCTCTCTTCACTGACTAGGTAGACAAAACAATTCCTTTTCTAGCTTGGGACCAAAGACAACTGATCTAAATTTCAGGCCCAAGAGCATAAACAACGTGGACTGAAGAGAGAAAAACAAGGATGGGCCTTTGTACCCTAAAGCTATAATTGGACAATTAACTCCAATATGCTAATGGACCAGAACTTACAAAAGTGTGAGACCTCAGGGCAGGTCAACCATTTTGGGTCCATCTTGGGTGTAGCCCTGGCTGGGCTCTTTTGCTGCTCAAGATGTATCCATTGAGGCCTTCTAATAAATGCCTACTTCATTCTTTAAATCTGCCTAGCCTATGTTCTAGGTCAGCTTTGACAACACTGCTGGGCAAGTCACATCCCAGTCAGCTTCCGTTGCAGGAGAACAGTGTGGTCTGTCCTGTGATGTGCATGCAAATGGGGAAAATTATACTGAATTATACTGATTCTGGCAGCATTCTCTGCACTCAGAAAATACTTGGTGTCTTCTCACAGTGGAATCCCATTTATATCAAGCCTTATAATGTTTTATCTCTCTGAAGGGAACAGATTCATGTAAAATCACTAAAGGGTGTCTTTTGGGCTTTAAATTCTGATGGTGCATTTCAGGTCAAAAGATGTACCTACCAGGAAAAGTAAAATGTAAATATATTGGGAAGTATAGTAATGTACCCTGTATTAGGAGGCTTAATGAATTAGTCCTTTTGCCATTTTTCAGTTCTGCCTTCTCATAGTAATAAATCAGTCCTCTGTATAGAGATAAAATATTTCCATTGTGCCTTCACATGGATATAGTGCTCATATTAAGTTTATCCTACTTCTAGAATGGCAACACTGTATTGTAAATCTTGTGGGCTCTTCTCTTTTTTTCTTCTCTGCATTTTTCCATATAACTTAATTGATTATTCCAAATAGATATCACAAGTCAACTGAATAAAAAAGTAAATATTTAACATGTGAATAAAAATGCTATATAGATAAAAATAATCAATGTGTGACTATGGTAAAGTATCATTCCATGCACAAAACCAGTTTTCTGAGGTAGGGTTTGCATACTTTCATACTTTGCTTAGTTTTACACTCTTTTTTCTTTTTGATTTTAGTGGTTTTTTCCTGTTTAGAAATTAGAAGGAGATGATTGGTCTGGATTTGTAGGTAAAGAATGGTAGTTCAGGTCACTGACAGAAGTTACAGGTTTCAGTGATTGACTAATTGCATGTGGTATTTACTCACTCAAAAATACCCCTGCCTTTAAGGGGTAGGGTGAGTTGCAGGTAAAAAAATGAATGCAAAACATTTCTATTTGAATAGTACAAAGTGTCCTGTAATGCATTAATCTTTTTCTATAAAGTTTGTACTCCTGTTATAAACAGGGATCATGTATTTCTATGTTCTACTGAATTTATTAGTTAAGAACATGCATGTCTGGCTTGATAAACACTGTTAATGGATCAGATTTTTTTGTGCAGTAACCACTTGTAGGAGGTCATGAAGTTACAATAAGGTGTAATTAAGTTCAGTGTCTTAAGACAAATTTTTGTGCACTTTGAAATCTGAGCCATCTGTTTGAAGTGTAGAATGATGCTGCTGGTGATCTTGTAATGTTCTGGACCATTTTTACAGATAACAAGATTGTCTCCCATTTGCTGGTGGCTGAACCAGAGAAGATCTATGCTATGCCTGACCCCACTGTTCCAGACAGTGACATCAAAGCACTTACCACTCTTTGTGACCTGGCAGACAGAGAACTGGTGGTGATCATTGGATGGGCTAAGCATATTCCAGGTACATACAGTGTTTATTGCAATAATCGTGTGGTTTATTCTGTATTGGTAAAATATATTGCTTTTTTCTCTCCCTACAATGCATAAAGTTTTCCTAAGGCTCCAAAATATTCCCACAGAACACAGTTTAGATGGTCATGTATTTTACCTTGGAAGTAGTAGTGTTGTTGCTGTGTTACCATGTTAATAAGTTTCACATGCTGCTTAAAGAATTTTTTTTTTCATGTATTGCTATTATTCAGATAAACTCCCCTTGCTATCCAGAGCATTAGCCTGGCATCAAGGGTCATACAAGTCCTCTCCTCTGTAGTCATCTGATTCAGCAGTATTTGAATATAAATCTGGCTCCTCTGTTAGGTAAATGCAGCACTACTGACCACAGGAGGTGAAAAAATTCAGTTATGTTTTGGCAAGGCACAGAGGAATTGTTCTTTTCATTGACTAATCTAGTGTGAGAACTGAACTGTACCAGCAATTCAGTACAAAGAACTGAATTATCCCAAAAAATCTCCCCTTGCAACTTAGTATTTCCTTGGTCTGCATGGAATGGACTGCAGTCTGCATCACATAAATGCACTGATACTATACAAGCTGACTGGCAATCTTATTAGCAAGAAAAATGGGGGTCATCAAAAGCAGTTTCTCAGAAGATTAGCAGTTCCTTCAGATAACATTTCAGGTGTATTTTTGCCCCTCCCCAGTGCTGAGGTGTTTGTTCTTGCTCTGTGAGCTAGCAGACAAACTTACAGAAGTCTCCAGGGTTCTCAGTCTATCACCTTTCACAAAAGTCACACAAAAAAAGGTCAGCTTTTTCTCTTGTTTCTTAAGGTATTTTTCTTGTCCAGCAGATGAGTGAGTATGTTGGTGTGTTTTCATCAGCTCATTAGTTTTCTAGTTTTGATAGTGGAGCCTTATTAAGCATGAGAGTGGATAACCTTTCATTCCTCAGAGTAATAAGTCATTCTCATTTTAGATGTGATTTTGGGACAACTTAATAGTAGAACAAATAATCCAGTCAGTTTTTTGTTTATCAGAGTTAAAAATATTTTATTTGTAGTTTCAAAAGAAATTGCAAAGAAATATTCTTGCTGTTTGTTTCTTTTTCCCTTGTTCTTATCAATTCTTCTGGGTCATCTTGGATAAATATAAACACAATATATGTACAAACACAATCAAAGAATAATAATAGTTTGTACCTTTATGAAGTGATTTTTTTTTTAACTTCAGAGGAAAGACAACAGCCTACAGACTCTAAAATAGTCAGTTGAAATTTAGTCATTCTCTGTGCCACAAACGGTGTATAAACAAGCTCTTGTATCACAAGCAATGTTTTTCTGGTACAGTTAACTTATTTCTGTCGCCTTAAACTAGTTTGTCTTTATGCTTTGAATGCTACAGTAATTTCTTTAATCAAATTGATGGAAGTCCCTTTCCCAGCCCACACTGAAACCAATTTATTGGTCATGATACGCCGGCTATGTTGCTAACACTCGTAACGAACTGTCAGGCAATATCGCAGTGCAGCTAATTTGAAGTCATTAGGTGTGCAGCGTTCAGGCAACAATTTGTTACAGTGGTTAGGAGCACAGCTGACATTTCTGAATGGCTTTGTTCAGAGCAGTTCTAGATGAGCCCAAGCAAATTGTAAACTAATTTAAACATCACTCTATATTATAGGAGCTACTTTGTCTTACACTGGTTGCTAATAAAGCACCCCAAATTAAGTCAGAATGAGTTAAGCAGGTGAGTTTGAGTTTCATCTTTGGAAGATACCTAGATCACCTTAACCAAAATAGAGTAGCTCTCAAAGAAGTCAGTCATGCTCCATAGCAGTTGCAGGGGAACTTTTGTCAGTCTGATTTGTGAATATGCTGTGTAGCTTGGATTTGGCTGAAGGAATGGGAAGAGCAGAGGGATGAGACTGAGCAGCCTTTTAAAATGAAGGCTTTGGAAGAGTGTGGATGCCATAAACTGGCCCTGAAAATTTAAAATCTGAGCCACTTGAGGAATTTACATGCCACAAAACAGCATTTTACTGCAAAGTAATCTCAAACCACACCTACAGTGGTTAAGCCACCCTAGGTAAGTGCACTTACCTGTTTTCATTTACAAATGAGAGTTTAAAAAAAACCCAGGCAATAAAGACAATCTTTTTATAAGCCTTCAGGTAAGAGAGGACAATGATAAAATCTGTGCTTGTTTTCTGGCATTTGATCACAAAAATCAAAATGCAAAAGGGCTGGACATGCTAAAGGACAAATACATTGAGCTTTTGTAGCTTGGTTTTGAATGTTGGACTGATGAACTTGGACTGAGTGTGCTCAGCTGATGCCTGGCACACAGCAGTGTCTGGAAGAGCCTGCATTGGTGCTGCCTGTTTGAAGAACTAACAAATGTTACTGTAGGCAGAAGCATAACAGGATGGGGAAAAGGATGAATTAGGAAAGGGGTGCAAATTGCATAAAAGTTCACTGTGGCTTGGCAGACTAAGTAAACCCTTCGTGTAAATCTTGTAGAGTCGATTAATTACACCAGTAGTGAATTTGTGCCTAGCACAGCAAAGCAGCAATCAGCAAATCTTTCTTTACTATAGTGATTTCTTAAGGTTCAGTGTAATTAAAGGCCCTTATATATCAGGTGCTTAATAACTAATAAAGATCTCAACTCTAAACCATTGCAATGTAAAATTTGTCTTCATGGAGGAAACCAAAGCAATGTTTTTGCTCTTCTGAAAAAAAGCCTTTTAATAGGATTATCTACAAAAATGTAACAATGCAATATTCATTCTACCCCGACCAACCGTTTCCCATTTCAGTCACAGACTAAAAAATGTTTTCAAGTTATACAAAGTTCAAGTCCTTTCATAAAATCATTAGTATTTTTGTTGTATTGGAAATATTTCAATAGTTGCTTTTATTGAACAAAAAGTCTATACCATATACAAAAGGAAATATTGAAAGAAAAATATATATGGAAAGCCTTTATCAGTAAATAGAATTAGTCTCCTTGCATTTATAAATCAAATAAATGGAAAGTGTGTTGTTATGAAACATGACCATGTCTTATCTGAAGAAGAAAAAGATCACAATGGCATTAGGAAATGCTTGACTTTAGTTAGAGAGGCGTAAGGGCACAAGAACAGATGATGGTGCCCTAATAGCCCTTTTTAAGAATGACAGGGCCCCGCCATTAGCATCCTTTTATATCCTTGGAAATTGCTCATGCCTCGCTTTTATGGTTCCTATCTGCCTGACTCTTTTTTATTTCTCTTTCAATTTCATCCGCGCTCGGATAAGCGCATGCTAACACAATATGATTGAGCTGTAAAATGGAACGCTGTCGCCTCTAATCTCTTTTATGTAGATATGGAGGTACTTCCACACTCCACTTCATTCTCTCTCCATTGTTGGCCTTTTTAGAATGTGTTGCCGAGTAATGGAGGCTCAGTCAAATATTAGAGCTAGGTTTCACAGGGTGTGATAAGAAGATTATCAGGCCAGCAGTCAGATCTATTGTTGTTCTTTGTGTCAGATTAAAATATTCTGATGTACTGTAACTTCGTTAGTAAAATACTGAAGATGCTTAGGGAGGGAGGCTGATGCTGCTTCATCTCCTGCCTGATGAGACAAAACTCTTATCAACTGACCCAAATAAATTGTAAATATATTAGGAAGCCTCGGCAAGACATTTTATTTTATTTTATTTTATTTTATTTTATTTTATTTTATTTTATTTTATTTTATTTTATTTATTTTATTTTATTTTTTTATTTCATTTATCTATTGTTAAAATTTTATTTTAAACATCTATCTTTTTGATAAAAGCTATCTTTTAAACAAGGAAACCTTTCTTAATTCAATATTTTCTGGTGGTTGACTTTCCTACCCTTCACATTGTGTTTTGGGGAGTTTCCATTTCATTGGTTGCATTATATTAAGCTTTTGCTGTATAGGATAGTTTTCTGCTGATACCTACTCACAGTACCAGCACAGTTTTGGCTGGATTTTTGTAACTCTCTCATTGACATTCACCAAAATGTGCAACATTTTTTCATATTAAGTGGAGGCAGCAAACATTAAGCTCTTAAAAATGTGCATAACGGGAAGCTAAAGAAAAAATGTTCTCTACAAAATTTGCATGCATGAAAAAACATCAACCAGACCATAGAAATCAACTTTTTGCACTTAAGATGAAAAATTTGTTTGGAAACAGTAAATCAGACTAATACATCAAAAATAACTAGTTACATTATTTAGTAAAATAAGCCTGCTTGTCTTCAGTTGTTGTCCCTATTTTGTTAGCAGGAACAGTGTTCAAGGAAGGGAATAGTTAGAAATTGATACTGCCACTGGTGCTAGTATTAAAAAAAAAAAGGCATGATTTTGATGTAACAAATACAAGGATACTTTGAATATTTTAGTGTTAATGCTTTATGAAACTTTTTTGTTCCAGCATACTCTTTGTGGAGGACAATATTGAAGCTTTCCTTTCCAAAGCAGCTCTCAGGGGTGTAGTTTGACATTATAATATTGAACAAGAACATGATTTGCTGCAGAGTTGTTGTTTCTAAAATGCCCTTTTCTCACCATGTGTTTCAGAAATACCACCCCATGTGGGTAAAAGCTGACCACAGTCACTTGTGTGGATTGTTGTTGGGGCAGCCCATAGAGAATCTCAGCTCTGCGAGGGGGACCTTGCCTGTGCTTTATGTCTGTGCCGTGCTGCCTGCTGCTGTAAAATTTGTTTTTTCAGCCTTCCCTAGTCCCTTGTGGTGCTGGCTGGATTTAGGGCCATTTCAGACACAGCCCTGCAGCTTCTGAGAGCACCCCATCACAGGGTGCCTGTCCTTCCACAGCAGCTGGGCATGTAAATGTGGTGCTCACTGTTCATGTGACATGCCATGGAGGATGAGTTGTGAGGTGCTAAGAGGTTGGCAGGAATAATAACTTGAGCCTCCCGGGGAATCAGGACATCCTGCCCTTTCTCAAAGTGCTAACTGGGACACTTTATCAAAAGCCTGGTATCTGCCCTTCTTTTAACTCCTTCTACAAACATGCTTTAAGTACAGAAAGCAGGCCTGCTCTTCCTGCGAGGGAAATGTTCTTGAACTCACAACTGTGACATGTGATCTAAGGCAGGCCATTCCCTGGGCCTTGAGGGTAGAGATTTCAGCCAAGAGGTTTCTCAAAAACTAATGACTTCCTTGACCTCTGGCACTGAATTGTGCAAAATGGGAAATCAGCAATTGGCTGCCAGTTTTATTTTTGAGCATTAGTGTGGATGGACCACCCAGCACTGCCAGGGTTTAGATCACCATGTTGATTCGGGTTTCTCTAAGCAGAATGGGACAGCAGCGTGCCTAAAATACCAGCAGTTCATCCATCCTGGTATTTGAAGTGCTGGGAATGGTGGCAGTTTTTAGTTTTTCATATTTTGAAAACAGTATCACAGAGAAGGGTTAAGTGATCTTGCAAGGTAGGGAGGAAGAGGAAGGATGATGCATGAATAAACACGTCCACAAGTCTCCCAGTATTTTCAAAACAAACAAGTGTCTGTATTGTGGCTAAAGGGAGTAACCAAAGGATCTGTTCAGGTTTTTAAAAATTTTCAACATACCCAGCTGAGATACAGTGTTGGGCTATTCTTGATGAATCTGTTGCAGATGTCAGTGACAAAATTTCAGCAGATTTCAGTACAAAAGAGTAGCAGGCTTTGTGTGCAACTAGAGATGCGCACACTAAGTGTATCTGCTAGTTCCAGTTCAGAACTGAGAGAGACAGCACTGGAGAGGTGAGAAGGTTTCTAATAATGCCAGACATAAATATCCTGGGGTAAAAAAAGCACTTTAATTTCCAGGTTAGTCACTTCTGGCATTTTTTTACTTGCATTAAATTAGCTGAGGGGGGAAAAATAATCTCAAACATATAAACATCTCATCACCTGCAAATTATACCTAAATATAAAATAAATGTGCAGTAAAACTCAAAAAGGCACTTGAAACTTTTGCTAGTTATGACTTCAAAATCTGTACCTATTCTTGGAAAAGCTTATTTAAGAGTAATCATCACCAAAAGCATAATAAAGTCAAAAAATGGAATTAACACATAACAAAAGAACTTGGCTTAATTTTAATTATTATCTTTTAACATTGTGGGGGGTTTTAGGGAAAAAAATCCCTTATTTAAAATGCTCTTCTCTCAAGATCAGAATTAAATAGTGACTTTGTGTCTCTATTAAGTTCACCTTTTATTCCTATTCCTTTTATTCCTTTACAAGTACTTGCATTTTCCTTCTGAGTGATTGTCTCCTTTTTCTTGTTTTGTTGCTTTTTTTTTTTTTTTTTTTTTTTTTTTTTTTTTTTTTTTTATCAGTCCTCTCCCTCCACCCATGCCCCCAACATTCACACTACACTGTCTGGCTGTTGCACTTTTTTTTTCCCAGTGTCCCCCTTTATCTGCCTCAACCAATCTCCAAATGAATGCATGTCTATCATGGCCTTAGCTTTGACACTCTGGATATATTGATTAATAGTTGCCCTAAGCTCCTTTTAGCAAATCAAATTTTCACTTTTAGCAAGGATTTCGCCTCTGATTTATTCAGCAAAGTGAAATGCACTAAATTGACTTTGACATTCAGGGAAAATGGCTGAAAAACAAAGAGGGGAGGAAAGAGATATAAATTGTGTGGCAGCTGGAGACTTCAAGCATAAAAGAGGCCGTTTTCTATAGAATATCACTGGTTAATTTGGAAACATGCATTTAAACAGGAGTATAAATTATTTTCTTAAAATTAGATGTTTTTTTAGACTGAGGGTTTGGGGTATAGTAAGGTTTACTTAGCAAAATGCAATATATTCAACCCAAATTCATCACTTGCTAATCATGGTGCAAGTGTGGGACCCACTTTTGTTGCCACTAATAATTATTATGTTAAACGAGAGACAAAGAGGTTTCTGAGTAGTTTTATAATGAGGTGCTAAATTGGTAAATATCTTCCTACCATTGCATTATGTTGTTCACTCCCGTGGCCCTTTAAAAATAAGAAATGATTAATAAAAAGAGAGCAAATCAACAGTAATGAATGCCAGTGCTTTTCATTTTCTTTCTATAAACAAAAATGGCTAGTTTCTGATTCTTAAATGCAAAATACGATATAGCAGCCATTTGCTATTATTCTTCCAGCAAAATCAGGAGCGTTGTATTACCCTGGGTGTCTTGTAGACTGAGTTAGAGATGTTGTATGCTCACAGATGTTGCATGACTGAAGTACCAGGAGGCTGAAAATGCCCCCTTTCATATTTTTGCAAGTGTTTGACTGAACTGCTAAATGGAATAAAGAAGAGTGGGAAAGAAGGAGAAAAATTATTATTCTGTTCCATGAGCAGATCTGGATGTTTTTGAGGGAGGTGTATACAAATATGCAAACTAAAACTGCAGGAAATGTTTTGGGCTTGTTCCGTGATCAGATTCTGCAGCAAAAATTACAAAGCAATCCAGCTGGTAGTTTGCTCAGTTAATCTGTAGGGACAGAGCAGGAGCCTTCGGTGGGATCAGTTGTCATGGGTGTACAAGTCAAGTGTGCTGTGCCAGCCTCTGTTGTTCAAGGATCTGGCCCTGAAGGGATAAACCCCCATCAGTATCAGTGTACCAGTGGGAGCTGAGAGTTTCCTTTGTCCCCTGTGTGTACTCAGGACTCTGCAACACTGTGCAGAATCAAGGTTTAAGCAAGAATTTCCACTCAGGGGACAACAATGCTCACCTTTGTACCCACGTCTTGTGTGACAAACGGGCTTACTAGATTAGGTCTGTGTAAATTGCAGATGACTCAGTAGCAGTTTTCCTTCTTCTAAGCCAACAAGGAATTAATTTTATTACCAGAGGGTAAGAGGTCTAAACGTATCTTAACCTTTTTAATTTTACTGTAATCTCCCCTCTTCCTTTTTTTTTTTTTTTTTTTTTTTTTGGAAGCAAGCTGGATGTGAGGCTTCAATAATAATGGCCTTTTGCAAGTGGAACACATCCAGAGTGCCCAGTGCCCATACCCATGATAGCTGGGCACATTAGATTTTCAAGCATGTGACTATTCCATTGCCACCACCCATAATTTAGCTTAACTTAATTAAAAGACCACTGGTTAAGAGTACACTGTATGAAAGAGATGAAGCTTCTGAAATAGTCTTTGAGGGGTGTCCTTTCCCAAACTTCCCCAAACTGTACAGGTCATACCTCAAGGGTGGGGTGGCCAGCTTCTTACAAGTACTGCATGGCTGCAAGGCAGGAAGATGCCTTGCTCAGAAACACAGGAAGAAAGTTGGAACAAATCTTGGCATTATTCCTTAAGTGAGGAATTTGCAGAAGAGGCAAATGCAGCAGAACTGAGCCTGTCATTCATGTTCCCTAAGTATCACTTCTGTATTTACAGGACTCCTCTCCTCTAGAAAAATTAAGGTTTTTTTCAACCAGATTCACTGTTTAAAGAACATCCAAACAAAGAGTATTTTTTTCAGTTTTAAAATTCTTGAAGGCTTTGTTGGAGATAAGATGATCAATTTTGTATGTCATTTCAATTGTCCTCTGAAAGGATCATAGCAGACACTGAGAATGCAGAAGTAAACTTAGAGCAACATAGCCCTCTTATGGTAACTATTTAGGCTGTTTTAAACTAAATATTTGACTTAGTCATCTAACTAAGCCTCAAACAAAAATACATTTACCTTGTTCTGGGTGGGGAAGAAAAGAGCACCTTCGCAGGGCTACATGTTGACACTGTAAATCCAGGATGGGAGGAGGGAGGGGGGAAAGAGCCAGTTGCTTAGATTGGATTTAGAGCAGACAGGTCTCCACCTGTATGACTGGGTCAGAGACACAGGATGGTCTAGTTCCCTAAAGTCAGCTGAGACCTGTTAAATACTGTAATTCTAAGAATGCCTCTACTTTCTCTCTGGATAAGTTCAGCTTCACACCTGCTTAACCTACATTAGAATAGGATTAATTACCTGAATTGCAACACCCCCATAGCCAGTCAGCACGTTTCTGGCAGGGCACATGGTGACCTGGGTCTGGTTATATATAGTGTAAGGATAACAGGGGAGCACCTGGGTTGTAATGGCAGGGCTCAGTCCAGCCTGATACAAGAATCAGCAGTTTTTAAAAATGAGTCTGCAGTAATCACCTTCTGCAGCAGCTGGATCATACAAGGGCTTTATGAACTCATGTCTTCCTTGCAGTAAGCTTTTTTTGTTGTGCAGTGCTCAATTTATGCACCCACATATAAATATATAGGTGTGTTTGTGTGTGCAGAAAGAATCCCAAGAAGCACAGAGTCCAAAGAGTGCAGGTACTGGATGCCCCCTTATTTAATTACTTAGATGGAGCAGTTACTTGACTGTAACTTTTGACTTGGTGTTCAGTGCATAGCAGGCAGTATTAAAATATTTTGGTGATTCTTCATGCAAGAAAACACACAACCTTCCTTTCATTTGAAAACATGTTCTGGAAAGTTCTCTGAGAATATATTGGTCTGGCCAAGGTATTTTCCACACCAAACTCTTGATGCACATATTATAGACAAGTGGAAATTTCCCAGCATTTGACCCTTCTCCCCAGTATGTTTTCATCTGCCATGTTGTGCACCATCAGTTTCAATCAGCTGCATTAACAGCTGAGGTGAAATCAAATACTGAAATGAGACACAGCTACACTTGCAGAATCTCCAAGTTCAGTGGAAGTGGTGCTTGCAGAGTTGAGTCAGCTCTCTCAGCAAGTCCTGACATGTCATGCATGAGAACACTGGAGCAAAGAGTTGTGGTGAGGGTGGAGAAGAGGCGGGGGCAAATCTGCAGTTCTCGTGCATCCAGCTGTTGGAGAGATTAAGGGGGAACAGTTTAGCAGATAATGACTGCTGCTCATACATTTGTTCAAAGAAGTTGCACTTCTGGCATAAATCTATCATGACACTGGCAGGCTGCAGGGTGTATTTTTAGCCAGAGATTTCTTCTGGCTATGCTTTAGCATCATGCCTGCCCTGCTGAACAGGCATTAGGCTCCAAACTTGGTACGATTCAAGCTATATCTGGTAACATATAAAACTTTCTGTGACCCTTGTGTCTCCCATTAATTAACTCTGCTTGCAGTGGGAAGAATTTAAGAGTCCTTCCCCATATCAGTCTCTTGTAGAAAGCCATTCTGCTCTGTGATCCGTCCTTCACTTTACTGCTTTGAAGTTTCCCAGAGATAAAGTTAACTGTTGGGTGGATTCAGGAGCAGGTAGCTTAATGTCAGTGAATCTTCAGCCACAGATACAACATGCAAAATGTATTGTGGATTCCAGGTTATCTTCATTCAGTGAGATTATAGGAGTATATTTTGAGAAGTTTCTTTGTTTCGAGTTACTTGAATGTTTTCTGGACCCCATCAATGAATTGTGCTGAATGCTTTGCTGACTATCTTCAACCCAGATTTGGAGTTTGCAGGATTGTGCCATGCACATCAGTGGTGATGAGTAATTTTCTGTGTTCTGTAATCCTCATCCATGGAGCACACCATGGGCTCTGTAATCAAGAGACCACAGGGAAGCAGGGTGTCCCAGACAGGCAGTGCAGGTGGGACTGGGGACAAGCTGGGCACTGCTGTGCAGGGTCATTCCTGCTTCCTCTGTACCATAAACCTACAGAGGGCAGTGTCTGACAAGAGGCTTAGGTGGGCATTTCAGGAGATAAAGTGAAGAAAGCAGGCTGTTGACAAGGAACATTTGCATGTTCCTAACCAGCAGCATCATAATCAGCCAGCACCAGTGACAATCATAAAATCTTTCAGAGAACCTGCTAGGAGGGAGAAAAACTAGAGCTAAAACCAGCTTGCAACAGGGTGATAGGAGCACGGGCTGCCATGGCTCTCTGAGTTCCAGTGCTGCAGCCAACACAGATGAGCTCCCATTTGCCATTGATGGCTGCACGGACAAGTGTACTGTCTCCGTGGTAGAAAGTGCTAGCTATTTATATACTGAATGGCAATACTAAACAATTTAGGAGAAGCAGTGAAGTGTGTCCTATCCAATTAAAAATGCAGTGAGAATTTTAGGTAGGCAAAATGTAATTATTTAATTGGAATTTGACCAGGATGCTTTTCCACTGTTAAAATAAGTATAAATTACATGAGCTATAAAACTTTAAATTATGAAAATATTTTGAGGTCTTTGAGCATGGTAATTGGGGCTATATATTCAACTTTGTTTTTAACCTGACACTTCATAATGGCTGTTCCCTAAAGCAAGTTTTTTTTACATTATCGAATATCCCTTAGTGAAGCAAATTAGCAATCAGTCTGGAAAATATTTAAGTAGTACAATCACATTATTTACACAGGCACTTCCATTGTGCAGTGTTCTCTATGTTCTCAAATATATGTAAGATCACTTCCTCAGCTGTCAACATTCACGCTTGAACCTCCTTCTTTAGTAAAGCTTTATATGAAAATCCATTTAGACCAATAGAAAGACTTGCCTTGATTTCACTGCTTTGGATCAATCCCTAAATATGCAGGTCACAATCTGTAACCTGTATGGACCTCAGAGCTTTATTATTTGCCTTCTGCTTGAATTACCACTTTTGTGTAAATGGTGGGGGACTTTGTGCAATCCCTTGCACAAAGCTTTTTTTTCTTTTAATACTTCTATTTATTATTATTAACGAGAAAGAGAATCCTACTGTGGAGAATTAGGGTCATTTACCTCAAGCTGAATAAAAGTCTGCTCTTATCTAGAACTATATTTCAGTGCTTACAGGAACATCAGCATCTGGCCAGAATGATAGAATGTTTGCTGTGACAGAAACTCTGCATTTAATATTTGGAAAAATTTTAAGACAGCATGCAGCATACCCCTGGAAATAGGTTCTCTGATGCTGTGGCCACAGTCAGTGATTCCAGTTGCTTGAATCATGTTGTCCAAAATACATTCTCCAATTAGCTTCCTATCAGGTTGAGGAATTCCAGGTATTTATTCTGTAAATTTTGTGCTTGTGATGACTGTTCTCCTGGGATTCCCTGAATTAGAACCACTTTTTTGTTTTTAATGCAGGTTTTTTTCCCCTTTCATTTAGTAGCGAGGTTTTTTGCAATAGAGTTTTGCTGTTTGGGTTTTTGCTTGCTGCTTTTTAAGAACTGAAGGCACCATGGGTCCTCTCCTGGTACTCCCATTGACACATTTGTGCAGTGCTGAGGTACAGGCTCCATGTTACATCCATACTTGGCTCGTTATCCTCTTATCAAGCTCTTTGCATCCCTTTGTTTATTTGAGGAGACAGGAAGACTGTGAAGGCTGCTTAGTCAGGGATATCAGCGTTGTTGGCAGGGGAGTGATTGCCAGTTGAAAAACAAGGCATTATTGCTCATTTTTTCCCTCTTATTAGTTTGATTACATTTGCAAATCAAATCAATCCATCAGACATGATCAGGCCTCGTCCGCATTTTAAGGAATAGTAATCTCCGTCTAATAAGATGCAAATGTGTCACATCGGTAAGTAACCAATAAATCATCGTCTTGTCTTTGGCAATCATTAAATATCAGAACCAACAGTCAATTTTTAGTATTTTCAATTTGCGATATGCCGCTGGAATATAAAGATAGATGGACGTAATTACACAAACCAAACACTATTTCAGTTCATTCCAGACAGCAAATTTAGTGGAAGGTATAACTGGCTTGTCATCACACTACATTATTCCTGGCGGTTCATGCAAAGTTCACAGACAAGCTTCAAATGGACATTGCTTTTTTTACTCTCCTTAACAACATTCCCAGTACCACCACCAAACTTCAATAAATGACTTGAAATGCTGTAGGACATCACTCCCATCAGTGCACAGAAAGACACAGGAAGAGAAACATTGCGCTTTTCTTACTTGCGGGCACCTTGTGCACATGTAGGACTGAAGGCCAGAAGTTCCCTAATACCTGCTGCATTCTTTCTCCCTCTTTCTCTTCCTTTGTTTTTAGATGTTTTAATCTGAAATTTCAGTATTTCCTCAGAGTAACTTCTCACAATTTTTTCAAGTTACCTCAGGTTGAGTAATTACAAAACAGCCAAAGACAGACAGGAAGAAGGGTTGGCACACCAGCTTCCTTCCCTCTCTCTTCTCATCCCCTCTCTCTTCTCATCCCCATCTTTTAGAGGAGTGAAAATTCAAATTGTTTTTCTTTATCCCTTTTTTTTTTAATTGATTTGGGAAAATTGATTGCCTCATGTGCATCCCAGGCATTAATTGATACATTTGTTGTCTGATTTGTGATGTCTTGCTTTCCATTAATGACTCTATTTGTGTACAACAATTTACATGCTTTTCAAGAAAGAAGGAGGCATAAGATTACACCCTGGCAGCAGGAGTGGCAAAATAAACCAAAGCCTCATCTTAAGCAGCACAGCTTTTACCTGGATATTTTTGACTGATTTATTATTGTAGAGTACAGGCCCTAAAATTGCATACCTGCAGGGAGACTGCTAATTTCAACAGGAATTTGGGCCTGTTAGAGATGATATTATTGGTCCTTCTTACAGTGATGAGTGACATGAGAGAGAGAGAGAGTGCAAAATACTGTCTCCCTGCTCCGACACAAGCGGCTGTGCAGAAATAAGAAAAGAGGATTTTGTAGGCTTGTGCTGACTTAATGTAGGTCTCCAGCACACCAAAGCCAGACAGTGGGCTTACTGTGCTTGACCTTAAGAAACTTCTTGCCATGAGCTGTGTGCCCTGGGTGGACCTGCTGCTGCAGCATCCTGTTAGTTGTGTCTGTTTCAGCTAGCTTGCTTTGGGAAGCTGAACTTCAGGGGCTTTGGAGTGACTTCTGGAGAGATCCTTTAGTCCCCTCTGTGAGAAGATAGTTTTCACAGTAGCAGTTTGATTTGATTTGGTAAATGAATTAAATGGAAATTAGTGAAGAGGCTTTCTAGTGAGCACACCTACTTGCTTTGGGTTCCCCAATATGTTGAGCAAAGGGGTGGGGAGAGTGGTTGTAAAAATGTGAACATTTAAGTCCTGGGCAGACCCTACATGTTACTCATTCTTGGTATCAAAACTCATGTTTCCTAATGAGAGAAAATAGCAAAGAAATAGTTGTAAGCTGCAAACAGTGTTGATTCCACATGCCAGAGATTTCAACTTAAAAGTACCATCAATTAACAAAAATGTCTTGTTATTTTGAAAAGAAAGATGTTATTACCTGTATATATAGATTTTTATCCTCAAACTGGTGTCAGTCTCTAGCAGCTTTGTGAATACAAGAGGTTTATGCCAGATCTAAATGAAGCAGCTAAGTAATTGTAGCTCTGGTCTCAGCAAAGTTTGAGCTTCCTGGCATTTTACATGAATGTGTTCCTGCATGTTCTGTACCTAAGTTTCTAGACTGGTGCTGCCCAATTGTCTTGCAAGTCTCTCAGTTTTGTAGTCTCCAGAGACTGGTGAGGAAAAGCTGCACACAGAGGCAATGTGCCTCAGAAGCTCAGCACCAGAACCTTATGTTCTGTCTAACCATTTTACATACTACCATGGTATGTTTAATTTGCTTTTTCATCAAATCAATAATGGGTCTAATTGAAAAAACTGGCAGAACTACAGTTCTACAGTTCAGCCTAACTACCAGTGTGAGTGTTTTCAGGAAATCAGAGATGTTGCACAACTACACAAGTGACACCTGTGTTAGTGCTGCACCTTTGCTACCAGTGTGTACAGAAACAAACATTACTCAGGTGCAGCACCTGTACCAATTGATCAGTGTGCTATCAGAATTAATCACCTGGTGTTCAGCTCAGAGAACAAAATTTACATCTTAATGTGTGACACTTATTCCACACACATGCACTGCTAAAAAATTATACTCCTGTTTGAAAAAGAATCACTCCTGTTTTTTGTAGGCCTGGCAGGTCTTGTTCTTAATATTAATTCCCAAATATTTGGGGTAGGTGCCACATCCTTTTGAACAGAAACTTGTACAGGACTGTGTAATAAAATACATTGTGGTCCTGGAGTTGCATGTCCCATATCCTGGCCTCACTCTCACAAGAAAAAGGGATTTTTGAGGATATTTAGTGCTTTGCAGAAAATAACCCATGTGAGGAGAAATAAATAAGTAAAGTTTGGCATTGTACAAGATTGGATGGCCCAGCACTGGTGCAGGTGCATTGGCTGACAGTGTGGAGGAGCTTGTGTGAGAACAGAACAAACTCCTACTGACAGGAGGGCTCAGTTATGCAGAGTCTGGTCAGCATCCGTGGGGCTGGCAGAAAGACCCAGGCCAGGTGCACCAACTGCAAGGTGAGGATTCCAAAACACTAATTTAAAAAGGAAGAAATGTGGATTTCAAGTTTACCTTTTGTATAATTGCAGAGCTAGTCTAGGGGGTTTGAAATATGGCAAGGCCTTAGTCATTAGCATAGGGTAATCACCTTTGCTGTTTAAAGAAAATAATAACAATAGAAAAGGTATTGTACATTGACACATGGAAATATAATGCTTTTCAGAGAAATTTTGTGGGGATTTTTTATTATGTGGCTAATTACATATTTACATGTAATGGCACTAGCAGAGCCATTACAGTCCATTGGGTAAATAATATGCATTTAAAAACCATTTATAAATATGTATTTATTTGATGGACCAGAACGGGTTTTTGAAGTCATTCTCATCCACTGAGTAAATAATATATGGATTGCTTTTAAAAATAAATATGTATTTCTTCAATAGACATTCCAGGCAATTGGGTAAATAATATGCATTTTTCATGTATTAAAAGAAATACATACAATGTATCGAAATCTGGCCTAAATATGTATCTTACTGAGCAAAATGTCTCAAAAGGTGTCAGGCTTAGCTTTGCAATTTCTGTTGAGAATTGTCAGTTTGTATCACAGCCCAGAGTTAATTAAATGTATTTTATGCATTTTCATACAAACAGTATAATATCAATGTCTGTTTACAGTTTTACAACACTGGTGCACTTGACCCTCTCACTCAGTGCTGTAAAGTCAGCACTACATGGTCAAGGTCCTAGTTTTACTTCATGGATAAACTGGCTAAACTACTTAGAAAAGGGGCTTCATGTTTTCTCATATTTTACCTGTTAGCCAACAGTGAGCAATAGACCAAAAGAGCAGGAAGAAGAAGTGTTGAAGTTGAGCTCCATAATTTTCTAAATATTTTAGCCAGTTTATCTCTTCATATATTTCACATATTTCACATATTTTATAGAAATGTTGAATATACTTTGTAGACCTTTTTTGGTTAAAATATTTGTTATTTTCAGACATTAAATGAATGAAACAGCGTCACAGCCCTGTTAATTTATTTATATGTATTATATCTGTAGTTTGCACAGAAAGATTGTGAGAAAGAGAAGGACTTTGTGACTCCAGCAGAATTACAGAGACAGTGGAAGATTTAGGAGCCCAAATTCTTCCTCATATTTTTCCTGTATAAATGTACCTCATGCTACATCTATGCTTCTGACATCACCTATGATACAGTCCTGAAAAGTGCTGATGTTAGTGAGTTAGTTAGCTCTTTGACAGGGGTGTATTTGGCAAGTGCCAGGTATAAATGACTTGTGCCCTGTGCAGTCAGGATAGATAAGTGGGGTTTTGACAGAATAGATGAGAGAATTCTCACCCCTTTCCTTCTCAGATCACTGATAGGGCACTTGACATCCATGAGGGAAGCTACAGTAAATGTCTGGTGACCATAAGGAACATCAGCAGACATTTGAAAGCAGATGTCTGGGTCGAGGAGAAAGCCAAAGAAACAAGAGATGATCCAGCAGTGTTGGCATGTGAAAATTTTGATTTAGACCTCTCAAATGGTGCATCCTCACAAAACACAGCTGTGCTTTCTGTGTAATCTCTAAAATTACTGATGAATGTGTCCAAATACCTGATAGTAGAGCCAGTTTGAGGTATTTGGGCCCATCAGAACACTTGGTGGGTGCAAGAATGTAGAAATAGGGTAAGGATTGCAAAATGAAACCCAACTCTTAAGCTTTTGAGAGCACTGAGAGCTGCACAGTAAAAAAAAAGGTGTAGGTAAATTACTGTGGACCAGTTAAGGAGAGGGCATTGCTGGTGGCACTATAAATTCACATATTGGTGCCCAGAAGGAGTAAGAGGGTCTGATAGCCGAAGAATGCAAGGAAAAGGAGGAAGGCTGAAAGCAGCAGAGAGGGAAACATGGTCACATGAGGTATCTCTGGGCATACCTAACACTTCTCTGTGAAGCACAAGAGCAGCTGAGATACTCTGGAGTGCTGGCCTGGTCATCATCAGTCATCACTGTGCTCAGACACGGGTGCTGGAGCATGTCACCATGCTGGTCATGAGCGGAGAGAAGGAAGGTGGTGACACTAAAGATCATCTGGGGAAGGCAGTCTGGGCCTTAAGAGATGGGAGACATGAAATAAAATGTAAAGGAGCTGAGGGATGAGATGGCACAACTGCAAAAGAAACAGTTTATATCTCAGTCACTCTGTGGCCATATTGAATATGATTGTTAAATTCTTTGTATAATTAAAAGAGATAGGAGCATTCATACATTTTGTTGCAAATTGATATGATCTTTTTTGCCAGTGATCTGAATAAGATTGTACTATAGTTTTTAATTTAGCAGATTAAGAAGCACAATTAAAATATCATGAAAAAGATCGTAATCTAAACCTCTGGGGTTTTTTTGCTTATCCCTGCCAAGTTGATAACAAGAGCCGGTGTATGTAACAATTACCTCCACTACTGTAAATTTACTCTAGTTTGTGGGCTGAAGTGTTAATAAATACCTTGCAGTATTCCAGAGGGAGAAGCTTTCCATCTAATTAATAAAACTGGGAAGAAAACCCAGGACACTGAACCATATCTTTCTTATTAGTGTTGGCTTCTACAAAGGAGAATCCCTCAATCTCAACACATTAGTAAATGTCATACTCCTGGGCTGCGCAGAGACCTCTTGAAAAACTGCTGATTTGCTGTGGAAAAAAAATCACCATAGACTTCAGAAACAATTCAGCTAGGGAATACCAAGTGTAGAAAATCAGTGTAGAGCATGGCATGCATTATAGCAGCTACGATTTGTGCCCCATTTGGTGAATATTCAAAGAGGAAATATGCAATTATATCCCCATATCCCTTCCTTTTGTGATCTGTCCTAATGTATCTGTCCTTTTTCTGTGTCTGAATGTGGCCTTACTGCAGTCAGGGCTTTTTTGAGACTTTGTAAAACCTCTTGTTCATGTGTTCTCTAAAGCAGTTTCCTAAAAACAATTCCTACTCATACATAACATACATGCAGCTGTTCATAAAAAAAAACTAAAAATCACTTGAAGAAGAAAAATGTTTTAAACCCAATACTGAAAAGAAAGTCTTTCCCAAAATACGTAAAGCTGATTACCTTTTCCTTTGCAGTAATTTGTATTTGGCAAAAATAAACTCTAACTATGCCTCAGCTAGTTCTGTTTCAAGGTAGTTTGCAACTAAACTGCAAATTAACTTCCTGACATGCTCAAAATTCCTTGCTATACTTTACTAAAATCTTACAGTAATCTTAAATTACGGAATATTGATAGGCATTGTCTAACAGACTAGACATTTACCATAGAGGTTAAAACTTAATGCATTTAATTTGTAAAATAAAAAATTGTAAGGTGGCATTTATGCATTTTCTCACATCATCATTATTTTTATTAGATCAGTGTAGCAAACTGTATTACTGCCTCAGATAGAAATAGAAATAACATTTTTGTATTTACTTCCTACTTGAAGTTCTTGATCTTAAAAATTGTCCTGCTGTGTGTATTTGTAGCTGCTTTTTACTCTACTGATATGGATGATGGAGAAGATAAAAAAGGTAAAGCCACAGAGTTTATCTGTGAGGTTGATGCTAATTTGGCTAAATGAGTCCACCTGATGGAAAGCAGAGACGGTAAAAGATCTGCCAGTTTCTTTGTCTACATCCATTCTTCTCAGTTTTCCTAGTGCATTTTTAAACAGAGGTCTTCACCAAATTCTGGTAAATTTTAAAAGTATTAGATGGCAATTTAAAGTCCTGTCCAGGAATTATGGCCTGGTGGTTGTGTAGTCTAGTATGTAAATGCTGGGTTATTTTCCCCATTAAGAATGTTTATGATGCTTCCACGTGCACTGCAGGAGGCAGATCAGTTCACACCATGTATAGTGAATACTCACCCTACATGCAGTTTCAGTAAAGCATGTTAAAAGCAGGTACTGGTCCTTAAAGACCATATATCAAGCATCCTCAGCATTATGCCAGAGGAACCTGAATCATGCATTCCCTTGCCTGTTCAGGTGCGGCTTTGTTGACCAGTGTCCCTTCGTGACTCTGTTCCCCTTTTCAGAAAATACTTCTTTGATCTGACCTGGGTGATGACATTATTATTTTGTCCTTCAGCAAAGACAGTTTTTTATATTAGAAGAAAGGACATATTTAATAAGCAAAGAATGCAAGTTAATGAGCAGGTGATCTTTATTCATTTCGGTAGCTTTCGGAATACCCTGGGTTTGCTCAGTACAAATGCGTGCGTACACAGGCTTATGCAAACACACACTAATGCATGCACCTGCCTGCTTTTGTGGCTATGATAACACCATGGATCTTCCTTATCCATTATTTTCTTCTTTCCACAGTAGCAGTGCAGTGAGAGCTCAGTTGCTGTGATTTTGAAATTCTTACCCTGGGGCACATCTCTTCTGTTCTGAGCTTCACTTCTTAGGAGCAGGTTCGAAACACCTCAAAGAAAGGCAGCCCAAATTCTGAGGCTTCAGTTTTTAGGAAACTGTGAACTGAATGCTATAGGTCATGGACACACACTCTGCTGCCTTCAGCAGTGATCAGTCTCAGGGGAGGGGACACGAACCCCACAGTAGGCAAAAGCCTCAGGAAAACTATTTTGAATTCCTTATGCTTAGAAATTAGATGAAATAAGGAGGAAAAATATCCTTGTCCTCTTAATTTGGATTTGGAGTATTAATACCTGGAGCTATTCTGGCTGTCCATGTAAGCATCAGCTCCCTCTCTGAGTTCTTGGCTTCTGTGACATCCTTTGGCAAGAAGTTCTCCAGTCCAGGTACTCTGTGAATGAATTTCCCTTTGCTTCCATTTTGAATTTCCTGCATTTTACTGTAGTGGTGCTTGGTCTGTGTTTTGAGACAGACAGAATAAAAGCTTTAGAACTACTTTTTATATCATTAATTTATGTACACTTCTACTCCATTCCCTTGTACATCACTGTTTTGAGGAAGGCAATTCCTGCTTTCTGAGTCTCTTTTCATAAGAGTTTTCTTAGGTACTGCTTTACTTTCTTTGAACATCCTCTAAATCTGTCATGTTTTCTTTAGAAAGGGCCAAGCCATTCTGTTAGTCTGTTTAAAATGAGAGGGTACAGATGATATTTTTCTTTTAACTTTTCTTGCCTTCTGAAGTGCTTTTAGCCTCAGCCACGAGCATGGCATCAGCTTCACAACTGACCGTGGGCTACTGGAACGGGTACTAATAGATGCAGTTTCCAAGCTAATGTTTTCACACTCCTCCCTGGACTCTTTCAGAATTGGTCAGGAGCTGCAGCTCTCCATTTCTTTTTCTCACCTAGAGATCATTTAGTCAGCCTTGTGTCACTCTGGCGGGACTAACACTGCATACTCAGAAGGCCTCCTGTCTTAAATTAAGGAGGGCATTGATGGAGGTCACCTCCATAACTAGGACATAAACTGCATTCTGGTGTTGCAGGTACCAAAAGCATATATAATCCCCTTGTTTCTTTAACTTGCTCTGAATTTTAGAAGTATTTTCATTTTCAGACTGAAAATAAAATAATGTCGGACAATGTTGCATGAAATTGCATCTCTGGTGCTGCCTCCAGTGAAAGCCTATCATCTAACTTCACCTCTGTGCATCTGCTCATGATAATGCATTTAGAAATCAGGGATGGTTGCTTTTTTCAGTCTCAGAAACAAGTGACCTGGATTCACTTTTAAAAATATGATTTGAAAACTTGTTGGCTGGGATTCTTCTTTTGAGGATAACTTGATTTGTCCACATAAGTCCCCTTTGTCAAATTTAATAGATGGATCAAGTGACCCCTTGACATCCATATAAAAATTCACAGTTCTTAAAAAATACGTAATTTTGTCGGGGAAGTGTTAAGGGGTTTTGCATCTTTAAGAAACCAAACAAATTCCAAACTGAATAAGAGAGACAGAGAGAGAAGGTTGCCTTTCTGCAAGCCGCCAGCTTTCCCAAGTGTCTCATCCTCTCCCCTCTGTCATCCTGAGGCAATGTGCCTGCATTTGTGTGTAGATTTATAGTTTATCTTTATCTATGGCTTCATCTGTAGGTAGCTATTATAGCCGCCTTGCCTGGATATTGTTTGGGCCTGATAGATCTGTCTGTAGTTCATCAAAGGGGAGCTGAGTGGCTAAAAGCCATTGGGTCCAGCTGAGGATGAAATACGAGCCATCAGCCTTGGTAATGGCTGTAAAATTTCATAATTACACGGCCTTTATTACATTGCATAATGATCCTGAAGCAGTATGGAACAATTAATTAAGATTTTCAACCGTGGCTCTTTCAGAAATTAAAAGGTGCTAGTGGCTGAGAAATGGGGAAGTGTCTTGTCCTAAAAGCATTAGGGATGCTTAAGAAATACTTCCTGGGTACTTAAAAAAAAAGTGGGGGGGGGGCTGGGGAGGAAGAAAAAGAAGTGAAGAAAAGAGACAAGAGAAAGAAGATAACTAGTTAAGCAGCTAATGTCAGAGTAAAATTTTTTGTACTTGACTGCTAATTCTTAATGTCAAAGCTGGATCTAAAATTCCTGCAATAGTCACTGCCATAAAGTTGTTCCTTTTTTTGTTCTGTAATCTCTCCATCTTCATGCCTTTTTTCCCCCCCATTCTGTTCTAGCCATTTGTCACATTTATAGAAGTTGAGCTCTGCACATTATTGAATAAATGCATGCCGTGACTCAGGAGGAGGGTCACTTAGCTGTGTATTGGGTGTACTGACCAAGGATTTACTCTTACCCACTTTCTCATGTCTGAGGCCATTGAAATTCTTTGAAGATCTCTGCAGTTTGACAGACATCCCCAAGGAAGATTTTTTTTTTCTTTACTGTTTTGATATTTTTCTTCTTTCCTTTTCATCTTGTAAATGCAGCATGTCAGATGTAATATAATATTTTCCATGAGATTGACCTCAGACCAGATCAGAAGTAATTAGATTCCTAAGGTACTGCAAAGGTGTCTCAGAGGTTTCTGATGTACATACTGAAAGAAGAAGTGTTTATATGTGTGCAGAGAATAGGCAGGGAGAAACAAGAGGCCTGAACTCTGTGTGTGCGCATTACCTGTTGTGATCACCTGCTGGGTACAATTCCGAACACCAGCAAATTGTGACCCAGGTGGGATGTGGAGTTTTCACTGTGCCAATGGCAGTAAAAGTGGTGAAGACAGCAAAAATAACACTGGTGATCTCCATGCACCAAGGCTTTCAGGTCTTTAGAGGAAGGAATCTCCTTTTCACTGTCTTCCTGTCTCCCTCAAAACTATTTTGATTCATGCAAACTCTCAGTGTAACTCCTAGCATTGCATGTTACTGTTTTTAAATTGACCAGTCATCATGTAAGGTCCTATCATTCTAAATATTTGATGAGAAGCTAAGGTCTCTCCAAGGCACCTCTAATCATGAACTTCCTGCAGGAAATTTAGAAAGGATTATGTGTTTCAAGGAGGAGCCGGCTGCTTAAAGTAAATTCTCTTGTTGAGTCATTTATTCCCTTAATAGGAATTTTCTGATCTGCTGTCATTCTTGTTCACACACTGGGTGTCACTGCCTCTAAAACACTTGTCATTCTTTAATGGAAACAAAATAGTCATTGCAGTCAGAGCCGCAATGTCATTCCACTACCCCTTGCTGCGTCGGCAATAGTGAAAATGACAGAGCGGCTCTCAGTAGGGGTAATTAAAATGTAAATATTGATATTTTATTATTTGAAATTACTTTCCAGTGCGGCATTTAATATCTCTCCATCTGTGCGGCTCTGTTTAGCGGTCACTTTAGTGCAGCTCTGGGATGCCAAGCGGCGGCTTGATCCCCGTTATGTCAAAATGCTTGTTGCTGCTTAATTTTGATATCTAATTAAGTGGAAAAGTACAGTCCACACTGTAATCCATGGCATCTTAACCAGCTGCTTGGGTATATTTAGAATTAATCTCCACTATGGAATCATCCTAATGTATGCAATTAAGAGTCTGCCGATGGCTAATTAGGTGTATTAGAATCAGGCAGCTTCCTTTTTTTTTTCTTTTTTCTGTCCTTTTTTTTTCCCTGTGTGTGGACTATTGCAGACTTAAGACACAGCCTCCAGAGATGATCTTAATGGTACATGCACACTCAACTAAGTAAACTAGAAATTTCACATTCTGTGTCTCTCTTCCCCAAACCAGGGAGACTGTAAACATAATTTGAATTTTTTGGCATCTGCAGCACATTAAGAAAATCAACTAACCAGCAGAAAAGTTTTAAAAATTAGGAAGAGGCTGGAAGATGCGTAGGACAGTGGTCTGAGCTGTTATTTTCCTGGCACAGGGTGAGAGGGGATATTTAACCAAAATTTTGCAACCTGAAGATTTTGCTTTGGCAATGGAGAGAGATTATAGGTAGCTCAGCTCACACAGGGTTAACAGAGATCCGTTGATTGGATCGCAAGCATGGTTGTCTCCTTATGCTAATACATTCCTGTATTGGATTCATATTATTCACATGATTGGGGAATTCCTGGAAGCCTGACTTTGCCTGATGGAAAGATGGAGGGAGCAGGGATTGCCACAGCTCTCAGGGAGGAAGTGACTGGTGGCTTCCCCAGGGGAGCAGAAGGCAAACAGCAGTGACCCAGCACTCCTGCAGGAAAAGCACTCTCAAAGCAGACCCAGAGAGGTTACAAATAAAAGGCAACACGTATTAAATGCACAAGAAATCCCTCCTTTCTGTGGGAAAAAAAACCCAGAAGTGATACTTTACAATCCAGCAAACTTGATTTTGAAGACTAATGTGCTGGACAAACATGAACTCTAAATTTCTTGATATCCCCAGTCAGTATATTCAGTTGTTGGGAGGCTGATGTGTACAAAGGATGAAGCAAGCAGAACCTGAACTAACACTGATTGTTGTTACTAGTTCAGCAAGCTTCCTCTGACAAGGTTGTCCCTTTTTTCCCTTTTTCTCTTTTTAGTTTTGTTTAGCTGAGTAAAAATGAAAAAGGAGGAAAAAGGGTCAATATTTTTTGTTTAATTATGTGTGATTGTAGTTTCTTTTCTGCTAGCTGACCTCATTGAAGGATCTAAGTAAGCCATACACGCACAGGATATGAAGATATTATGCTGGCTATTTTAAGCTGAACTGTATTACTGTTCTCTAGAATGGATTTTGGAAGAAATTCAGCCCTGTTCATTGTACTCTTTATTTTTCATCTATGTTCACTTTACTAATGACTAAGTGTAGTTTTTATTTTTCCACCTGCAAAGCTGGCTTTATTGTACTCATAGTCAAATATATATATCCACAACAGATTGAAAAAGAATTTGGGTGAAATCAATATTTTTATGTTGAAAATATGATTGATGATTTTTTTTTTATAAAGGCTCAGTGAAAGAAGAAATCAGGGCCATAAATACAATCCTGCTCCATTTTCTCCTGTAATTTTAGGAGCGTACCATATCATGCAATCAACCTCTGCTACCTTCAGAAAGGGGACCAAAAAAAATTCCATAGTCTAGCCAAACCATAGTTGAAGGTTAAATTTTAAAGAACTAGAAGAATTCACTTTTAAGAAGCAGATCAGATCACATATGTAGTGCATTAAAAAGATCAGCCTCAGGAATCTGCAAGTTCTTACTGCTGACCTGGAGGAGACTTACAGCCTCATTGGGCTGTATTGCACTGCTAGCCTGAATTTTAAAACTTTTTCATTGTCCGTGTCTTAGAATTGAGAACCTCACTGCAGAGAGGTGATGCACCACGAGTCCTAACTGTCTTACATAGAGGGGAAAAAAAAGGGGTAAAAAAAAAGAGGTTTCCTGGAACACACTTATCAGGTGTTTCTCTGTTCTCAGAGCACCTGGTGATAAAACGAAATACAAGTGTTTCATCTTGCATCTTTTTAATGTAAGATTGGTGTGAGTTTGCTGTAAAGCTGTTTGAAATTGTGGAAGTTCCAGTGGTAAAATCAGCCCAAAGGGAAAATGAGGTATTCATCTGTTTAACTCTCTTGTTTTATATTTTCCTTTTTCTTGGTGAATACTGAGATAATAAGGTGTGAAATTAAAATTAATGGAAATAAAGAGTATAGTGCTTTCAACAATACGTTTCAAAAATGCCATTGTAAAGTACTCCATGCATGGAGGTCTTACCAACTCTGTTCTGAAGCAAGGGAAACTTGCTAGATTTTTTTATCTCTAGTGGTTCACTTCATAATGTTAGCAACTGGTTATATGAAGTCAGGGAGACATCCTCAATCAGTCCCGTTTTCCAGCTCCTTGCCATTATTAATACTAAAGAAGCAGCTCATGAGAGCCTGCACTTGAACTAGAAATAAGAAATTTAAAGTAGCTGCCTGGAAATATTTGGGTGCTTAGAGTGGGATGTCTCTGATTCCAGTACTGAAATCAGTTTGAGCTGTAGTGGGTTACATCTCACTATGTGCATCTGACCCCGGGAAGAAATGACAGCCTCAAATTGCTCCTGTTTAGTGTTACCATGTAAGGTTTCACAGGGTTAAAGACAAACCAGAAATATTCCTAACTGGTATTTAAATTACATTAGCACCTTTTTGTATAGCTTGAGTGAAAGGTCACGATAGACAAGGAGCATCTTCACTGTTTGTAAATGTCTAATTTGCTGCTTTTAAATTGCTGTGAACTTCACTTACTTAGTCCTGCTGAATGAATCCAGTGTTGCAAATACTTCTGACAAGCGAATATTTGCTTAGTGAGAATCCATTGTTCATAATGGATTGAGAGGGACATGCAGTGTGAATGCATTTTTATTGCCGTGCCATCTCTCTGCTGTTGTTTCAGTGAGATGAAAGTAGCGTTGTGATAACAGCCCCGGGTTTGTGGCATTTCCCGTCCTCCTGGTAGGTGTTAGTGAAAAAGTGCTTATCACAGGCATTTTTCCATGTTATAAAATATAAAAAAAAATATGTATATTTTATAAGATCTTGGACAGCAAGAGTTAGGAATACAAACACACTTAAAGAAAACCCGATGAAAGTGCACAGGCTTTGCTGCAAACATCCCAGTGCTGTCCAAATGTATTTTTTTGCCCCCCCTCCCCCCTTTATTTTTTTTTTTTAATTGGAGGCAGAGTGACTCGTGGGCAGCTCTGTGATGAGTGCAGCCCGAGCTGCCCTCTCCCAGGGCTGCACAGATAGCAGATGGCAGTCGCCACTCGTCGCGCCGCTCTCCACAGAGCCCCGGTGCTGCCTGTGCTCTGCTCTGCTCTGCTCTGCTCTGCTCTGCTCTGGGGCAGGAGGAGAAGGGAGGCTGCACAGCACAGCATCACCCAGCGAAGGTGGTGCTCTCACTGTGTAAAAGTTACTGGGTGGAATCCATTTCTGAGCTTACCTTTAATTGCAGAACCCCAGTTCCAGCAAGTGTGGGAGCTGAATTCAGCAAACAGCATAAATCGAGCCTGTGGTTGTATTTCTGGTCACTTAGAGTCTGTGCTTTTGGAACTTGATTTTTCATTTTCAAGTCTGGGCAAATACCTGTGTTTTTTATTTTGTGAGATGATACCTTTCACGTGAAAATTCTGAGTCAGACTTGAATTTCAGCTGGTTATGGCATCGTGTGCAATTATTAGCTTTTGACCAGAGGCTCCATAAGCAAAAGGGGTATGAAAAAAAACCCAAACCAAACCTGAAATAATGGATTCACCCTGGCATAATGAGTTGTATCTGTTTCTGTTCCAGCTTTCATGAAATTTCATCCATAATCTGGGAAATATGTTTGGTGATTAGTGAGAGCACTCTCCTTCTGTCTAATGGTTTTCAAAACCACTGAAATGTTTGTGGGTCTTGATACATATTTTTAGACTACACAGTACTTGAAATGTAATGAAATCAATTTTTTCTTGAATTACTATAATAAAAATGATCTCTTACTTCAGCTCTGTGTGTGAGGTTCAGCCCTACATGTAGCCTAAAAATATGAATTAATGCCATCCTCTTGGATTTTTGAGAGAATAACAGCAAAGGGCAGTCAGGCTGCGAAGGTTTCCTTCAGCAAATTCTATGATCATGTCTAGAAAACATTACATTGCCCTAGCAGAAATTTCACTGGTGAAATTTCCCTGGCCTTTGTTTACATCCCTGGAAGGCAGCTGAAGTTGCTGGATGGATCCAAGCGCTTGGCTGAGTGTGTGCCAGGGAGGGAGAGGAGGGCAGACTGACAGCTGTACATCTGAGAGTGCACTGGACACAAATCTGATCTTGGAATGGAGCTTCTTCACATTCTCCTCAGTGCAGCCAGGATAAGCCTGCTGGCTACTTGACCATGAGGCCTCTAAATACACTCTCTAAATAAAGCAATCCAAGCTAAAATGCTAAAATGTGTTCTTTAAAGTATGTAAAATATCAGTTTGTTCTTTTGACAATGGTGATTGTGCATCATTAAAAAAAATTTAAAAAAATCTGTGCTGGAAACATCAGTACCCATAAAACATTTAGAAAGAAGTTAATCTATCAAAATTAAGTGTAAATAATTTAAAAATCCTACTCTTGATATTTCAACTGTGTAAATGTATTGCATCTGTAACACACGAGTGAACATGTCATGAGCAAGTGTAGCTTTGATTATAAAAAATGTAAATGAAGATATTTGAAGTACAAACCAGGGCAAGCAAGAGGAATATTTTACTCATAAAGTTAACAATCACACAAACAACCGGTAAAATAAATGGGAGGCAATTACCAGAAAAGGCAAGTAACTCCCAGATTTGCCAGCAATTTCATACCTGGTTTGATCAGAAGTTCAGATTTCTGAACACATATCAGAGAGGAAGGGAAATTCGGTCCCTGCAAAGCAAAATAAGCTCTAGGATTTAAGTCTGAGTAGCCTGATTGAGGCATTGCATCAAATGTTTACAGATGAAAACAATGGTAAGTCCAGCCACTGCCTTTTTTGTTTTTTGGCCAGTAGTTCTCGAAGTGCTGTGTGCAAGGCACAGATCTTAGTTCAGCACTTGACCATCTGTAGCTGCTTCACTCTGGCCCCTAGTGAGTTACTGTCCATGAAGTCCATCTTAATGAAGTAGAGGAAAGGGTCTTCAGGAATATAAAAGATTTACCCTGCTTAGCATGGAGCTGTGTGCAATGTGAAATAGAGAGCAAGTGGTGCATGTGCTGATATTTGAAAAGATCTGTGGTTTAAAGAGCCCTGTTGAAGAGGCTGTGAGCCGTTTGGAGCTGGCTTGGAGTGCTGAGCACTGCAGAGTGCAGTCAGCTCAGTGCCCCTTGTTCCTATAATAAAAATGGTAAGGCCTTTTTACCTATTTATGTCTGCTTCCTTTGAGCTTTGGGTTTACTGGTATGCAAAAGGAAAAAATAAACAAGCATGTGTTCAGTGGCTCAATCAACCTTTTTTCTCAATCCACACTCAGTGATCTCAGTGAGTCATTCCAGCATAATTACAATTTGAGTGTGATACACTGTTTGTGGAAAAGTATCTATTTTTAGTAGAAGAAACACTATAGTCCCTGAAAGGAGGAGAAAGGGGAAAAAGGAAGGAAATCTGTAACCAGCAAATCAAGGCTATTGTTAACTGATATTAGGAGACACCCCGTAGATTTACAATGCTTGCACTCAGCCACAAAAAACCACACTGAACAGAGTGCCTACCAGGGGTTAAATTCATATGCCTGCACTGCAGCCTATTTCTGTCAACACTCAGCTCAGGAAATAAACATTTATGCTTTCTGAAATGAAAGTGTATTTTTGAAGACTAGCCGTCAGATATTTTTTGCCCTTCACACTTTCAAATGCTTAGCCTTTTTTGTAAGTTGACTGCAAAGTGCATCAGCTTGCTAAGCAAAAAAGAAAAAAAAAAATCTTGACAAGTGCCCATGGCATCATTGTCAAGCACACGAGCGTCTAGTGGAAGATGGCAGGAGGGTTGGCACAAAACATGCTTCCTTCAAGCTTCTTACCTCAGGGGTACCTGACTCTTGAGAAGCCTTTCAGTCCTTCCAAATGACGTTGTTGCAGGCTGTCATCTGGTTTATTTGGAGTGTGCTGTATCGCAGATAAACACGCTGTTTAACTGCAGGTCAAGGTACGGAGTCATCCTGCCAGCAAACGCCTCAGATACATCAGATGGCTCTGACTTGGGCAGGGAGATGGAGAGAGATCAAAGTTGTCACCAGTTTGGTGCATGATAAAGGGGGAGAGAGGGGCTCGGCATTGTGTTTTAAAATGTCATTACACAGTTCTGCATTGAAAGCAGTGACCTGCAAGGCTATGAAGGATTGAGGACCCACACAATGCATGACAAAGTTCCAGCCCACACCATCATGCAGCATCTGAGGGTGGTTTGGACACAGCTTGGAGATGGGACTGGAGAGGTTAAGACTGGTCAGAAGGCTCAAAGGGTCCAAGTTGGAGACTTCTTAAAAAATAGTTACGATTTAATATTGAAAATATCCCCTTGACAGAGAACATGGTTGATCTGGGGGATTCACATAACAAAAGCTCACAGACTCAGAGTTTGGCATGAAATAAGTATAACCTTCTCCAAACAATTAAAAATAAATCTCTGTATATAAATATATAAGCTTGTGTTATCTATTGTTTTAACTGTGACTTGTTGAACACATATTAAAGGGTGTTGCTGTGATACAAGAGACATGCTGGATGCTTTCACATTTTATGAAAAAACAAAACAAACCCAGATTAATTACAACTTGATTCAGCTTTGCATTCCCACGAGGGATGCCTTTAAAAGTTAAAACATGCTTTCACTGAACAGGCTTTCAAGGGAAAGTTACTTCGATCAGGAACAAAATAGTCATGTTGATTTATTATTGAAGGGTGGAACAGCATGCTTTATATTTGCCAGTTTTCCTATAATGTAAAAAATTTCTTTTGATTTTTTTATGTGTCATATAAAAACAACTGGTATATTTACTGCTACAGAATGCAGATTTTTCAAGAGTGCAGTACAATAAATTATATCAACATCCCATTTTCCCCCCTCACAGGGCATATGTAATTTTCTTTGACTGTGGCACACAATAAATGTTACTGAAACATACTATTATTTATTTTTTTAAAAATAAAACCAGTGCCAAAGAACCTGTTTGAAAATAGGTAAGTGAATAAAAGAAGGAAGTTGTGAGATTTTCAGGAAAAAAACGAGAGAAATTGCAGATTAAACTTTTTTTAATCAAAACGGATTTTATTGCTTTTTGCTTAATTAAACCTCTCAGAAGTGTGTGAAACATTGTTATACTCCAAAAATTGTTAATTTGTAAATCACAGGGACAAAAGGGCTTCACTGCAACTTTAAAGTTTCTATGCACGTAAATGTCAATAGAGTGCCTTCTCCATCATCAGCACTAAATTCACATTGATGCCTCTTTTCTTCTCTGTATTGATCCTTCCATGAGAACGTAGATTTGTATCTGTTAATTAATGCGTCCTGAAACAGCGTTTGTATTAATCAGGCAGATAAGAAAAATTGGATGCCTGCACCCTCATGACAACCGTAAAAGTGCTGGCCCTGATAAAATCGTGGATGGACCTCAATAAAAAAGTTCCTCCTTCCACTCAATAAACTAATCATCCCGCTTTTAATTATTCGGCAGAAAGATGTGTGGAGATTGGAGAATGTGTAAATCTATTTACTAACAGCAGTGTCTGGGAGGGAGAATGGGGCTGTCACAGGACGGTGCTGCAGGCTACATTCTCTGTCCATCTGCTGCTGCAGAAAAACTGCTTCTTGAAAGCCAGCAAGGAACAGAAATGTTGGAGCTAATTGAAATCCTGAATTCCTCCCTATAACCTTTGAAATGATTATTTCTTCTCCATTTCCCTCTTATTTATTTTAATCGCAGATGTGTTATTTTACACTGTCACATCTTTAAGGCTTTCCTGTTGTCGTTGGATCAGGTTTTGTTGTTTTGTTTCTTGTTTTGTTGGGTTTTTTTTTGTATTTTAAGGCAGAGAGCTACAGTTCTATCACAGGACTCAAAAGACAGTAAGAGAAAATGAAAACAAATAAGGAGGGAGAGAAAAATGAGAGAGAGAGCACATGCAGCCAGATTTATATTTCATTTTTCATAGATGCCTGGTGGTTTGGATGTGGGCTTTTCTTTTTTATTGTATTAGTTTTGCTGCTTAGTGCTTATGGAGAAAATCTTGTTTGGAGTAGATGCCTTGCAGATTTGCTAGTTTATGATATACTCTTGCATGACTGTAACTCTTGACTTTAAAAACAGAAAAATGCATTTAAGTGTAATTGAACGCCAAAAAGAATGTTCTTACAGCAGGAACGCTGTCAAAGGACATGTAAGCAACTCCATAAACAACTAAATGAAAGCCTCAGACATGTTTTAAGACCCTTTAAGAAAAGCTTGACTAATCCCCTTTGATGATTTTATTAAGTACTTGTGGTTGATGGTGCCAACTGGCAAACTCCTGCATTTCACCAACAGGCCAGGAAAATCACTTCCTCTCCCATATTGTTTTCTAGCACCTAATGTGATTGGGATATTAGCAGTTTGATATAATAAATTAACAGGTACTGTAAACAAGAGTCTAAAAGGTAAGGCAGCAAAGATGTTTGCCCTTAGTGATCCTATTAGGAAAGACAGCAGGGAGAGAGGGGAAAAAAAACAAGCAAAATTTTATGTCATTAAGAGGCATTTAATAAATGTTTGGTTGCCCTCAAAAAAAGGATGGTGTGATTGCTATTCAGTTGGCACTTCAGTGTGCCACCCTGTTATTTCAACAAGTGTAGCAGTGCCAGGAGCCAGAAGAGAAGTGATTAGGGTCTTTTCTTAGAAGGATGGGTGTTCTCTTTTCCCTGAAGTTAAAGTTCAAAAATAAATTTTTTCTTTTTCATCCCTACATTAATTCTATTAAAATAAAAAATGTTCCCTTTTAATAAAGTTTTCTATTTTTTCTCATAAATTATCCTTCTTGGATTATGGTAGTGATGGATAGAGTAGGGAGATCCCTGTGTCACAGCATTAGGTTTTTACAACTAAGCACAAGTGTTTTGCAACAAAGAAGATATCATACAAATCACAGATTGCCAGTGCAGTACCCCACAAATTAATATGATTTTTATAAGAAGAGCCTGCAAATTCTTGCTTATTTAAAACTTTTCTTTTGATTAGAAAATGTTTGATTTTATATTGATTTTCTTTCTGTAGTAGGATGGGGAAGAGAACAAAAAAGCAGAAGGGAGAATAATAGAATGTATGCGTGCTTTGTCACAATGTATATAAAAATAAATCAAAAAGAGGATCAGATTTCCAAATGTGCTTAATATTTTTCCTGTATTTTTATTTTTTCATATTCAGGATTCTCCACTTTGTCTCTAGCTGACCAGATGAGCCTTCTGCAGAGTGCTTGGATGGAGATCTTGATTCTCGGTGTTGTATACCGGTCACTTTCTTTTGAGGATGAGCTCGTATATGCTGAAGATTATATTATGGATGAAGACCAGTCCAAACTGGCAGGCCTTCTTGACCTTAACAATGCCATACTGCAGCTGGTAAAGAAATACAAGAGCATGAAGCTGGAGAAAGAAGAATTTGTCACCCTCAAAGCTATAGCACTTGCTAATTCAGGTTGGCAGAGTGGCATGACAATTGCTACATTTTTAATATTTATTTCTTTCTCTCTCTTTCTTTCTTTCTTTCTTTCTTTCTTTCTTTCTTTCTTTCTTTCTTTCTTTCTTTCTTTCTTTTCTGTGGGCTGGTTTCAAACAGGATTTTAGAATAAGAAATTGCTAATCAGACTTTCAATGGCAACAAATAAAGCAGTTCAAACTAAGAACAACTTTCTGGTTCAAAGTAGTTGTGGAATATGTTCCTAAGGGAGTGGAGAATATTCCACTGTATTATTTGGAGAGTGTTTTACAGGCAGAGATCTCTTCAAATGAAAATAGGTGTTGTTCTCCTAAATCCATTTCATAATGCAGACAAGTCTAATCATTGCAATTAAACCAAAATAAAGGATGCTGGAGAATATGCTATATATTTTCTCTTTAAAGGGAGCTACTGATTAATTTGATGAACTAAATTCAGGATATGGGAGGAGGGGGGAAATCCATATTGAATCTCACAAGGACCATGCCTTATATTGCGGATTCTTTTCATTTACAAGAGCGCTTCTGCAAAAAATTATTACCTATGCAGCAAGAGTTAAAAAATTTTAGAAAGAATTTTTTTTTCCTGCATTTGAATTTAAAAGTGCTGAACCAGTGAATACTGTCAGATAAGTAAAAATCGTTTGTGCTTTGTTGTTTTTCTTTTTGTGTCTCCTTAATGCTTTATTGTGGTCTTAAGTCCCTTTTAGCATTTGCATAAAGTTCACGATAGATCCCTCTTTAATGACGTGCCGATCATTAGATACCTGTGTGTCAATAACATGCTCTGATGCTATGTTCCATTGACAGTCACACCGTGCCCCTCCATCTGCTTTTGTTTTGACCCTATCTTTGAACTTTATCTTGGTTGCTGGCCAGTAGTTTTCCCTTTAATTACAAGAAGGAAACTGTCAATAAAATCTGTTAAATGGGATGCAATGAGTGGCTTGAATGGGCGGACGGCTATTTGTTCAAATTCTGCAGCATTCAAGGTATTGACAGTTTGTTTTCTGGGGCCATATGTGACGATCAATCTCAGGCTGGGCTCAGCCGCGCTGAAAAATGAAAAACCAGATTGCTTTTGCTTACTTGTGGATGACGACTTGTGATTTGGCGCGGTCCTAGTGAGATGAGACCTTCTGCCCAAATTGCCCCCCTGAGAGCCGGGACGCGTGACTGTTTTTAGAAATAATTTTTTAATTGATTTTGTAATTAACAGTTCATCTACAATATTGATGCATGAATCCTCAGATTGATAGGAGGGAAATTGTTTTCAACAATGAAGTTGTACTTTCCTATTTATCTTTGTAATGTGATTTAGCACTCTGCATTTTTAATTGGAAATATAATTCAAAAACATGCAAAGCCAAAATGCTTATTAGTTTCTTTGTAAAATATTCTCCACCCCACTAACTCTGTCCTTAATTTTAGAATATTATCTTATTCCAGATTTAACAAAATACTGAAATGCCTCTCAAAGATCAAAATTATTCCTAATTGAAGATCTGTTTATAATTTTTGACCATTGTAAATAGACACTTGAGGATGCTTTGCAGCTCCAGGAAGGTTATTTCTCAAAATTGGTCATGCTTAATGATCAGAGCAAGAAAGTTATCTGCAATTAGGAGTCTAAATGGAGAAGGGATTTTGTATTTATTTAAATTCTGTAATTCAAATACTGAATTAGAAATACTTTGCAGTTTATTTGATGAAAAGGATGAGGACTAGCATAAACAGATATGATGTTAAATACCACTCCCACTTTCCCTCCCACCCAAAAAAAAGGAAATATATGCAGTGTTTAAGTAATAATAAAAAATAACTGCTGCCAAAAAAAAGTTTAGTCATACACTGTGCATAGAGTGTATCAAAATCATCTGTAGCTTCATTAACTTCGCTGGAAATTACAACCAGGATAATGTCAGAGATAAATACAGTTCAGCATACTAAAATTCAGGGCACATTGAAGTGAAAAATCTTTCCTTCCCTCATCTTCAAAGAAATAAAATTGCTGTTTTAAAATAAAACTGTTGCAAGGAGGAGTTAAAAAGTAGCCCAGACATTCTACTTCCCCTTCAACAGTGTTTCAGATGCTGACATTCAGCATTTCAGCTTCAGGTTGTGCATGCAGCAGATACCAAACTTCTACCAGCTGCAGCTACAGTAATTTGTAGGTGTAAAATAGCACCTGCAGAATTACAGCCCATCAGTGGATATCAGGCCCTTAGTGTTTCAGTTTACAAATGCTGTTAAAATTTAAATAGAAGTTAAGTTGAATTAAATAATTTTGGTTTTTTTTTAAATAGACAAAAGCAGAATAGATTATTTTCATGTAATAGGAACTTGGTTAATGAAAATAAAGCTCTATAAAAAAGCCAAAATGCCATTAGAAAATCAGCCAGTAGCAATTCACATTTTAATATATTTTTATTGCTACTTCTGCTTACTTCCACTGTTTATTTTTTCAGTTTAAAATATATTAGCCTTTTTATAGCTGTGGAGAGTACAATAAGAAATCTTGGGTGTTTCAGACATTTTTGCCATATCCACGCTGTCTAGAAAGATGCCCAGGTTGGCTCTACTGTAAACAGTTGACAAAGATGGTTTTATAGCTCCGTATCTGTGTTAGTGATTTATGATACAGTGTCATAGTACTTTCCCTGCTGGTGTTTGGAGGCAGGAAAAAGAAATTGTAGATTGTCTTCATATCGATTGTATTTTGTTTGAATAAATACCACAAGCTTGGTTTTGGCCAAAAAATCTCAGTAGTGTGAGCACTGAAACACACACTTTTCTTTAGGTCTACAGAGCCCATTTGTGCAGTGCTGGATGTGAGATAATCCTGCCATTTGGTCCCTAAAAGGTGGGGAGGAGTAGCAGTTTTTCAGGGAGATTCTCTGACAGCCACTATCAAATATTCCCCATGCAGGGCTGGCAATGCCACACCAACTTCCATAAATTTCCAGAAATGCAAGATGTGGCTACGTTGTAGATTGTCACTCATTCCAAACTGAGTGCATATAGACTCTGAGAAGTTTAAGTACACACATAGGAGCACAGCACTGAAGTGTATAGACATTTCAGTCGTGCATACGTTAAGTCTGTACAGGCCTGGCTTCAACAGTTACATTTAATATGTAAATATGGAATTTATCAGGTTAGATTTAAGCATCTGCATTGATTTGATAGTAATTAACACAGCCCTTACACTTCAGAGAAGTCACTCTTTCCTTGGCATTGCCCTTGTCCTGCGGGTGTCACGGGGTGCTCCCTCCTTTCCCTCCCTCTGCACACAGCAGCAGCCGGGAGGAACCGGGGGCCGCGGGACGCGCTGCCCCGGCTCTGCCTCGCACCGCCCAAACAGCGAGCTGGCACCAATGAGCACTTTGTTTACCCACGCAGAAAATCAGCTTTGAATGCTTTCCAAAACATGCATGTACCAATTACTTCCTCATGTGTAAGGGAAGGTGAAATATTTACAAAATATGCTCGAAGTGTGCTCAAGTGCAGGCACGCGCACGGGAACGCTCCGGCATGGAAAGGATGGGCTGCTCATCTCTGCTCTGCTAGGACGTGTTCCCGTGTATTGATTGGGGTAATACTGTGCAGGGAGTCGCAGGTGAGCAGCTTTTTGAAATTGCCTAATCAGTAAGGACCAAATTGGGCCTCCAGGCCTAATGTTGCAGATGAGTTTAGGAGTCACAACTGAGACCAGAGTTATAAGAGAAGCTCAGTTCCCATCTAAGACCTAACGTAAGGAACTGGAGTGTCAGAATATGTCAGCACATTTGAAAATCTGATCCCTGTGCTCCTGCTTAATAGGCTGCTGGCATCTTGAAAAACCTGACCCAAATGTGGATGCTAGGCACTTAAAGGTACAGCCTTATGCACTGTTGAAATTTTAATCTTAAATGCTAATACTGGCTGTGTCACATGTATCACAAGAAGGAGAAGAGGACTTCTGCTCACCTTTACATTTCTGGTCTTTGATATTAACTCTCATGAAAAAAAAAAAATTAAGAAAAAATCACCCATTCAATACAGAAGGCGTCTGAACCAAAAAGTAGCTTGTGCATTTTAGCATAATAAAGTGCAGATCAATACTGGTGCCGGTAAAGTTACATTATCATCTCATCCTGTTAAAAAATTAGTAAGTTCTTATAAGTTTTTTGGCTCTCCAGACGCAGTATACTCAGAGTACTAGGGCATCGCCATTATATGATATTATCATAATAGAAATTAATTGGTAGAGCCCAGTAAATCACTTACTCCACAGGACATCATCTTTATTCCCAGTGCATGTCATAATGTGTGCATGCTGTATTTCATTTCTAATAACGTTTTTCATGTTGTTTTACATAGTCATCTTGTTAGTGTTTGAATTCATGATTAAGACATATCTACTTTGACTGGCCATAGATATAGATGTATATATACACAGACACACATAGTGGTGTGTTAAGGGTTTGTTACCAGTCTTTATTTTGACAAATATAAATAGCAAGGTCTTAACTCTTTTATGTCATTTTGTATAGAGAATAGTACACCATAGAAACAAATTTTTAGAAAAGGAAGTCACCCCCATAGTCAAAGTTTTCATGTTCCTTGCAAGCAGTTTATTCGTCATATTCCATTTTCTTGTAATCAAATAGATGATACCCACAATTCTTAGGGAAGTAAATAACTGTTGCCAGTTGCTTAATGCTGGCATTAGGAAATGGCAGCCTAGTTGATCAGTGGTTAATTAATGTTTCATCAGTGGTTAATTGTATTTTTTTTCTTTTTTTCTGGAAGCTACTCATAGTAACTGAGTAACTTGAACCTATTCCTCACTTAGTTAGGGAATAAGCAGATTGTATTTACATGTTAGTAGCCTGAGAGTCACAAAGGGCAAGAAACAAGGCCAAACTTAGTTGCCCTCAATGGGAATTGTGGTAATTTCTTATAGTGAATAAAAAGTACTTGGAAGTCTTCATTCAACATTTTCTTTTAGTTGGTGTCTCACCCCCAGCTCTATCATTTGAGTTTCCTTTTTTCCAGGCTTTTATTAGCCTTATAGTGTAGGGTCTTGAGCCAGTTCATGGTGTGCTGTTTGTTCTGCTTTGCAGCAAATATTCCTCTATTTATTGTCCTCACTACCTCTCCTAGTGGAAAGTAAGCCATTTCAGGAATAAAAGAGAAAATGTTGGTTTACTATGTATTAACTTCCTTGTGCCAGTGGTTTTAGTTCACTGCTAATCCAGTTAGCCCCTGAAATAAAGTCCCAATTCTATGAAGTAATTCCTTTTCTTACTATGCCTTCATTTTCTACTGTGTTTTAAAAACTGTTTTGAGGCTTCAGTTTTTATCTCTTCTGAAAAGTAGGCCAAACCAGGGCAATCCAGACTAAGGCCTCAGTCACTAAGATCAATCACACAAGCCTTTGTTTTCAGTTTTCCCTGCCTGTAATTCCTATGGACAAGGAATTCTTAATTTATTCCTCTTTCGTTTTCAGCATCTATTCCAAATGAAGTGTCCATTTCCAATAGAACATTCCAGATGTCAGACCATTTTTCCCATATTCTTTTGTCAGGGAAAATACTCTGTTTGCCTCTGTGCTTGTCTCTTAGCCTAACCATGCAGATCCCAGCAAACAGCTCTGCTCAGGATAAACAGGCAGGTCAAAATGAAGTATACTTGTTTATCCAACACACAGGGAAGACCAAAGTAAGTGTCTGGGCTAATTTCAGCTCTGGATGGAAAAAGGACAGGAATTCTTGCTGGATGAAGGAACCAAGAACCTGGTTTGATTTGCAATTGGCCATTTCCATGGGTTTCTTCCATCTTAAGCAGTATGCTTTTCAAAATGTCACTGTGTTGTGCTTCTCATAAAAATACACAGAAACACAATGTGGGCAAGCCCTTAGTATTCTTGTGCAAATCTGGCACATGTTTCAGGGGGAGAGGGAGGGATTCTGTAGTTCTGACAACAATTCACCCATTAATAAACACTGCAGTGGGTTTTTTGGGGTTTTTGGATTAGCAGTACAATCTAGATAAAAAAATCTATTTTATTTGAGAAATAACACAGATTAGGATTTTTTTCATCCTTACAGAAAGCAAAACCATTTTGCTTTTTGTTCTTAATCTTGATCCCATCCAGTTCTTCCAGGATCCTACAGCTTTCTGAAGGGATTTCTCCAGAGTGAGTTTGTGAACTGCTCAGCTGTATGGAATCAGAAACATCACAGCAGTTGCTGTATTTCAAGTACTTACTGGTACCTACCTCTCCAATGGGGTTTACCAGCATCTTAATGTGTGTATTCAGTGCTGCATGCTCCCTGCTGCTTGATTCACTGTCCTGTTTTCTTTTTGCTGTCTGAATTTTCTGACATGAAGAAACACTTCACATAAGACCACTGATTTTCTTCCACTTCTGAGTGATGTTATATACAAAATATATGGATACCAGCCTTTAACTTTCCTCAGAGTGGGGTTTTGAGAGGTTTCCTTGCCCTTAGGTCAGGTGCTTTCCAATTTTTAGCGAGTTGTCACCCTCTGTGATGTGTTCTAATTGATTCCTGGGTGGCTGGATGTTTGTTTGCTGCATTTGAGATGAAGCTTGAATTTTAAATGAGGTAGATTGTAATCTGAGTTTCTGTCTGGACCTTAAGGTGTTTTTCTTGAATGAGATCTCCAGTTTTCTCCTATTTCTGTGCAATGATCTGATCAGTCAACTGCACAGAAGAGGTACAATTCTATTTTCCCCAATTGTAATGGTGAAAGAAGGCATTTGCAAGAATAGAGTGAGATCCTCCAAGCAGAGCTCAATGAGTCCATGTCCTCATTTGTTGATCTCACTCTCTCCCATGGCAGCTTTGATGAGGAACAACTTCTTCCTGCCAGGGAAATCCCATGTACTCAGCACTTGTATCAACAAGTGTTCTGTTTGTCTGTCTTCAGTTTCACCAGCCTGGGATCATGTTTTTTGCAGGGCATTTACCATCAAATTCTGCTGTCTTTCAAATGACACTTTGAAATTACCCTGTTTAATTTCATTATTTATACAGGCACTGGTTTTTAAGTGTGTTGCATCTGGCTATAGGTTTCCTCTGGATATTACCTGGGTGGTATGTAACTATGAATTATTCAGACTGACTGCAAACCCACTTAAAAAAAAACCCAAACCAACCCATAAACAAAAAGGTTTTTCATGGTATAGGAAGAACATTCAAATTCACTTATAGTCCAATTTCATATTTTCTTTGGAATTCTTTCTTTGTTTCTAGACTGTCACACAAATTGTGTTTCCTTAAATTATAGTGGTTCTTGATGACATCGCTGAGGATTTGGTTTATCCCAATACTTGAGCAGTATTTAGCAATGAGTTAGCCTGCTCTGAATTCACTTCTACATCTGCCAGTCTGTAGTTACTGAAGAGATTTCTCTCTTTTATTTTTCCTCCTCTTTTCCCCTTGGCTAGTTCAGCATTTTCAACCATTTTCCTTATTTTCAAAGGCTTACACCTGAGGGATTAAGATCTACATTCGTTTAATATCAGGAATAAAGTGGAAGTTCCAGACTGCAAGGCTGAAACTTGAAGAAGGATTTTTGTAGAGATTAATATTTTCCTGAGCAATCTGCAAGCTGAATCATGGTCTAATTAAATAGCACAGATTTATTGAGTTTGCATTTAAACATTGGCAGACCCTAGAATGAGTACAGCTGAAATGAGTTTGAATCTTTTCTGTAAATGGGGAGTTAAATTATCATAATAATTTGATTACATAATTTTTAAATCTTTCAAGCTAAATCTCAATTTTAAAAGCACAGTTTGAAGTCTTAATCACCACTGGAAGTGCCCCTCTCTGCTGTTTTTTCTTACCCCATTCCTTGTGACCAAATCTGTTCCCCAGGGCACAGCTTCCTGAACTGCTCCATGAACCACCATTTATCTGGGGGAGGCAAGCTGGCTGAGCACGTTCTTTCCAGCTATTAAATTGATTTCAAAGACAGCAACAAATACATTACATGCTTTATTACTATTTCTTCTCCATGTAAATAATTGCCCTGTTTACCAGAGGGATGGTACACAATCACCCCTGCGAGGATGAGGTAAGAGCCCTTGTGTTTGCATGTTTTCCACACAGTGGAGGAGTTTTAAAGCATCAAATGTAGTAGCTGTGTCAGAGGGCAGGTTTTGATTCCTTTCTGGGGGGTGTTCTGTTCCCTCCTCACTGACTTTCATTATAAGGAATAGATATTCCTAATGCTGCAGGCCAAATTGCTCTCCAAACTGCAGAGTTAAACATCTTAGGCAAATTTCACCTCTGTGTGAAAAATACATTTAGTCTGGACTCCATCCATCTATTTACAAACTTACAGTCACTACTACTGATTCTTGGCAAAACCAGACCAGTTTTGTAAAGGGTTAAAAACTAAACCTTTGTAGTCACATTCTCAATAAAGACCTGTCCCTTTATGCAACATGGTGCAAAAAAACCCTAAAATGTAATGAGAACAGTCAGTCTTTGACTCATCAAGGATTTGTTGCAGATAAAATGCTCCTATTTGGTTCCCCAGCAAATTGGCCTTGGCACTGTGGATCTGGGGAGAGGAGGAGAAGGTGTGTATTTTGTGCACAAACACCACCTGGTTTATGGAAACATTACTTGGAGCAGCAGATTGTGTGGTCTGTAGCACAGCAATGAATATCCAAGGACTTGGTAAAGAGTTAGGGAGTAAAGACAACAGTGTTTTTGGAGATTGCATTCCAAATTAGGCCTGGTGGCTGGACCCTGTGCTTAAGACATCAGTCACGTCTGTATGTGTGTGTTAGCATGTCTGTATCGATTACATCTGTTTGTAGGACACAGAATTCAGGGCTTTTCTCTTATTGACACAGAATTACTGAATAGAATTACCATATTAGAAAACTATCAAAAATGTATGGATTCAGGGAATGGTCTCACATTAATTAGAACTAAATTTTGCTAGAAGTAATATCTGCCTTTCATCCTTTTCAAAATGTTGCAGCCTTTTTTGTCCCTAAGAGAGAAATTTCTGTGTCTGTGCTTTCAGCACAGTGCACCTTGATGTGCAGCATCACATCCCAGCAGTGTATGTGTTTTAGCTGCATGCTTCTTAGAGCATGTATTCACTAAGACTCAGAATTATTAAACATGTAAAACTCCCATAGGACTCCATTATGTGTAATTAACAGATAAACTGTCATCAGAATCAATAAAACGTGCTAAATGATCCAAACTTGTATATAATTAAGTGTCTGTTTTAGAGCAGGAGCTGTAACTTTTTTTTTTTTTTTTTTTTTTTTTTTTCCTTTTCAATTTGCACATTTGTTGTGACAATAAGAGCTGGAACATTTTTGTTAACCTGTTACTTACTGGTTTGTTTTTCAGTTTACATGTTTGTATTTGAAAGGAGACAGGTATTTACTATCTGGCCTAATTATCTGATGAAACAGTTGCATGTCAGCTTTTAGGAAATTAATCTTAGATGCATCTTAATTTTCTGAATGTAATTCAGATATTTGAAGCACGTGCAAAAGTTGATGTTTAATCATCAACAGGGTAAAACATCAGCTCTGTCAAATACTGATCCAGAGCATCAGACTGCTGGTTACAGGTCCTGGAAACAGTAATGGAAGTGGGTTCCTTACCATCCAGCTCCCCAGTTGTTATTCTGTCTGTGAACAAGGGGTTCATTCAAGCCTGTCCCTGGGGCTTGTACCCCTTTGCAGCACTGGTATTTTCATGTGGTGCTTTATTGGCTCTGTAAGTCTGTTGACTATACCAATTTTGGTGGCTGATAGGGGCTGTTTGGTGGCCTCTTTCACCTACAGCTGTTTTTCCTTACTTGCATTCACCTCACTTTGGACCACATCAGGGTTTCTTTGGCATTTATGAGTACATAAAAGTCAGAGAATTAGGGCTGCTCATCCAAAGTAATCTCAGCATGGTCCAGTAACTGCGTGTTCTCAGGGACATCTTCACTTTCTGTATCTATCCAGTTGAGGGGTTTACAGTTATTTCAGTTAGATATTTTCTCTTTATTTCACACTTCCATTGCTTTAATCTTTTCAGGTCATGTAGCAGTTTAGTTTAGTTCCTGGTGTGTCTTGCGTCTGGGCTGTCACTCAACACTTACACCACCAAGGCACCTCACCTGCAAAGGTGCAGGGCAAGGTGTTTGCTTTGAGTCTTTTATAAAAAATGCAAAACCCCAACACTAACAAGATAAACCTCTGTCTGTGGGGGTGGGAGGGAAGGATTACACCTTGTAGGAGATGTTAGCTTCACCGAACAAAAGCTGTTCAGGAACATGCTAAGTGTTGTCTGTGTGTCTGAGTATGCCTGAGGGAGAAAAAATTTGCTAAACCTATCAGGAAATCCCTTCAGACCAGCATTTCCCTTGTTTTGGTGCCGTGGTCCTAATCCCACAGTCAGGATTTCTGAGTACCGGTGATGTCCATGGCTTCCAAGTGGGCAGCCTGACAGAATTTTGCTGAGCTTTTCCACAGTAGGGCATCCTTGCTTTATCCTTGCTTCCACTCCTTCAGCCCCTTGGCCCTGTCATTCCTTCAAAGCAGTGACCCTGCAGATGGTTTGGGGAGCACTGAGGGTGACTGTTTCACTTGTTTGAGGAGGATGAGGAGAAGAATTACGTACCCAAGACTTAATTGTACGTTTGTAGTTCCTCAGCATTTCAGTACACTTGCCTAGAGGTCAATACAGAAATTAATGGGTAATTATCTTCCCTCTTTGTGAAAGAGGATGGGCAGAGCCAGTGAAAGTGTCGTTATCAAACTCTGGCGCACCAGACTGAAACCTCCTGTTGCTGCTTTGTTTTGCAGACTCAATGCACATAGAGGATGTTGAGGCAGTGCAGAAACTTCAGGACGTCTTACACGAGGCTCTGCAGGATTACGAGGCCGGGCAGCACATGGAGGATCCTCGGCGTGCAGGCAAGATGTTGATGACTCTCCCGCTCCTGAGGCAAACCTCCACCAAGGCCGTGCAGCATTTCTACAACATCAAACTGGAAGGCAAAGTCCCCATGCACAAACTTTTTTTGGAAATGCTGGAGGCCAAGGTCTGACTAAAGCATCATGGGCTTCCCCATCATGCACGTTTTAAAAAAAAAAAAAAAAAAGAAAAAAAAGGGAAAATAAACAGGATAATAATGGCAAAGAAACTTAGTGTTTAATTAAGGAAAAAATGACTAAATGACTGCACTGATATTTAGCAGCAAGACTGTGAAGCAGCTTTCAACTTTTTCTTCTGTGTCTTTCTGATGCAGTTTTTTCTTTTCCTTTTCCTTTTCTCCCTTTTCCTTTCTGTTCTTTCCTTTCCTTTTTTCCTTTTCCTCTTTTTTTTTTCCTTTGCTGCTGAACTTTTTAAAAGAGGTCTCTAATTGAAGAGAGATGGAAGCCAGGCCTGCCAAAGGATGGAAATCCATAATATGGATGCCAGTGAACTTATTCTGAACCATAATGTTCCCAATGACAAAGGAATCAAAGAGAGAAGCACCGTACCTAGCAGTACAGTACAACACGATGAACTGACTGAATGCAGTATTAGATTTCATAGGAGCAGTCTCTAATTAGACGACTAAAGCGACGATGCATCGGCTGCTTCTTATCATTGCATTTTCCATCTAGATCAGTTACAGCCATTTGATTCCTTAATTGTTTTTTCAAGTCTTCCAGATATTTCTTAGGTTAGCTACGATGTAACTTTTTCAGGGAATAGTTTAAGCTTTATTCATTCATGCAATACTAAAGAGAAAGAAATACTGCATTTTTGTGCTGGCTTGAACAATGATGAACAATAATGAAGGACAAATGAATCCTGAAGGAAGATTTTTTTAAATGTTTTGTTTCTTCTTACTAATGGAGATTTTTTTGTACCAGCTTTACCAGTTTTCAGCCATTTATTAATGTGGGAATTTATCTTACTAAAGCAATAGTCGAAGGGAAGGTGCATATTATCACGGATGCAATTTATGTTGTGTGCCAGTCTGGTCCAAAACATCCAGTTTCTTAACATGAGCTCCAGTTTATAACTAAATGTTCACTGACTCAAAGGATTAGATTACACCTGCAGTATATCCGAGTAGTCTGCCATGCGAGTACTCCATGTGGAATACCAACCCGTAACGGTGTTAGGAGACGGCGGCCACGCCGGTCCCGCGTGATTCCTAACTGCTTCACTTGCAAATGAACAAGACATTACTGCCTGTTTGCAAAATTGTAACCTCACACGCAGGAAAACCCTACCAACCAATAGTAGCTTAGAGGCGATGAGGCGAACGCCACCGTTTGCAAAATTAAGAAATCAGAGTAGTAGACTTCTGACCAAATTGAAGAATTTAACACTTCTATACCTTATTTATTGATTTAGATTTTCGTTTGTAAATGGCGATCCTTAACAAGTAGCTAAACCAGTATATGTGCTTTTCAACCAGTATTGCCACAGCATGAAAGTCAGTCAGTTTCAAGACTGTTACGAGGTGTAATCTAATGTATAAACCAATTAGATGCCCCCAGAAAACTACAGTCGCTAAATAACCAATAAACAATAACCTCCATCAAACGCTATACCAATGTACCAGTGTTAGTAGCTGCTCCCTGTACTATGTGAACATCCTTATTCTATGTACACAGATGTAATTAAAATTGTAATCCTAACAAACAAAAGAAATGTAGTTCAGCTTTTCAATGTTTCATGTTTGCTGTGCTTTTCTGAATTTTTATGTTGCATTCAAAGACTGTTGTCTTGTTCTTCTTGTGGTGTTTGGATTCTTGTGGTGTGTGCTTATAGACACAGGGTAGAATTAGAGACAATATTGGATGTACAATTCCTCAGGAGATTACAGTAGTATATTCTATTCCTTACCGGTAATAAAGTTCTTCCTAGTAATAATTAAGAGATCGAAACTCCAAACAAATACTCGTTATGAACAGATACACACTGAAATCATAATATTTTCAAAACAAGGGATAATTTCTGTAACAGTTTATTATAGAATACCAATGTATAGCTTAGAAATAAAACTTTGAATATTTCAAGATTATAGATAAGTCTAATTTTTAAATGCTGTAAATATAGCTTTTATTCAATCATCTCTCAGATGTTGTTGTTAACTCGCTCTGTGTTGTTGCAAAACTTTTTTGGTGCGGACAAGTTTCCAAAACTATTGCTACGTTGTGTGCTTTAAACAAAATAACAATGGGCCGATGCTCTCTCAGCCCTCATGCTAGGAAAAAGAAAAAAAAACTGTGTATCTATCATTAGCTATATGGGACTATATTGTAGATTGTGTTTTCTCAGTAGAGAAGTGACTGTAGTGTGATTCTAGGTAAATCATCATTAGCAATTCATTCAGATGGTCAATAACTTGAAATTTATAGCTGTGATAGGAGTTCAGAAATTGGCACATCCCTTTTGAAAAAAATGTCAAAAAAAAAAATACAACTCCTGGGAAAAAGGTGCTGATTCTATAAGATTATTTATATATGTAAGAGTGCAAAAAAAAAGTTTATTTTCCAGAAAGTTTGTGCAGGGTTTAAGTTGCTACTGTTCAAGTACACTATATATATATAAATATATAATATAAATATTGTTTTTGCTGTATCACATTAAAGAACTTGGGCTTCAGGGTCAAAAGCCAATCAACTAGAAGTATACAAAAAAACACACAAAAAATGGAGATGTGTTAAAGGCACACGGTGCAAACTTTAGTTTTCATTTTCCGTAATTTTTTGGAGCTACAAAAGAGCAAGTATCTCAAGACTGTAAAACCATTACCTGAAACTTAGCTAAAAAAACTGCACGGGCTTTATAATATTGTTCATCTTAAACCTTGCTGGAGGAGAGTTCTTTCAAGACCACTTACTTAATGTGAAGTGTTGGGAAAATTTCAAAGGGTGTATGTTTTAGCCATAACAATTTAATTTCTATTTTTGCTTCATTTTTTAATTTTTTCTTATTTAAAGCAATATGATTGTGTAACTCCCAGAAGTTACACATTTGTTTCAATCAGATCAGATTGTTGTATTTATTCCACTATTTTGCATTTAAATGATAACATAAAAAGATATAAAAAATTAAAACTGCTATTTTTCTTATAGAAGAGAAAATGGGTGTTGGTGATTGTATTTTAATTATTTAAGCGTCTCTGTTTACCTGCCTAGGAAAACATTTTACGGCAGTCTTATCGTGCAAAGATCGCAAAAGGACAAAAAAAATTAAACTGCTTATAATAATCCAGGAGTTGCATAATAGCCAGTAGTTAAAACTGAAAGAAAACAACAAATGAAAACAAACATGTCTATAGCTGTAGATGGGCTTCACATCTGTATAGCAATCAACTGTATATTTTTGTGATGTGTATCATACCGTGTGCTCCAACCAATGTCCATTTGTGTAAATGTATTTATTTTATATTGTATATATTGTTAAATGCAAAAAGGAGATATGATTCTGTAACTCCAATCAGTTCAGATGTGTAACTCAAATTATTATGCCTTTCAGGATGATGGTAGAGCAATATTAAACAAGCTTCCACTTTTGATTGCTTTTATTTTATTTTTTGTGTTGTGGGGTTTTTTTGGTTTTGTTTTCTTTTTTGGAGGAGGAAAACAGAACAATTAGTGTTGCCTTTTGTTACTTCCGTTCAAAACGGAGCCAGCGTTTGCACTTCTCCCTTAAAGTACGATATGAGTGTAAATAAATGCTATATAAAGCCTTGTCAGAATGAATTCCAGTGTGGTACAAGACATTTTGCATACTCTTAAATATGCAAAATGTCTCATAGCACATTAGAATTCAGGCTGGCAGGCCTTTATATAGCACTTATTTAATCTTAAAGCATCTACACATCAACCTGCATTACTCAAAACCATTGCCTTCTGTCAATGTCTTAAAAGAAAACTTTCTCACTATTTTAAGATCACATTAATATCATATAGAAGTAGGTTTTTGCTTTCTCCATCAAGAACTGAGTCTATCATTCATTCATTTCCACTGCAGGAGACTCCTTTAATGTGTTCTGAGTAAAAATAAAAAATAAATTAAGAAAAAAACACCCCTGTATTATTTGATCCAGTGTCGCTGAATGGAAGTAAAGAGCCCCCAGAGCAGTGATACAGACTGGGGTGGGTGAAGGGGCTGCAGCCCCCTCGCTCAGGCTCAGCCCCTCTGTCCTGTGGACTCTTCTGGAGCCATCAGAGAAGTGCTAATGTGTGCTTTTCTTGCTTTTGAGCCTATCTTGGTAGTGTTTTGTCGTGTTCACCAGCGTGTTTCTCACCTTCGCTCCTGCCGTCCTCGGGAGGCTCCGGTTGATGGCACCGGGGCTGCTCGGGGACAGGAGCTGTGTCACCCACAGGGACAGGAGCTGTGTGAGCCATGGGGACAGGAGCTGTGTCACCCACAGGGACAGGAGCTGTGCCAGCCATGGGACAGGAGCTGTGTCATCCATGGGGACAGGAGCTGTGTCATCCATGGGGACAGGAGCTGTGTCAGCCATGGGGACAGGAGCTGTGTGAGCCATGGGGACAGGAGCTGTGTCAGCCACAGGGACAGGAGCTGTGCCAGCCATGGGACAGGAGCTGTGCCAGCCATGGGGACAGGAGCTGTGTCATCCATGGGACAGGAGCTGTGTCAGCCATGGGGACAGGAGCTGTGTGAGCCATGGGGACAGGAGCTGTGTCACCCACAGGGACAGGAGCTGTGCCATCCATGGGGACAGGAGCTGTGCCAGCCATGGGGACAGGAGCTGTGTCTGCTATGGGGACAGGAGCTGTGTCATCCATGGGGACAGGAGCTGTGCCAGCCATGGGGACAGGAGCTGTGTCATCCATGGGGACAGGGGCTGTGTCAGCCATGGGACAGGAGCTGTGTCAGCCATGGGGACAGGAGCTGTGTCAGCCATGGGACAGGAGCTGTGTCAGCCATGGGGACAGGAGCTGTGTGAGTGATGGGGACAGGAGCTGTGTGAGCCATGGGACAGGAGCTGTGTCAGCCATGGGGACAGGAGCTGTGCCAGCCATGGGGACAGGAGCTGTGCCAGCCATGCGGACAGGAGCTGTGTCAGCCTCGGCACAGGGGCAGCGCCAGGGGCTCTTTGTGCCTCACAGGCTGCTGGTGCCAGCACAGGAGAGGCGCCCCTGCCCTGCTGCCTGTGCTCTCTGTGCCTTGGCTGTCTCGGGAGATAGGGGGACTTTTTGTGAGTGAAAGGAGCAGCAGGGCAATAGGAAGGTGAACTCTGCGTGGACTCTGCAAAGATGATCAGAATGGGGGGGCTTTAGTGTTGACACTGCTGCGTACACAGGCACACATCCATATACGCACACAGCGTGCTTGGGCAGAGCTGGCTTTGCCCATTTTCTAGTGTTTCTCCCCCCTTTTATTAGTTTCCTGGTTTTTAATTATTGCAAAGTTCCTCTTCAAAGGAAAACCTAGTACTGCATTTTAAAAAGTGAAAAAAGCAGTGTTACAAATTTTCACATAGGAGGAAAGGAAGGGATTCAAAGGATTCAAAGGAAAATAATCTGTAAGTGGCACCCCTAGACTTCCTCAACAATGTGTTTGACCCTGATCATTGACTAAAGTTTTCACATGCAGTTAAAAAAATCATGCTTTCTGTACCATTTTTCATGAGAGGATCATGAAGCACCATACAAGAGAAACTGAGCATCACAGAAGGAAAAATGCAACTCTCAGATGAAGCCTCTTCTAGGGCTCTGTCTCTGCCGAGTTTTTCTGGTTTATCTTTTCTTTCTTCTGCCTATGCTGTCTCTGCTGTGAAGCCAGGATGGGCACAGAAATCCATTGGAAGTGTTTCAGTAGGAATCTGTGGGGAATTTGGCTACGAGCACAAACCTTTCTAAACTACGGAAACAGCTACGAAGTCTTTAAAGAAAATAAGAAAAGGGCTTGGGGTACTGGTGTTTCATAGCTCAGACAACACACCCTGCTGTAGCTCCCAACTGCATCAGCCTTAGGTTGTGGCTACCACAACACCACTTGGCTGAAGTAAGATGGCAAATCAAGAGTCTTCCCATTGGGGGTATGGCTCAGTGAAATCAGGTTTTGACTGATGTGATTTAAATCCTCCTTTCCCTCCCCTTCTCCACCTGCTCCCCAGGTAAAAGAAGCCATCCCAGTGCAAGAGTGGGGTTTTGCCTCTGGAGGTGTTTGTTTGACAGCTCCACTGACCCTCACTGCCTCACTGGCACCCCTGCCCTCAGCCAGAGCCATTGGTTTTAATCTGAAAGGAAAACTGCACTCCCTGAGCTGGCCACCTACGTGGCACAGGGTTTGTGAGGGGCTATGAATTTTCTCTGGAGCTGTGCAGTCAAGTAATGGCCTAACTTGATGTCATTTGGGCTCTTTGTTTGGTTGGAGGGGATGTTTTGACCTTGTGAGTTCACAGAGTGAGAAGGTCTGGCAGACACCAACTAAAGTGTCCTTGTGTGGTCCCTGCAGCTGATCCTTTTTCAGAAAATGGCAGGAAAATCCTGTGCCAGTCAGTGCTATTGCACGTGCAGTTATGTGTGTTTCTTAACAATGCCACTGCTGAAAGACTGAATGCGGATAAAAACCCAGACCACTAAAACCAAAAGGAAGATTATGAAGGAGAACAGACATGGGAATACTGTCCTTAGACAAGCCCTCATGCTGTCCATTTTTAAGTGACCTCTTGCAGCATTGCCCAGTCATTCCCTAGTGGGAAAAAAACCCTACCCTAAGCATGAAAACACATTAGATTTTTTTTTCTGTGTGTGTGTATAGGATTCTGCAGGAGAAAATGCCTCTTTTAAAATTTTTAACATTAGCTGTCCTGGATCTTGCACCAAACTCAAGAATGGAGCAGCTTCCATCTGTTTTCTACATTATCTTCTATAGCTTTTGTTAGTTCTCCTTAACAGCTTTCTTCACTCGCACCTTTCCTTCCCTTTGCATTTCATCTCTCCTGTGTAATGTAGGTCTCTGATTTCACATGGCACTTTGCTAATTACTCTATCCCTTGCTATCCAGCCGTGGCTGCCTCACAGGGCAGTGTGTTTTTCCTTGCAATGAAAAGCTGATTCCATGTGTCCATACGTTGCCTTTAACATACAGATCACAAACTTCCTCCTTGTGGTTGCTATTGCACAAGGGGAAAAAAACCCCAAGTAACTGCGGAAAAGAATATGGATGCACTTATTTGCTTTTGCCATTTTTATCCCAAAGTGTTTGTACTGCCACATCCCGGCCATGCTAATCGTTAGTGTTTCGTTAAGATTAAGGGTCCCTGACTCCTGGTGCTCACATTCCCAAGCCGGCTCCTTACAATCTCCGCTAATATAAAGGAGCAAGTGGCGGTAGATTGATTACACCCAGGCTCTTATTATTAAGCAGAACAGAAAAGAAAGGAATTTCAAAATATAATCCTCCGCTCCCAGGAGTATTTGTCTTGTTCTCCATGAAGTTAAAGGTCTGAAATAATGTGCCCATCAGGAGCTCAATGTTGCATGTCCATGCCAGTTGGTCCAAGGGCTTGTTATGATGGTAATGACCTGCTGAAACGTGAGCTTTGATGGCAACAATACAATTGCTACCAGCTCACCCGCTGGGAGAAATATTTTATTATTGTCAAATGCCCTCTGCAGAGATTTGTTTTGCCTGTTCCTGTTTAAATTAAATTCAGAGCAGAACTGCATTATTATTTCTCTAGAGTATATTTGAAATAAACAACTAGTCTCCAAATTTAGGATTCCTGGTTAGTTTAAATTTTCTTATTAGCAGAAAAATTACAATAGGTGACAACATAGCTGCAGGAATATTATTATGGCAGCCATATGAGAGATTTACACACTGAGAGCATGGCCTAAAAGCACAAAAACTCCCTTCTACTTTACAAATTCCAGCCAAATTAATAATTAACTGTGCCATAAATTCTGCAGCCTTTAAGAATGATGTCAGTGCTCTTCTGTGTCACACTAGAGGAATTTTGTCATAAGACTAAGTGGTGTTCTTTATGAAGAGCGTTACTTATATGTAGAAAGTGGCCCAGGAAAACAGCCCTTGCCACTCCATATTACAGCAGCTCGGTGAACAAGTGACAGCAGGACTTCAGAGTCATTTACTGCTGCTTTCTCAAGGCAAAACTATCTCCTTACGCCTGTGTGAAACAGAGCAAATTTTGTTCCACATTAAATGGGCCAGATTATCTCTTCCACAAGCTAAAGAGACAACACTAAATCCCAGCTCATGTAATTTCCTTCAAAATTGTTCTGCTCGGGCTGGGTGTTCCCAGGAGCGCCACCAGCAGAATTATCCAGCAATTCAGCTGCACTTAAATTGGCAGATGTTGGAGATTTAAGACAGTCCTGGAGCCTTAGCACAAATCCTCCACTTCTGTGCTGCCTCGTGGCCTCCCCTCCCTCTCCAGCCCGTGCCACAGTGGTGCCCGCTGCCAGCACTGATCCCATGGACTGCCAGGCTGTGCCATCCCTGCCTGCTCCAATCCAGCACCCAGAGCCAGGAGGGCAGCAGGACATGTGCTGTGGGTTTGCATCTCTGCCTGCTTGCAAACAGGCTCTGCAAACTGCCTGCTTTGCCATTCCAGGGGAGCAGCTGTGCACCTGTTGTTTGCCTTTTCCCTGTCTCCCAAGTGCTTATGCTGGTGAAAAGCTGCTCCATCTAAAGGCTGGGTGATTTTTGTGCCTGCTTTGCTGACAGAAGCATTTCCCAGAGAGGCACTTGAGCAGTGCAGCGCAGACATCTGAGTGAGAGCAGGGTGACAGCAGAGAGACAGGGAATGGTGGGAGGGCAGGTTACCCGCCTCACCTCAGGACATCGATTAGAGGAGCTGGCACACACCTGAGAGGGAGGAACACTGGCAGGGGAGGGGAGGGGAGCTGGGTACACCTCCCCTGCAGCAGTGCCCCCTCACCTGCCCTTCCCAGCCCCCTGACACGCTGCCAGCCACCCACACCAGCCGTGGGCTGACTGGCACAGAGCAGGGGCTGCTGGAGCCAGACCCACGAGCCGGGGTGGCTGAGGATAAATGTCTTCTGCAAATTTTGCCCAGCTGGAAGTGTGGGGAACCTGCTGCAGCAGCCCCTCAAAAGGCTTTTTAGAGAGAGAGTTAGAGGGTAAATGGTAAGTGAAAGGGGTTAAAAGAAAAAATATTTTTAAATCACAAGTGCCTTATGAATCGCACTCCTAACACTCTCCAGTTCAATCTACCATGCTCTATCTAATTTCACAGCTTCATTGGGAATGGCCACAAGGTGAGGGACTGGCAGTAGGAGGAAGTCAATAAGGGCAGAATTCTCATACCGGGCTGTGAAGGAGTCACAGAAGTGCCAGTGTTACTTGCCAGAGGTTAACTTGGGGTCTACAGGGCCCCTGGGTAGTACTGAATGGAAAACCTCCATATCATCCTCAGTAGTTTCCTTCTTCACTGCAACCCTGATTTATATGAAAAAAGAAATACCTGGGTCTGAATCCCAGGGAGCATCTCTATATTCTGACACAGAAGTGTTTCAGACTTCCCTGGGGTCTGCCAGCCCCCACCCCTCACACTCTCCAAGTGCACAGGTCTATCTCCCTAACCACAGCTGACCCTTCCCTGAATGTTCTTTCTGCCCGTTCCTGTGTAACACAAACACCTTAAAGGATGAGGTGTCTATAGCAGATCGAGGCTGAGCTGTACAGATTAGTCAGAGGCATGGAATAACCTCCTCTAGCAGGGGCTGAATCCCAGGTCATGCCTGTGGTTTCCACCTCACTTAACTCCCGCAGGTCGTTCAGCTCTGCTGTGATGAAACCTCAGCATAATCACACAGCCACTTTCTGTCATCACAAAAGTGGTAAGAACACCCTCCCCCAGCCCAGCCTTTTCACTCCTTCTTCCCCTCCAGTCTCCTTGTTCTCCCTCTCTCTGCAGGACCATCTCTGTGTTACCAATGCTGTCCCAAAAGATTTAGTGTGGAGTGGAGGCAGGGAATGATGTTTTCCTTCCAGAAAGGATGCTTCCCCCATCCTGTGGCTCCCAGCCCTGGGCTCAGGGCTGCAGCCCACATTGTTCTTTGCGTCAGGAAGAAGTAGCAACATAAAGTTCATTTGGTGCAGCGTGGTGCCACAGCCAATCAAGTCTCCCTAAGCACAGAAGATTCTGGCAACCTAGGAGGAGTGGGGAGTGATTGACTGGGCCCAGGGAGGAGAACAAATTCACATACAAGGAAACACAGGGGAGGGGGGAAATTATATAACAGAGAGGATTGACATAAAGTGAGGCAGGAGTAACCAAGGTAACCAAATGACAGACAACACCATGGTGGGAAGAACTGGTGAGGGCAGAACCATTACAGAAAATGGGGGAGTGATACATAAAATAGGGGAGTAATTAAATAAACTAACAGACCACACTACAACAATTTGGGCTGGCCCTGGGGATGCCATGGGATAGAAGTTATTCATGTCCCTAAGGTCCATGTGAGTGGTCCTTAGTGGATATTGCAGATGCTCAAGTTCAGGCTTGAGCCCAGGCCTTACAAAGAATATTGTAGCCTAGTCTCAGCAGATAGATGTTTTTAGTTTTTATCCTTTCTGTCTGGTTGTCCATGCAGCCTCCATGAGGCTTCCTTGCAATCAGCTTTCTCTGAAAGGGCTCTTTCCCAAAATGAGTGACACTCTCCCCTCTCCCCACACTGTGCTGTTGTGGTTTAAAGACATTTTTGATTCTCCCCCATTCCCTAGCTGGGTCAGGGTGACTGGCTCAGGGTCAGCCTACCTTAGCAGTCATAGATGAGATTGAGATCAGCCATATTCTAGAACATCTGGGGTTGATTCCTTTTCTCTGCTCAAGGTACCCTAAAAACCACAGCCCGATCCTTGTCCAAGAGGGGCTGCTTCTGCTGAGTTTAAATGTGCACAGTGCAACACACAGAGCTTACAGCTCTGTGCCAGTGACCTGGTCACCCGTGTTTTCCAAGGTGCAGCAATGGGGAGAAGGAATACAAATCTCTATTAGTAAATCTCTATTAGCAAGTTTTTATCTTGCTCTGGTTTGTGTGAACTTGGACATCCATTTACTGGCTCTTTTCCATCTGTAGGGTGGAGATATGATCCCATGACCCACTAAGACTGTGGGAAATTATGAATCAGTCCATGTATATAAACAAAGACTGATTCTGTCCATGTATTCTGCTCTTTACAGATGGATACAAACAAACTGTGACAGGAGGGAATAAGTCATTCCTTGAGCCCAATTCCAGATGTTGTAAGGCAGCAACGAGTGATGCAGACAATTACAGGGATGTACTGGTTTGGCTTTGCATCTCAGAATGGATTGAAATGAACTAGTTCTTCAATTTCTTTCTATGACTCTTTGTCCTCTCTCATTATTATATCTTATCCTCTGACTACAGCAACAACAAAAAAATGTCTTTGATATATTTGAGATTGTGGTATGTTGATGGATTTCCGGCGAATTGTTAAGATGGGCCTTGATAATGCTGTAAGATGTAAACGTGCCTATACTTGCAATATATGAGGTTTTACATGGTTCCTACATTGATTCCCTTGCTCCTTTGTCACCTCGACAGAGACCCACTCACAAGGTGACCATGACAAAAGTCAACAATGGAGAGGGGCACCCCTTCCCCCTCCCTCCCCATACTCCTTTACATTGACCAAATGTCTTTCTAAATGACTTGCTGAGCCAGGCTATTCTTATATCTTACATATAAATGGACTCTGTCTTACAACCAGAAGATTCAGGGGGAAAAAATTTCAGCTCCCAATGTGAAAAGATTAAGGTCAGTCACTTTACACTGCAAAACCCTTTCACCAGAGCAGCATAACAAAAGGATCCACGAGCCTATCCACATGGTTTATAGCTCCAAGAAAAACAAGAGAGTCTACTACCTTCTTTTAGGGCTGTACCACTTCTTTATAGACTCACAACAGAAACAGCTGGGCAGAGGAAGGTGATATTGAATAGGAAGCAAAGCTGATTTGTCTCCCTGCTTCCATTAACTTACTGGTATTTCTTTTACGGGAAGAACACACGCAATCTTTTTCAGCATGAGAGATTCACAGAAAACGTATCACATTTTGGATCCCATTGGGTCACCCTGCAGCAAATGCAGTGCTGCTTGGGATCCAAATCCCCTCAATGGGTGGCTCTGAGCCTTTATGCCTCTTTGTTTCGTGCATCAGTGTCTAAAAGCAGGCAACAGAAGCTGTGTGGCTCAATACCTGTGCAGCACAACACGCTCCTTGGACTGCTGCAGTTTGGAAATGCCATTCATGAAGTCAAATGCTCTTAACAGATGTTTCAGCTTAAAGATAAATTGATTTTATTTGGCACCGTGGCCCAGCCAAATTGCACTTCTTTCAGTAGACTTCATTTTGGCAAAGCGACGAATATCAGAAAGGACTTACCTAATGCATAAAAAAATCTATTTAAATTTATAGACCATGCCAACAGCAATGGGGATCTGGAGCAGAGTTTGGTTAATATAGATAAACTAATGGTGGCCAGAAGGGGTAGCATACAGCAGTCATCAAGCATGCCCATGGATTTGGAAGAATCTGAAGATGAGAAGGTCATGTCCATGTTAGAATAGGGAGGTAAAATCTGCAGAAAGGAAAAGAGACCTAAATACGAAAGAAAATGCAGCTGTGGTGGCAGGGAGAGAGAAATATGGACAAAAGAGAGAAATATATGTAGGAATGGAGTATGTATGAGGGAATAAATGCTCCAGTGTGCTTTTTTGCTATGTTCATAACAGCCTACCACTCTTGGAGGGAATTGGAGTCAATGCAGTCATATTCCGGTGTTATTATCATTTAGTAGTAGTATTAAGTCAGTGCAGAATATTAATAGGACTGACAAGGCTAAGCAGGTAGGAGGCAGATACTGGGATACAGAGGTATCTTCACTAAAAAATCAGAATATTGCTGTTTGATTTTGTGATACAGAACAAAGGGCGGCCTGAGCTGGGCTCCCCTCTGGAGCTGATGGGGCTGTCAGGATCTTTGTCACACCTGTGACAGCAGGAGGCCTCCAGGTGCTGTAGCCTAATTTGCCCTCGTCTGGTATCGTTTCAGTGATGCCCTGGGGCAATGAAGTCTGAGGAACAGGAGGTCCCCACCCTTCTGCATTTAAGGCAGAAAAGAGAGAGATTGGTTTCTTTGCCAGGTCGAGTGAGGTGTAGTTTAGCCCTTGGGTAGAAGATGTGGGGTGAAACAATGTTTTCTCTGACCTGCCAGGCACTCTCAGAGATGGATGCTGATGCTATTCAGGAGCTGCTTAAAATCCAGCAGGTTGGTGGTTTAACTACAGTTCCAAGCCTGGCAGATTACCACTGTTTGGACTGAGTGGGCAGTGGAACACTTTATCATGTTCAGTGGAGGTGCTTCTGAACTGAAGGGCTTAGAAGGATTGAAAATCTGTGAAAAAAAATGGTGGGTGGGCAGAAACAACAGCGACCAGGTTACAAGGTACCAAGTGCTTAATTAAACACATGAGCTGTCCCGTAAAGGCAAGAGAGTAAAGCCCCATCCTGGTCAATGTGCAAAATGCTCTGTGCACTTTGGCAGCTGCTGCTGAACTGAGGGAAGGCAAGATGTGTGTGTTCATGTTCCACCCTCCATAAAGGCAACTATTTTTGGAAGCTAATTAGCCCTGTTTAGGAGTGGTGTTAATGTATATTTGTGGGACGCAGGATTAGCAAGCAGAAGGCCTCAACTTGTTGGAAATAAATTTTAATATCCCTATGGCTCTGGTAGTGTGTCAACATACCATATAATGTCTTCAAGAGGCTTCTCTTTTGCAATTCAGTCCCCCTGATTTACTGCAGACATGACACTCAGATTTAAAGGGCTGGGGAGAGGTTTTATTCTCAAGGAAAAAAGGGAAACCAAAATCAGTGTTCAGAAATTCCTAATCTAACTGCTTAATTCTCTTACCTTAAGAGTTATTATCAGATTGTAAGTACATATTTGTTGCTGAGAAATTGACACTTGGCAGGAACAGTATTTTTGCTGTTTGGACTTTTCTCTGCATTTTACACATGCAGTGTTACTTCAGCTTCTTGGCTTCTCTTCTGAATTCCAGCCCTCAAACTGAAGGGATGAGTCTGTGCACTGGGATGAGGCACGGACATTGAGGTGGGCACTGAAACCTTTAAAGTAATAATAAAAAAAAAAAACTTCTATATTTGCCTTTTACATAAAGCATCCTCCTGTTTCCCAAAAACATGGAAAGAATAAAACTGCTATGCTTTATCCAGTGGCCCACAATTTGTCTTGAATTATGGCTGCAGCCCAAGAGAGAGGAGGAAGAGAAACCCGTGTATGGGCAGGGTGGGTTTGGCAGCAGCTGGCAGGAATTCTGCCATTGATAGGGATTGATTTGTGGGGACAGTGTTCCACTCTAGGTCTTCCAAGAACATGTTCACTCTCCTTTCTTTCAGCCTCTGGCTTTCTCTGGAGACTGCAGCATGGGTATTTGCTCCTTTCTGGTGTTGGTTTTTTTAACATTTCTTCCAAAATGGTTTGCACTAGCTCCTGGCCAGAATACAGGATTTTCTTAGAAAGCACATGACGTTTTTACGCTGGTTAATTAAAGAAAAATCTCATGTAAAACATGTTCTACTTAGTGCACATTTAATACGTTTTTGTAAGTATTTTAAACTGAAGTAATTTTGCAGCAGTCTTGGGAAACACACGAAACCAGGTACAACTAATCTGCACAGATTAATTTTGTTCTCCAGCCCATGTCTGTGGGTTGGCAATCTTGCCATGCTTATTGATTATCAGACAAGACTACTAATCCCCTTAAGGTCATTAAGTGTACTTAATTAAAGAGCAGTTAGCAAGCTTCTCTTTACCAAGTTAATAGTGGCTGTTAAAAGTGATTTGTACATTACCAATATGGTAGCCATTAATCTAAAAGTCAATTTGTCATTTATATTTTCCCAAACAAATACATTCAGCCAGTTTTGAAGGTGGCTAGAAAGTGTTCAGCATCTGTTCTTGCAGTTTGTGTAAGGAACAAACTCTGCTTTCTTAAACCTTAAGGCTTAGGCTGCAGCAATTTCCACCTAATCTTGTCTGTATCTCACAGTCTTGTTCTGCCCTGAATTGGCAGGGGGAGGAGAGGCTAAAAATCTCGGGAATTTCAGTTCTGGTAAGTTTGATCAAAGGTAAGCAAGATGGAAAAGCTCAAAGTCTTCTCTGACAAAAACCCTGAAGCTCTTTGTCTTTTTGCCTGGTAGTTGGCACAGGAGAAGTTTCAGAGAAGCTTGTCATAAAAGAAGGGGCAGGCCCTGATCCCTTCTTTGTGGTGACCAGTGACAGGACCCGAGGCAATGGACTGAAACTGTGTTAGGAGGTTTAGGGTGGATATTAGGAAAAGGTTTTTCATCCAGAGAGTGGCTGGGCACTGGAACAGGCTCCCCAGGGCAGTGGTCACAGCAGCAAGGCTGACAGAGTGCAAGGAGCCTTTGGTCAGTGCTCTCAGGCTCTTGGGGTGTCCTGCGCAGGGCCAGGAGTTGGGCCTAATGGTCTTTGTGGGGCCCTTCCAATTCAGGATATTCTATGATGCTGTGAAAGTCAAGGAAGAAGGCTGAGGGATCAGTCAGGGTGAGTTAATACATAAGGAAGAGTAATCAGAGACATTGATGATATGGGAGGGAAAGTGAATACAATGCTATAGGAACTTGAATTTCATTGGTCTGTGAATATCAAACTCAATTTTTTCATTACTGTATGGAAACATAAATACATAAAAGTTTCAATATGATACATTTCAAGATGAAATGTAAAATGAAATACATGTTTTCTGGCTCTTAATGTCTATGCAGTTTGTTTTCAGAGGCATATACAGACCGAACCTTCAATATGGATCTTGCTTCACTACCAGAAACCTCTTGTTACAATGAAAGCAAGCATTCCTTACCAAACCTTAACACATCTGTCATTTTCTCTCTCCTAAAAATTTGAATATGTAAATTAAGACTGAAAGCAAATATATCTAGAAAATTATGACCCCTCATCTGAGGTCCTTTTAGGGTGCATGGTAGGATGAGCATTGCTCTGGGGCTGGTGATGTAGAGGTGTGGTCATCTGCAACACAATAGTGGCGTCTGAGCACACCCATCCCTGCCTCAGTGCTTGGTGGGGCTCTCCTGGAGAATTGTCAGGCTGTGAGGAAAGCAGCTGCTTTCCCTGTTTGACCTGAACAGGCAAGAGTGGAAAGTTCAGTTCATGGGACTGGAGGAAATCCCAGGGTGGAGAACTCACCTGTAGAATATTTTAGACTTCAGAAACTTGCAAGGATAAAATGTCAGTCAGAGAAGTATTGTTTTAGCCCGTATTAAGGCTCATTTATTTGCCTACAATATTTTATTTTTCTGCTGTATCTGAGATATATATGTATATAAGTCTTTTACAAAGATAGACCCCATGTTGTAACCTTCTTTTCCCATTAAAAATTGGATTCTATACTTGCCAATGGGATAAAATTCTCATTTTGATCTCTATGATGCAAATATATCCATAAGCCAGGATAAAACATTATCTGTCCTGATCACACAGACAGTGTCATTCTGTGATAACACCTGCATTTGAGAATTTCTTTATAATATTTTTTTTTGCTTTACTAATCAAGCCTGTTTAGAAAGTTATCAGGCACCTTGACTTATGGTGAAGGTCTGTCTTTGGCAGAAGCACTGATGTACATATTTTGCCTGCTCCAGTCTATCAGAGGGCTTTTTGTGATGGTGTTGGAAATCAGACCTTGTTTAAAAAAAGAAAACAAACAAACCAAAACAACAAAACAAGTGAAACGCACAACAAAACAAAAACCAAAAAAACCCAAACAAAACAACCCCAAACCCACCAAAAAAACCCATCAAATGTACCAAAATAATTTTGCTCTAAGTGAATCAATTCTCCAATTAAATTGAAGGTTTGGCAGCACAAAAAGATAAGAAAACAAGGGTTGGGCAGAAAATTAAAGAGGGGAGAAAATTGTAGTGGAAGGGAGGAACCGTGATTTTATTATTAGGTTTTTTATTATTTCATGTTGCTACTGGTGCTGAGAAAATGTATATGGGTCTGTTCAGGCAAGGTGGAACAAACTGTGTGAAGCAGTGTAGCGCCCACCTGGGAACAGAAGTTTATTTTCTGTGCTTAACACAAACTTAAGGGTGCAATCTATATTGTACACTTTAAATAATTCTTTAGGTCAATCAAATTAGAAAACTGTAATAATTATTATTTGTGTGTAACAAAGGAGAGAGAATGCTTTTTTGTTGTGCGGCTGTATTTTCTTTCTTGCTGCCTTTTTTTTTTTTTTGGCCAAACCAGCATCTTTCCTGAAAAATCGTTTGGTTCCCACTAGGGTGCCAAGGAGAGGTTTTTCACAGCAATGGGCAGGGACAGCAACAGACTTGAGGCTCAGCTGGAGCACCTGTGCAGTCATCTTAATTTTGAAAATGTATATACTGGTAAATGACAGAGCTCCCTCCCCCAAATACATTTAATCTGGAAATTTCCAAGCAGCTTATCTGCTAACAATCTTTTAATATTCTATTTATTTATTTAATATTGTTGCTTGGGCTGCTCATATAATCAGATAAAGGTCATTAAGCCAAATTTATGATTAAATAGGATAAAACTATTTATTCTCTTTACTCAGCCTATTAATGTTATAGCTTATGCTGACTAGATATTTCGATATTTCAAATGAAGTTACTACATTTTTCAAATATCATAATTATATGAAAAAGCTATATTATCCCATTGTGAGGATTACTTTCCACTACCTTATCTGCCATAATGTCAGCACATATTGGCCTTCAGATTTCCTCGTGCTGCTAACTGCAGACATTCCTCTAAGTCTCCCATCTGGTATCTGCATTAACCTCCACAGAGTTTCATTTTGTTATTTTATTCCTTAAGTCATTGTTAAGGATTTAAGGGGCTGTTTGTCAGGCTTTTTCATGTTCACTTGCAAAACAGAGTATCGAGTGTTTTCTCTTTTAATTGCAGCCAAATTGTTTGTGATATGAGACTGTCAGAGTGTAAAGCAATTGCTCCATGATTCCAGCATACATTAAGGGAAGAGTATTCTTTCAAAACTCAGTTCACTAAAATGTAATTGACTGCAGCACCTATCTCAAAACTGTGGATCCTCACAGCCTTCCTGGTTTGGGAAAAGCGGATCTTAAGGCCACCCTAAGGCAGAGTGCACCTCACATCTCCTTCCCTTGGAAGAGCTCTGTGGTATTTGAGTGGTTTTGAGAGCAAAGCTCCTGTAGTTCAGGCTGCTATTTTTTTTTTTGCCAACTTTTTTTCTCCTTTCAATTTTCTATGACCTTGTCTTGAGAGAGGCCTAATTAGAAGCTTGTAACAGCCACAGCTAATTTGATGGGGTTTGTGTAAATGCAGACTGCAAAAGGAAAGCTGAGTTCCTCAGCCAGTCCCTATGGTCACAGGTAGCTGGCCAGTGAACTCCAGTTTCTGAGATGCTGGCAGAAATCTGAACCCATCCATGTGTGGTAGAGTCCTAGAAAAGAAATGATGATGTGACCAGCCCAACACAAATGACACCATCCTAGTCTGGATGCCAAGGCTGAGCCTCATTATGACAGACTAGTGACCACATGGTAGCAGAAAATTTAAAAAGGTGGCAGAAAAAGAGAAATTTTAGCCATAAAATATTTTGTAGCAGTCTATTTGAAAGGTTCCCAAGTAGCTACAAAGCAAGAGCACAGCCTAAATTTCAAAAAATAATTTATTCACTCTTTTTATCCTGAAAATTTTATAACTAAATTTCCAGTTCTTTATAAGAATTGCTGTCTTAGTTCACCTCCAGATTGTCTGCTGTCTTGACTCTCTTTCTATAGAAATTGGACAGTTTTCTCCTCAGTGCTGACTCCAGCCTTCCCCTTCATTCCCCAGGTTTTTTAGTTTCCTGTTCTCTCAACAGCTGGTCTCAATTTCATCATCCAAAACTTCATTTCTCTAGGCAATCAGGCAAATGAATTGTCTTCATCCATGTTTAAAAAAATTTATTCTGAATTAGTCTGTGCCCCTTCAGTGTTAATTTTCCATGACTATTATAGTCACTGAGCTTTATGGCATGAACACAAGCAAATATTAAGTTTGAGGGCTTAAATGTTTTTCAATTAATTTTAATCTGTGAGCTACATCTTCAGCAGTGATCTGAGTCAGTAGGAGCCTTCAAAGCCAAGTGCTAGGGTTTAAATGACGTGGTGACAACTGTAGCATTGTGTCCTCGTGCCAGTTGAAGAGCTGGCCTGTAACTCATCAAAATAAGCTGCTTCAAATTATTAATATGAACAACTTGTTTTAAAAAATTACTTATATTACTCAGCTATGGAACCAAGGATATTTAATGTAGCTAAGTATCACTTCAGTGTAGCCTGAGATTGGCATAAATGAGATGTTCGCTATTTTGCTCTGGGATAGTTGTTTGAAAATTATTTAATATTCATTACAGCAGTAAACATTTAAATGTGAGATGCACTGAAGAATTTTGTAGTTGATTTGGAGAACCTGGGAATCTCATGCATCCATATGGTTTGAGAACACTTCTGAGATACAAGTGAGATGTACCTCAGACATTTCATCTGAGGAAGTCAAGATAGCAATCTTAGGGAGTCAGTCAGCACCTCAAGGTGTGTCTAAGCTCCTCCTCTGAACTGTTCTCCAAAGGAAACTAATTTAGGCAGACCAAATCATTCCTCAGAAAAGCCTTACTATCTGCGCTCAATACAAAAGGCATAAAAGCCTATTCATCATGTATTTAAAACTCTTATAACCTTATTCTACCTGCAATCATTTAGCTGAAGCTTATTTCACAGTTCTTAACATTCTCCCCTGAACAATTAGGGTACTGGTAAATATTGTCAATCTTTTGCTTAATCTTTGAAGCAAAATGGAAAAGGAATGTATGAGGTATTACTTCAGTCTTATGTGTATATTTTAGGAATGTAGTATTAGATGATGGAAGTATTAAATTCCTTGTCAACTTGATCTAGTTTGATTTGGTGATGAGGAAATTATCATTGTGTGGTGCTTCTATGAACCACAGTAAATTCAACCATGGAGTGAGTTACTTTCATAGAGCTCAGTACTCCACATCCAGGCTAAAGTATGTTGGCAACCTGTCCATGGGTATTTTATTTCTATTTTCATCTGGAATACAGTCAAATAAGCCCTCAGTATTTCTGTGGGGTGGGGGGAGGGGAGAGTTTCTATAATAAAAAGCTGGTGTTAAGTCTGACAGCCTCAAGAGGAAGGCTTTCAGCATCTTTCAAGTTCCCTGTCACTGGCTATCCAGCTGCTACTGTGGACTGACATACCAAACAGGTTTCAGATGGTTTTATTGATGCTGAGTGTTTCATTTGAATTTGTAAAAACATGTCCTATTTATCAGACCAGGAGTGTTCTGCATATGTTTTTATAGCCAGGAGTATTTGGCTTCATGGCTTCATGCGAAACAAACACCCTCAAGTCCCTGCTCCTTGTGCTATTTCAGCTCTCTTATGTGCTGCTGTTGGTGCTTTAGTTCAGGCTTCCCTGATGTATCAGTGGATCCACCCTCAGGAGATTTTCGTGGCAGGGAGAAGGATCCCAGCTCTTGATTACAAGAGACTGACAGATTGGTCACGAATGCTGAAGACTAGCAGGCACTTTCTACACTCAGCCTTTACAGAAAATGCTCAAAATAAGAAAGACTTGGAGTTGGGGTATGGAGCAGGGGGAAGGCAAGACACTGTATCTTGTCAGCTCCTTTTTTATTCTATTTGCCTACAAGCAGTTTTCATCTTATTTGAATAGGAAAGAGCACTGGCAAGTGGAGGAGACCAAGCCTGCTACTGGAAGAAGATGTGCGTGACAATGCATGGATTATGTGGAGCAAACATTTCATCCCAGTTCAATTGTAGTTATCCTTCCTTTACACAGATGCTCAGGAAAGATTACAAATCAACTTTATGCTCAGGAAAGATTACAAATCAACTTCATGGAAGCAAGCTCCACTTTCACATCACAGAACAGGAATAAGTTTCAAATTGCAGATGCCTGTTTTCTTCCTCTTGTTAATTTCTGGACTTATTTGTGGTTAATATCTTCCTAGAAGTAAAGCCTTGGAAGGCTTTCATTGTTCCACAAGTTGAGTATGATTCTTGCATAGGGTAAAGCATCACAAAACCAACTTAGAAGCAAGGAAGAGAAGAACTATCTAAAATATCCTAAGAGGGAACCATCTGAAATATCCTAAGAGGGACACTATCTCCTATAAGTCAGCACACTGTAGGTGGAAAGAATTCTTCATCTTGACTCTGGTTCTTGTAATCTGTCATTTGGCCAGGAGCTGAGTCACACTAATTTGAGAAACTGTCAAAAGAGAAAGAATTAATCTCCCAGTTAGACACAGGATTTTACTTTGACACTGAACATTTCAGTTCAACACTTGAAATGGTAAAACAGTACAGAGAAACAAATCTTAACCTGGGTAACCTGAGCTATTTTGTTTTGAGTCATGCTGGAGGTCCTGAGTCAATACCCTGGGCTACCTCCAAACCCCTCAAAGGCTTGAATTGGCTTCAAGGCTTTTCAGACTCCACTTCCATTGTAAGACTGCTCAGCATTTAACCATGTCTTTCTGGATCGTGACTTCCAAATGAACATTTCTTCAGAGCTGTTCCCCTACAGATACTTAAAATAAATTTATGCTCCCCATCCCTTCTGAGTAAATTTTCTTGCAGATTTTGGTCAGGCTATTCACATGAGGCTGAAATATGGGAAATAGTTCTGTAATATTGGATTGTGGAAAGGAAGCAAAAAAAGAGACAGGACTGTTTGTCTCAAATTTTGTTGTTCTTGATACCTTGGCAAAAAATGCTATATACTGTATATAAGTTGAGAAGAATGGATTTGAACCATGAACTTTCCTATGTTAAACTATGACATACTGACAGGACATCTCCTTCAGCCTCTGCAGCAGGTGAAGTGCATCTTTCATGAGGCCAAATGCCATTAGAAGTGAAGCTGATGTTCTGCTCACGATGATAGTAAAGTCCCAGGTTTGCTGGGCCTCAGAAATACTACAGCAGTTTCCAATACTTCTACTAATATGACTAAATATTGATATTTTTGTAGTTCCAAAATATGTAAAATATGTTTGTCCTTAAAAAAAAAAGAAGAGAGAGAGAGAAATAATGAAATAACTTCCATTTACTTTACACCCTGATTTTAGGTAAAATCAAGTTAGGAAATTGTGCATAGACCCCAAGTGGCAAAGGAATTAAAAGCTGGCAATGAATTTTGATGGTGAGCACTAGATTACTATGGAGATAACTGGATAAATAAGTTAAAAATTAAATAATTCTAAAACTGAATGTAATTTC